>NC_090934.1:993674741-993982603 GCF_040938575.1 Ambystoma mexicanum | reverse complement strand
TGGTTATTGCCTGCTCCTGGACACATCATTCCTTGATCCACAAGGGGTTCGTCAACGCTGGACCAAGAATTGTAATTGAAGTGCTTGTGTATGAACCCTAATGCATTTTTATAGTCCTGCACAGCATTTCTCCAATGTTGGATGTTTATTTGACCTAGTGGCTTGTGTGGGGGACACTAATGTCTAGGGTAACTGTTGCAAAAAATGACGTTTTTTTGTTTTTTTTGTGTTTTTTTTGTTAAGCCTTTGGTTTGCAACTGTTTCTTACTCTGTATTTTGTGTGCATTTGAATTTGTAATATTCTGTCCTAGAGTGTCAAATGCTTAGCATTGTTGTAGGCATTTGCTTTGCTGGTTAAAAATGTCCAGGTCCATTTTCTTCCTGCCTACCACATACCCATGTGTTTGGATCCTGATCTAGGCCCACAATATAGAATAGGGGTGTGGTTGTGTCTTTAGGACACTGTACAGTATTGTGCAGACCAATTTGGGTGGGGGAGATAAAGAGTTCTTGTTAGACAATGGTTTTATAATGGTTTGATATCTTAATATTGTGTATTCTACATGAAGTACTTCCTTTGACTTGATATTCTATTTGACTTAAAGTATTTCTTTTTTCAGTAGTGTATAGTTTAGGAATGTTTGACTAATTCCATCTTTGGGTCCGCCTAGTTACCCATATTATCTAGCTTAAGAGGGGTTTGTCTTCCCTTTCTTTTCATGTTATTCTTCCAGTAGGGTTAATGGTTGTAGTGCTCTCAAACAAAATTGGGTGATGCACAGTTGTGCAGGATTGCCTGTTTCTGTCTTCATCAGGAAGTCGCTGAACCTTCCATTCAGAAGAAGCTGGAGATGGGATGTCTAAGAACCATACTGTTCATCCTGGTCTTCTTGCTGAGCCTCTTTCTCTCCTGTATGGGGAAGGCTTAACCACATGCATCCTCCCAATCTTCATGCTGGACCTGCAGCTTCTAGTCCTACTGCTTGCTTCACCTGATGTGAGAACCATCTGCTGCTTGGCCCCAACTTGCTTGCTGCCGCTTCATCATTTATTTTATTTGCAC
Organism: Ambystoma mexicanum; assembly: GCF_040938575.1. Lineage (NCBI taxonomy): Eukaryota > Metazoa > Chordata > Amphibia > Caudata > Ambystomatidae > Ambystoma > Ambystoma mexicanum. Next base: position 993,981,540 of record NC_090934.1, on the reverse strand, counting down.
ACTGAGCCATTTGCAACTGTTATTTGTGGGATCTTTCCCAATGCCTTGTGCTGAGCCTTTTTCCTGAGAGGTATTTTCCGCTGTAGATTTCATTCCATTGAGGTTTTCCCACCCATTTTGCCGCATATCTGTGGGGGGTGGGGTTTAGGTGCATATTTAATGTAGGGGTATTAAGAGGGGGGCTGTGGTGGTCAACCCCCACATATATTTGTGGCAAATAACTTTGACCAAATCACCCTAAACCTTTTTCTCACTCTAGCCACCTGTGACCTTCTGTTTAGGGTAATGCGTGTGCTTCCCATTGCATCTGTGCCTTACTTATGAATCATCCTGAAAAATGTCTATTTTTTTCCAGAGTCATGTGGTTCTGGTCTTACCATCTTCTGCAAAGCCAACTGGAGTCCTGAACTGCTGGGGCCCAATCCTCACTATTTATTTAAATGTATATAGCGCAGAGCGGCCCTGGGGCATCATGGCGCTGTTCTAGAATGCTTGCTTAGTACAGACTTACATAAGAGGAGCCAAAAAGCAAAAATGGTGACACCCGTAGGAAGGATGCTTGTTCAATGGTTACAGAGGAACAGCATAACGGTCTTGTGAGTTTTGCAAATACAGATTACACAGAACAATTACCTGATTAGTTGAACAGTTTGGTTGTTAATGTTTTGCGGAAGACTGTGTAAGATGTTTCATTTCCTAGTGCTGTGGGGAGGGCATTCCAGTTTTTAGGAGCTTGGGGTTGAAAGCTGAAGCCTCCTGCCTTTGACATTTTTGAAGGAGGGGACATAGATCTGGTTAGAGAGGTGCATTCTAGTGGGCCTGGATGAGGAGTTGAGGGTGATCCTTTCCGATGAGGGTATGGGGGGTGCGTTAAGTGACAGGCACTTGTGTGTAATGGCCATGGTTTTAAAGAGAACGTGTTCTTTAACCGGTAGCCAGTGTGCGTCCTTCCTTGCCTGGGAGATGTTCCCTTTTAGGAATACTCATTGCTGCTCTGAGGGCATTGTTTTTGTGATTTGAAGCTTGTTGAGGTTTTTGGCAGATGTGCCTAGGAAGAGGGCATTACAGTAGTCCAGCTTGGTGCCAACCATAGCTCTGGCAGTAGATGGGCAATTTTTGGTTGTCAGGAATGGCTTGACCGTGTTGATTATCTTTGTGGTGAGGGTAGCGGAGGAAGCTATAGCACTGACTTGGCGTGTCATAGACAAGGAGTCCGGTACACTCCTAGGGTTTTTACTGCTTGTGAGGCAGTGATGGTGGTATTGTGAATGTGCTATATTGGTGGGGGGAGTTTACTGAGCTTTTCTTTGGTGCCTACAACGAGGATCTCTGCTTTTATCTCCATTGAGACGGAGGCCGTTGGCTGCCATGCATGTTTAGATGGCTGTGTAGATATTGGTTAATGCTGCGTCTTTGTAGATGCTGGTTAGGGGGAGTAGGACTTGTTTTGTCGGCATAGTTTGTGTAGGCTGTTATGCCGATCCAGATCATTAGAGAGGGAGGGTGAAGATGTTGTACAAGGTGGGTGCAGTACAAGATCCTTGTGGGACTCCACATGTGTAGTGGTAGGAGAGGCGCTCTCAGAGAAGACTGTCATGAGTCTTTGAGGAAAGATGCAATCCGTGCTGTGGCTTGAGGGGAGAAGTGGGGCGCATTTATTAGTTGCTTACCGAGAATATCATGGTTGACGAGATCAAAGGCAGTCAACAGATCTAGTAAAAGGAGAAGTGCCGGTTTGCCTTTGTCCATAATGTTGCCAGGTTGGATTTTGAGATCAAGTAGGGCAGATTCTGTACCATGTCCTGGGCGGAATCCAGATTGCCTTTTACCTAAGATCTTGTTTTCTTCTAGGAATTGCTGGATTTGTGTATTGCCAATTTATTCCGAATTTTTAAGGAAGAATGGGACGGTGGTGATGGGCCTGTAGTTTGCTATTTTGGGGTCGAGTGAAGGTTTTTTAGAAGTGGGCGAACCCACGCCTCTTAAGCTGTCAGGAACTGTATTGGCTTTGAAGGAGGAGTTTATGAAAGTTTTTAGGAAAGGGGCAAGAGTTTCTGCAGTCTTTGACAAATTTAGCTGGGCAGGCATCTCCTTTACAATTTGATGGCCTGATTTTGTTGACGATATCTTTAACTTCAGACTCAGTTACTTACCTGAAAGAGAGGGGTTTTAATTTGTCTGTGGTGGCCTTGATGTCGGGGAGAGCTGCTAAACTGATATGTTTAGAGGTTTTTATGATGCTCATGGATTTTCATTTGAGAGATCAATTTTAATTAGCAAGGCTTTTTGTACACTGGTACACCATGCTTTGTCTTTACACCATGCTTTGTCTTTGACTATCTCTAATGATTTGGTGGCTGGAGTGGATAATTCTTTAAAGATGGCGAAGAGTTCTTTGGACTCGGAGGTAGCATTGGTGATTTTATCATATGAGGTGGATTTGGCTGTCATTATGACTTTCTTATATTGAATGGCTAGGGTATTGGAGGTGCTTAACGTGGATTTCTGTGGGAATCCTAGCCATTTACTCAAGGCATTGCGTTTTTGTGCACATAGTTCTTTTAGTTCTGCGGACAACCAGGTATTGGAGTGTTTTATTTATTTTTTGCTTTTTTACTTTGTAGTGGTGCTGTGGTGTCGCTAGCTGTTTTCAGCATTTAGTTATAAAGGTCCACCAGCACTGATGGGTCTGAGGAGGTTGAGCGTAGAATTTGAGTGGGGGAGGATCCTGTCTTTGGTAAGGTTCTGTGCAGGTTGGATGGACCTGAGAATCTTGGGTGTGTTGATGTTGGTCAGTATGAAGAAGTTTTTAAGGTGATGGTCAGACCATGGGGTGGGGGTGTTGGAGCTGACATCTGTATCACAGTTGTGGTCTATTACCCAGTCAAGGGTTCGCACTTTGCAATGGTTGGGTGTGAGGATTTTTTGGTGGAAATCTAGCTCCTGTAACGATTGGGCCAGGGCGTTGGAACGTCTATCTTTCTGGTCATTAAGTCCCAAATTGAAGTCACCTAGGAGAACTGTTTTAGTAGAGGTTTTAAGGTTTTCACCAAGGACGTGGATGAGGTTATCATGGAAGTCCGCTATTGGGCCTGGTGGGCGGTATGCTAGGTGGATGGTGAAGGTGGTGTTGGGGAGATGGAGATCTTAACTGTGAGGGAATCCATGTTCTCCCTGAGGTTTGAGGTGGTTTGTCTGACCGCTAAGTGTCTGAAGGCTACTCCCCCACCCCCCTCACCACCCCCTCACCTTTGGCTGTGGGTCTATCATGCCTATAGATGGAGTGTCCTTGGGGCGGGGCTAGTGAGAGGGCAGGACCAGGGGCTTCATGGAGCCAGGTCTCTGTGATCGCTAAGATGTCAAGGTCGAGATTGGTGATGCAGTCATGGATTTCCGTGGCATGTGCTGGGTTGGATCCAGCATTGATCCGTCAGTGCACATTGAAGATTGGTGGGTGTCATGTTTTTTCTTGTTTTGTTATTACCTGAGTGGGTGGTCAATGTTCTCTGGGACATTGGGCATGGTGGGTGGTGCAGGGACTTTAGTAGTCTTATGTGGGATGGTTGTCTTAGTCACGCCGTAGTGTCTGTGGTGTGTTGAGGTTGGGGGTATAACTGGAGCGTATGCCAAGGATTTTGTATCTGGGGTCTATGGATCTGGGGCTATGGTGAGGTTGTCTGGCAGTTTGGGTTTGGTGAAAAAAGATGGTAGGAACTAGGTCGGTGAGATGTTTGAGTGTTTAAGGAGTGCTGTTGTGGCTAGGCTGTGAGCAGTAGTGTGCTTGCGGTCTAAATTGGCCATAATGACTACAGGGCTAGATATCTACTGGGTTTGCTGCTGGCGGATAGTGAATACTAGGTTTAGTTCACTAATGCAGTGCTAAATGCTGTCCAGTTGACTGGAGTAGCCCAATTATTGCATTGTCCATACAGGGCAATAGGTCTGCTGGGTTAAGGCACTAGAGGATGTATAGTGGTCTAACTAGAGGCGTACAGTATTTGGAGCATAGTTGGTGGGGAGTGCGTCATTTAGAGTTGACAGTTATAGCTCTGGGTTAAGATGCTTCTATACGACATGAGTATAATAACATTGCTAGCGAGATGGAGTAAGGCTCTTCAAATAAGCGGTGGCATGTTGCAAAGGAGTAAACCATACAATGCATATACATGTGAACCTCCCGTGAGTAGGCCTTGCGTTATTGCACATGAGATCTATATATGGTCTATATTTCTAAGAATATCTATATTATGGTTTAAGAATACAGATGGCACAATGAGATTGCGAATAGTAACTGGCAGGCTGGTACACACAGTAGACTAATTGGTGGTACAGAATACAATTTGCAAAAAATGGCAATGAAGATTGCCCAAGCGCAGGAAGTCTTGATTCTATTAAAGACACTGAGGCGAGCATTATGCATATTCTCCTTTATTACTGCTTAACAGCTTTTTAAATCTTCACTTTATCATTTTTATTTTAAGCAGTTGAAAGTGCCCAACTGGGATAAAAAACCAAACTTCAACAAAAAGACATGATGAAACAAGGGGATTGAGCCAACTACAGCTCCCATGATCCCCAGCAGGCCACTAGTGCCGAGCCTTCGTCCTGGCATCCAATGAGGGCTCCTTTGCTGGTATAAGTCCCTGTTGCCCTGGGTGCCTTCCTCTTCTTTTTTTTCTTGAGCTGCTTTAACTCCTGCAACAGTCCAAGTAACAGTCTTCGAAAAACTTGCTCTGACTTCGCTATTCTGTGCGGTGTCGTATTCTCTCCTGAACTGCTAGATAATCACTCTCAAACTCTTTTGCTTGTCTCCTACGTAAAAAAGAGACAGATTGTTAGGGAGGGGAATTTCAATCCATTTTAATATATAATACAGTACAGCTTGTTCAACCATCAGAATTCCTAGTGGGAGTGATGATGCTCACCTCCGTGTCTTTAATAGAATCAAGACTTGCTGCGCTGTGCGCATGGGCAATCGTCATTCTATGACAAGAACGGAGGCGAGCATTATGCTCGTTCAAAGATCTGCACCACTGCTGATGCAATGTTGGAGACTGGCTTGAAATGGAAGGTTCTGAAAACCGAGTCACTCAACCAGTCTGCTGCCTTCATGATCTCCTGCAGCGGAACTCCTGCTGCAAAAGCTCTGAAAGCCATAGCTACTCTGGCCGAGTGGGCTTCAAAGATGTCTATTCCCACTAGCTCCATAAACTTTTTCTCCCATCTCGCTATAGTGGCCGGAGCCACTGCCTTTATATGGTTTTCTGTGTGCTATTAACAGCTGAGTCGCATCTTGCAGCCTTATTGCTGCTTTGCTGCCTCGTAGCATTTTATGCACTGTGCCACGCAGAGCTTGCTGGTAACAGGAAAATAAGGGTATGTAATGACTTTAGAGTTGGTCTTAGAACGCTGCGCTATATTAAATGCTACGCCCTCCGGATAAAGGATTGGTCTAATTCCAGGGCTTTAACGTCCGAAACGCTTCTACATGACACTAAACAGAGTAAAGTGGATAACTTTCCAGACAGCTGTCTCCCTGACAAAAGGTGGTTCCTTGGCCATTTCTCGAATAACTGCAGGATCTTAACATCCAAAAGGACCGAGTACCTAGGTAGTGGGGGCTTGCTCACTTTAACTCCTTTAAGGAGCCTCACTCCTGCAGGCTGCTCACCCACCAGTACTCCGTCGACTAGGTAGTGTCCGGCTGAGATGGTCTATCTGTACCCCCACTGTAGTGAAGGATAGCACCACTGCCATGTTTTACATAAACAAGCAGGGGGGGGGGCACTCTCCAAGGCTGTCCAGGCTAGCACAAAAAAAAATCTGGAAGTGGGCACTCAAGTGGAACATGTTCCTAGTGTCGCTACACAGAGGAACTCTATTCTTTCACACACTCATTAAGCAGATATCTGCTTCCTGAAGAGTGGCAGCTCAGCAGAAACATCTCGGACAATATTTTCTCCCTTTGGGGATATCCTCCCTTAGACTTGTTCGCCACAAGCCAAAACGCACAATGCCCAGTCTTCACATCCAGGTTTCCCCCAACCAGGGTCCAAGGGGGAATGCCCTGTGGAAGAGCTGGTCAGGGAAATTTGGCTACACTTTTCCCCCCCAACACCACTACTGAGCAAGATGGTGAGCAAGGTGCACCAGGAACGTGACCCGAACCCTGGTTGTTCCTGTGTGGGCGAGAACACCCTGGTTTCCACATCTGCGCAAACTGACAATGTGTGATCCAATCAAACATCTGCGCCTATCCAACATGCTCACCCAACATGGGGGGGGGGGGAACAATGTTACACCCTCATACTCCATCCATAACCTTGGCAGCTTGACATCTGAAGTCATAGTTTGGCCATTTAAAACTACCTCAAAGGTGTATGGGAATCCTAAGAAGGCATAAAAACCAAACACCAGACAGTTATTTCAACAAATGGAAAAGATTTCTAATATGGTGCCAGTCAAAAAGAGTAAACCTGATCGAATGTACGCCATCACACATTCTTCACTTATTAGACTCCGGTCTAGTATTCAACTCCCATCATGTTTCACCTGGCGGCTCTATCCACGTACACCACTTCTCAAAGCAAGGTGTCCTGGTGGAAAGTCCCTGTCATTAAAGCCTTCATGGAGGGAGAAAAAAGGCTTGAACACCACCGCCGCCCCCCCCCCCTGCCCCATTTCAAACTCACCTCCAAAGAGGGGTCTAAATTTGGTAATCACAAAGCTCATGGGGCCCACCTTTTTGAGCCTATGTACAAATCCAGCCTTAAACTCCTAACACATACAATGTCTTTTCTGGTGGCCATCACCTCCATAAGAGTCGGTGAACTACAAGCTCTCAGTGCAGGACCCTTTCTTTGTTATCCACAAAGACAAGTTGGTATAAGAACACCCCCTAGGTTTTCACCTAAGATCATATCTAAGTTCCAGGTCAACCAGTCCATCGAACTACCCGCTTGCTTTCAAAACCTTTCAAGCTCAGCTGAGAAAATCCTCCCTACACTAGATGGAAGGAGAGTGGTTCTTTAGTATGTAAACAAAACAGCTACGAAAAACAGACCAATTGTTTGTTTCCGTAGCACCTGGAAGGGAAAGTGATCACGTTTAAAAAAAAAAAAAAAAAAAATAATAATAATAATACTCGTAAATGTAAAAAGCCATCTCCACATGGATCATGAAATGCATACAGCTCTGCTACTCGCTACCAAACAAAACTCTGCCTTTCACACCAAGAGCTCACTCTACCAGGGGCACAGGGGCAACCTTGGCCTTTATTTCAAACTTCCCACTGGACGCCATTTGCAAAGCAGCTACATGGAGCTCTATTCATATCTTTACTCGGTTTGACACACGTCCTAAAGCAGATTCACAGATGGAATAAGCAGTGCTAAAACATCTATTTGCTACTGTATCTTCCCACATCCCACCACCTTCTCCAGACACTGCTCGCTAATAAATGCATAGCATGTGATCTAAGCAGATCCACAAGCCTCATAAGGGATACATTACTCACTGTAAACATATTTCTGATGCTTGTATCTGCTTGCATTCACATGCACCCACCCTTCCTCCCCTGTGGGGTAGGTGTATAGTTCTGGCTTATCTTCTGCTTTTATTACATCGATACTTGTGCTACATTTCATGCTACCTCATGTCTGAAACAAAACAATCTCTATGCGTGAAGGACCATGGGTACAGTGAACATCACACTAGGGATAGTCGACGTCCCTATTCGAGTTTAGAAAACCAAAAATGTAATGATCCGTGGCTATCATTAGATGTCAGCCTATGCATAGCATGGAATCTAAGCAGATTCAAGCCTCAAATGCGATTACAGTGAGTAGTGTATCATATATATAATGTTGTGGGTGCTTGTGTGGAACTGTACAAGGATACAAGCCCCTGCTCTTTTCAAGAGTAAAGCCGAAAATTATGTTCAACTACCAAAACTCAGACGATATACCTCGATCTTGGCCTCCTCACTATGGCATCCGTATTGCTTGCCTCATGCCCTCCTAAGGACAGAAAACTGAGACTAAAAGCAAGACTGTCCTGCCTTTGAGACCCTATCAAACTATACTATCAGAGGCTTCCCCTGCAAGACTGCCCAACCCATTCGCTCAGCTAACAAATGTCCACACGCCCGCGGCCACAACCTCATGTCCACCGCCCTCCCTGCTACTGATCAGACTAACTCCCAAAAAGCTCTCCAAACTACTAAACCACTTCCTGCTACTAAACCCATTAGCACCCTATCTCTAGCTGGATCACTCATTAATGCCAGATTTATGGTAGCTCACGCCGCCGATATCTCTGACGCCATCACAAATGAGATCTTGGACCTCTTAGTCATAACTGAGACCTGGCTCCATGAGACCACAGGCCCCACTATCATGCTAGCAGTAACAGACGGCTACCAACTACTAAGGGCTGATAGACCAAACTCTAGAGGTGGTGGCCTAGCCATCATCCATAAATCTAACCTACCTATCAGACTAACCACTACCCCCCCACTTCAATCTTGCGAAATACTCACAGCTAAACTTCAGCTCTCTTGTAATCGCACCCTGACCATCTGTGTTATACAGACCCCCATTAGGCTCCTTTGAGGAGGACTTAACTAGCATCCTGAATAATACTAAGGACCATGCACAAATTCTGCTATTGGGAGATTTCAATCTCGGATTTAATGATGGTAATGATAAACATGCCCTTTCTGTAGCCTCGCTACTGCATGATTATGGCCTGTCGCAAAAAGTCTCCACTTTTACTCATGCCAAAGGCAGGATTCTAGATTGGGTTGCTGACTTGAATTGCAACATCAGTATTACTAATACAATACTGCAATCATGGACCGACCACCATTTAATCTCCTCCTCTGCCTCACTTGACCTTATCCGCCCTAAACCGATACTCACGGCACCGCCACTTTCCACTAGGTATAAAAAGACATTACTGCAGAAAATCTCTTTCCTCACCTTCTCCCTACTCTCGACAATTCGGACCCCACCTTGCTGGTGAAGCCTTCAACAGTGCCACGATTAAGTCCATCGACACAATCGCCCTGCTTAAAACCTTAAAACCCGTAAAGGCAGACAGATATCACACTTGAATAATTGGTTTACACGACAACTAAAAGAAATAAGGACTCAAAAAAGACAGTTGCAATCAATATGCCGCCACACACCTACTGAAGAGAACAAAATCAAGCTAACCGATCATTCTAAACTGTACAAAAAAGAAATCATTAGCAAAACAAAAAACACATTCTATGATAGAATATCCAAGGCTAAATCAGACACTAAGGAACTATTCGCCATCCTTGGAGAAATGGAATCGCCTATACCTCAAGGTTGACAATACCCCTAAAGATAAGCCTTGGTGTACTAACATACAAAATGCCCAAGTGGGCAAAATTAGCTCCCTCCAAACTAAAATTTCTAATAAGAAAGCCTCCCTGCTTCTACCGACTGGGCCTTCACCTCAGCAACAGCCACCTCTAAACTCTCATAACAGTACCCCCCCATCCATTAAGTTTAAAACAAATATCCACTGTCGAGACAGAAAAAATTATACTCACTGAAACCTAATTGCAAAGGGGACAACTGCCCAGCCCAAATCATAAAGGATGCAGCCAGAGATTTAGCTCCCTTTATCTCGAAGCTCATTAACGCATCCTTTAAGTCAAACCTGGTGCCCAACAATCTCAATCATGTGTGCTTCCCTTGCTCAAAAAACAAACTCTAGACCATCTATACCAACTAACTATAGACCTATTACCACAGTCCCATTTTCCCTTAAAATTATCGACAGAGTAGCTTATCTACAAATCCAGGACTACTTGGAAGCTAACAACCTATTAGGCTCACGTCAATCTGGCATCCGCCCCCTTCACGGCACAGAAACAGCCTTGATTGACCTTAAGACCCAAATTGACGAGTTGAAGGACAACGGCAAATCAGCTATGCTGCTCCTCCTTGACCTCTTGGCGGCCTTCGACCTGGTAGATCATGCAGTTTTATGCAACCACATCAGCCGCCCATTTCTCAAGTGATGCCATAACCTGGATGCAATCCTTCCTTGCTAACCGTACAATGAGTCTTCTCCCTTTTTAGCAGCAGCTGACCCTATACAAGTTACCTGTGGCGTTCCCCAAGGATCATGTGTTTCTCCTACCATGTAAAACATCTTCACTAAGCCCCTATTTGACAAGTTGGACAGACTGGGAGTCATCTACACTAACTACGCAGATGACACTCAGATCTTCATCCCCCTTCCGGGCAACTTCCTGGAAGATTCGGCTTTAGTAAACAAGATAGATCTCATCCAGGCATGGATGGCATCCCACGGCCTCTGCCTGAATGACGACAAAACGGAGCTACTGATCCTAGGATCTGAGATGTCCATTAAAAAAACTCAACCCTAGTTACGCCTCATTCAACATCGACAATCATGTCATCAAAGTGATGCCTGCAGTCAAAACTCTTGGTGTCTATTTTGACTCAGCACTCACATTCAAGAAACAAATGAACGTCCTAGCATCTTCCACAGCATACACGTGCAAATTGATCTGAGCCTGCCGACCATTCCTATCTGAGACTAGCTGTATTACACTTGCCAATGCACTTATTCTATCCAGATTGGATTATTGCAATGCGTTATATGCAGGATCTAATAAGTACATTCTTGATAAACTGCAAAGGCTCTAAAACAACACCCTGGGAGCAGCTCTAAATATCCCGAATAGAGATCATATCTCTGCACTTAGAAGAAATACCCATTGGCTCAAAATCAAACATTCGATGACCAGTAAAAATCTCTTACTTCCAAATGTCTAAACAACATAGCGCCCGCCTACCTTGTAGATAGTTACCAAGAGACTATCTGACCGACCTACGAGGAATGACCAATGCATACACTTTAGTGGTTCTTAGATATAAAAGGAGTTCTGCGGGCGGTTCCAGCTTCCCGGTCATAGCTGCACAACTCTGGAACGGACTCCCCTTAGATCTTAGAACTGACCAACCTTACCCTAGCTTCAGACGGAAAGTCATTAACTGGCTATGAACTAACGATACCTAAATTTGACCACCCCACTTCCCATTTGATCTTCTCACACTGCTATGCACTTGCTACTATAACTATTCACTGCTAAATGTACAACTTCTGCCACTAAGCTTCTTAAGCTTGCTTATTCTTGTATTGTAACTAAGTTTCTTAAGTATTCTTGTAATGTTTCTGTTTGGTTTTGCGCTATATTAAATAAACAAAAGGCACTTCTCTGCCTCGTTACCTTGAGAGAATTTGCACACTTTAGGGAGACCTTGTGCATGCTACACATTTGGTATTTGGTCTTCCAAACCCCCACCTCCAAACCACTTCCTGCTTCCCCCTCACCTCCCCACTTGGAGTGCTTCAGATTAACTTCACTAAACACTGTGTTAGGCAGGCCACTTTATCCATGATGAGGGAGCCCCCTGTATTTTGTGCAGGCTATTATGGGTTCTGGACTTTATTTTTCCTCCCTGCCGGGCTTAACCCAAAGTGGTATATTTTTTTTGTTTCTGTACTGTTTGACTCCTAAGGCACAGTTATCCGAAAGGTACCCGAGTCTCCCGGAGCGCCTCCTTTTGTAAGGCACGTAGCTATGCTATGGTTGCTTTGACTTTGTGTAAAATGGCTCCATTAGGTTAAAACAATTGAACCTGACTTGGGTGCCTTTTGACCTCCATTTCACCAAATATGTTTTGTCTTTGCTTTGAAGTACTGGCGGGGGGGGTGGTCACATAACTATCACTTGACCCTTTGCGTGTTTGGGCACTGGATGCCTGTATCCCAAGACCAGGTGCTGAAGTGGGCCTGAAACCAGTTCTGAATGGCATTTGTAGATGCCTGTCTGGAATAGTTTGGATTTGTTTCCTTTGTGTGAGGGCCCTTACTGAGTGGATGGGGGTGATTTGGAGGGGGATAGTCAACCATTGGTGTGTGATTGAGTTCATTGCCTCCCTAGCTGGATAAAAAGCAGAACTGCTTACCCATTTACCTGTTCTGCTGCTGGAATTCTGAACCTAGCTCTGTTCCAGCATCCTTTGATGCTCCATCGAATTGGACGTCTCGGCTCCATCGAATTGGATGCCTCGGCTCTGCCATTCCAGAAAGACCAGAAGACAGACTGGTCTGGTGGGGACAACGGGATCACATCTCCTGGTTCATTCATCCCTACCTTGGTTCTCTTTGTTTTTTCAAAGATTGCACTCAATATATTTTGTCATTCTCCTACTGTCTTGTCGTGCAGTGTCCCTCGGGGGGGTCTACTTTCTCCCTTTCTTTTTAATCTGTATCTCCAGCCTCTTGCTGTTGTCATCAAAAAAAGGAGGTATATTTCTACACATGGTGATTTCCCATTTTGTTTTATTTCTCGATGCACCCAAGTGTGACCCTGTCCCCCTCTAAACTGACATCCTGCTTGATGGCTATTGATGACTGGATGGCATTTCCTGAAGTTAAATGGGGGAGAAGACTGAGATCTTAGTTTCGAGGGGATTGGGTCCTCCGACGTATTCCATATCTATGACAGTAATCACCACAGATGTGCTGCTTCGGAAAAACTTTCGGCGTCTGTCGATACGCCGTCCTCGAGGGCCTCCGTCAAGCCGACCTCACCGGATGTTATAAGTAGGACGCACGACACCCGTAGTCTCTGTTCCGATTTTTTCTGCGAACGTTTTCGCTTCGGAGATCTCGGCGCGCCTCGATTCTACTGAATACTGTTCTTTCGGTTCTTCAAACATGTTCCTTCATAAAATATCGTCTTTGGCTTCTTCCACCCCGCGGTGCGGGTTTAAGAAGTGTCGGGTGTGCGGGTCCAAGATGTCCCTGACAGATACGCACAACGCTTGCCTCTGGTGCCTCGGGGAGGACCATGATACGGACGACTGTGTAGACTGCCAATCACTCACTTCGAAGGCCTTGCAGGAGCGTAAGAAGCTGTCGGTCGGTAAGGTGGCCAAGCCCCGGAAGTCGCGTTCCACTGGTCTTTCGACAGACGATTCGAGGTGCGACTCTCTGCATTGTCGTCGTGAGTCCGGAGGTTCTCGGTCTGGGAGTCGGTCCCGCCATTCCTCTGCCTCTTTGAGGCACTCCAGGAAGCGCAGTCAAAGGTCGCCTTCCTCTTCCGAGGACTCCGTCTGTCGGCGGGTAGCTTGTCCCAACAAGCATTCCACTCCGGAGGAATGGGTTTCGTTCCGAAAGGAGGTGTTGGCGATTTTTCTATCGCAGGACTCCGGTCCGACCGTGCCGTCTGAGGACACCGGTCGAGGCCGCGCTAGAGGCACTGCTCGTCTGCCTTCGGTCTCGAGCAGTCGTCGCGACCACCAGGCTCCTTCGAGGTCCCGGTCGGACTAGGATGGTCGCTCTAGGCATGCCCGTTCCAGGTCCTGGTCCTCGACGCCATTGAAACCGCGAGACTCTGATGTCTTTGAAGAAATCGATACCAGCGGCGCCGAGGTCGTCGACTGACTCTTTCGAGGCCCCGCCTCTGAGGAAGTTGTCGACGCCTAGGCTGTCGAGACACGCTCGGGGCTCTGCCCTCGAGGCCTGTGTCGCCGCCGTCGAAACTGTCGGCGCCACGCTCAACGTCGACGCCCATTCAGTCGACGCCTTTCGAGGCAGCCTTGTCGGAGGTACCACGTGGCACCATGGCACCCCCAAGAAAGGCGATGGCTAAGGCTAAACGTGTCTTTGTGCCTTTTTCTGTACCCTCTTTCCAGCCTCTAGATTATATTTGAGGTTCCTGCATTGGTTCCTGATGACATTGTTTCTGGTCAGTCAACTTGAGGAACTGCGTCAGTCGCTGTACAACGCCAGTGGTCTAGACACCTCTCCGGAGGTGGAGTTTGGTAGGCCGGAGCCTGGCACGCATGCCCAATCATATCTTCATATCGGCGCCTCATGTCGGGTCACTGAATACCTGGGTTGGTCTGCCCCCCACTGGGGATTTTCAGCAGGATGACCTGACTGATATCTTAGACCAAGGTCCTCCAACTGACCCGGTGCTGCCATTCCATATGGCCTTGCAGAGAAGGGTGGCTGCGGCTTGGACTTCTCCGCAGAGTCTCCCGGCAGTGAGCAAGTCCTTGCCGAATGAAATATCGCCCAGCCAGTGGTGACCCCTGCTACTTGACAACGCACCCTACTCCGGAGAGTTTGGTGGTGCAGGCGGCTACAGCCACCGCAAAGCAGGTGTCTTACCCTACCATCCCTCCTGATAGGGACGACAAACATTTTGACGGCTGGGCAAAGAAGGTATTTTCTTCTGGGGGTATGGCGCTTCAGGCTGCCAACTCCGTTTGTGCCTGGTCTCGTTTCACTTACTCTGTGGAACTGTATTTCCCTAGCTGCTGATCATATTCCCAAAGGGGAGGAATGGGATGGTTTCCTTGCTATCGTGCAGCATGGCAAGGACGCCATGTGTGAATCCGTTCAGTCGGGTCTGGACATGGTTGATTGCGTCAGCCGGTCCATGGCGGCGAGCACCGTAATGCGCAGGTTTGCGTGGTTGCGGCAGTTGGGTTTTGCTCCGGATGTGCAAGCCCTCAACATGCCCTTTGATGGTGAACATCTTTTTGGCTGCAAGGCTGACGAGAGTCTTGAGAGGTTGCAGACCTCCTCCAAAGCTGCAGTGAAGTCATTGAGCGCTGCAGTCCGCCAACCTCTGCCTTTTCGTCCTAGGGGACAGCAATGGAGGGGAGGTTCCTTTCGATATTACTCGTCCTTTAGTAAATCGAGAGGAGCTGCAAGTCAAAGGTACAACCGTAGGAGTGCCAGAGGTGGAAAACAAGGTACTCGAGGTGCCAAGGCCATGCGTGCAGTTGCCTCTTTGCCCTCAGGCACTGCAGCAACCACTTCAGCTCAGTCATGAGGCCCATGCTTCGCCGGTTGGGGGAAGGCTGGCACAGCATCTGGTAGAATTGCGTGCCATTACTTCTGATGTGTGGGTTCTGGAGATCCTAGCCCACGGCTACTGTCTTCCTTTCCGACAGAGGCCTCAGACAATCCACCAGGGAACCTCTTTGAAGAGTCCGGATCCGCTCCTTGCGCAGGAAATTCAATCCCTGCTGGAGAAAGGCGCTATAGAACTGGTGCCTGTAGCGGAGAGGAACAAGGGATGGTATTCCCCTTATTTTTTGATTTCGAAGAAAGACTGAGGATTGAGACCCATCATGGACTTGCACGGTTTGAACAAGCTCCTCAGGCAGGACAAGTTCAAGATGGTTACTCTTTCTTATGTCCTTCAGGCCCTCCAACTTCAGGACTGGTTGGTGTCTCTTGACCTCAAGGACGCTTATTTTCATGTGCCGATCCATCCCAAGCACAAGAAGTACCTGAGGTTTGCGGTTGGCGACTCGCACTTTCAGTTTCGGATCCTGCCGTTCGGATTGACCTCTGCCCCGAGGGTTTTCACCAAGCTCATGGTGGTTCTGGCAACGCATCTCAGGAAAGGGGGGGATTCATGTCTACCCCTACCTGGACAATTGGTTGATCAGGGCGCGCTCTCCAGAGCAAGTCCTGGATCATCTGTCCGTCACAAGCTGGGCTTCTCCCTCAACTTGAAGTCTCACTTGACGCCAACTCAGCGGCTCCAGTACATCGGAGCAGTGCTCGACACGCCCCTGGGGCAGTGTTTCCTCCCCAGGTGAGGGCTCTTCACATTCAGCAGATGGTACACAAGTTTTGACATGCCCAGAGTCTCCCGGCGTTCGAGTTCTTGAGGCTGCTCGGCCTCATGGCATCCTGCATTCTTCTGGTGCCAGAGGCCCGACTGGAGATCTTTGCAGTGGGATCTCAAGATGCAGTGGTCAGTCTTCCGGCAGGATGTCGGACCCCGTTCAGGTGCCGCCCTCGGTCGCTCAGGACCTTCTGTGGTGGGCCGACGAAGGCAATCAGTTGAGGCGGGCTCCATTTTGGCTGCCCTGGCCGGAGGCGACGATCGTGACGGAGGCATCCCTCACGGGATGGGGAGCTCATGCCAACGAGCTGACAGTCAGAGGTCGTTGGTCTCCGTCGGAGTCCAGACTCCATATCAATCTGCTGGAGCTGAAGGCCACTAGGATTGCCCTGAAGGCTTTTCTGCCGACTGTGTGAGGAAAGAATGTCCTGACGGACAACAGTGGCCATGCACTACCTCAACAAAAAGGGGGTGGGGGGGCAGGGCCACTTCCTCTGTGCAGGGAGGCGATGCAGCTCTGGTTCTGGGCCATCAGCAGGAAATTTCAATCTTGGCAGTTCATCTGGCCGGAGACGAAAGCGAGACGGCGGACGCTCTGAGCAGGCAGAACATGATCTCTCACGAGTAGGAGCTGGCTCAGGAGATTCTCCTGGAGATCTTTGCCCTTTGGGGGACCCCACAAGTGGATCTCTTCGCCACCAGTGCCAACCGGAAGTGTGAAAGATTCTGCTCGTGGGAATTACCTCCAAGAGGAGCCTTAGGAGACGAGTTCGTAGTGGAGTGGTCCTTCCCACTGCTGTACGCGTTTCCTCCAGTCCCCGTCATTCCGCAAGTGCTGCGTAGGTCCAGTTCCCGGATGATCCTCATTGCTCCGGCATGGGCCCGGAGAACATGGTACCCGGACCTTCGTCATGTGCATCTGCCTCCATGCCGTCTTCCCTACCGAGACAATCTGCTCTCACGGGAGGGGGGGGGGGTCAGGTTCTCCATCCAGAGGTCAAGTCCCTCAACCTTCATGCTTGGCTTCTGAAAGGTTGAGGTATAAGGATTGGGACTTTCCTGAAGACGTAATGGAGGTGTTGCTTTCGGCCAGAAGGCCTGCAGCAAAGTCCCTGATCCTAGGAGAGCTTTAAGTTTCTACATCTCGCGCATGTCCCGGGTCAGAGTGGACGATCAGCTCTTTATTGGATACGCTGGAAGGCGTTTGGGACAAGCTGTTACTAAACAGAATTTGTCTAGATGGATTATCTTGATGATTTCTGAATGTTACCCGCTTGGCGGGTAAGGACCCTCCAGTAGGCTTACGGGCCCATTCTACTAGGGGTGTGGCCCCCTCTGCTGCCCTGCAAAGGGGTGTTCCCATTTGTAACATTTGTGAAGCACCCACATGGGCCTCTGTCCATACTTTTGTCAAGCACTACTCCTTGGATTCTATCCATGGGCAAGGTCTTGCCTTAGGCAAGTTGGTCCTCTGTTCTGCAATTTAATTGGGCATTCTAAAATTCTTTCCCACCTCATTACGTTGGTACTGCTTTGGGAGTCTGTCATATATGTGCAATACGTCGGAGGAACCAATCCCTTCAAAGAACAAGTTACTTTCTTACCTCGTAATGTTTCGATGGGATGTTCTGACGACTTATTCCACATCGCTCCCTCCCTACCTGCCCCTCTACAGAATTTCTTGTGCGATTGCAGCTTTCATTTCCGCAAGGTTTTCTGTAGTCATTCTGGCAGAAGATTGGTGCCACACGTTCTGGGGAAAAACTACTTCGAAGGGATTGTGTCCTCCGACGTATTCCTTATCTTTGATAATACGTTTCCAGCTGGCTGGCCTCGGAAATGTTTTCTGTAGAGGGCGCTGCGCGTCGACGGCCGCCGAGTCGATGTCCTTCGACGGCCACCGTATCAGCGCTGACGTCACCATGCCCATAAATAGCCACGCGCTGCGTCCGTTGCTCAGTTCCGATTTTCCGCGCTTCGTGGGGCCTCGGAACGTCGTTTCACAGTTCAGTCAGGATAACTATCTATTTCTACTCGAATATACCTTATCGTTCTCAATGGCTTCTTCATCAGAACCGACGCCGCCGTGATCCGGCTTCAAGAAATGTCGAGACTGCGGTAAAAAAAATGTCAATAACGGATCCACACAGGGTCTGCTTATGGTGCTTGGGATCCGAGCACCATTGTTCAGAGTGTGAGGACTGCATGTCCATGACGGCGAAAGCCTTGAAGTAGCGCAAGGGGAAGCTCGAGAGGTAAGTCAGCCAAAACCTCCTCGAAAGTTTCGTCGACTGAGTCGAGGCATTCGTCTCCTCGCCGTCAAACATTCCCCTTCTAGATCTCGAAGCAGCTCCCACCATTCGTCGAGATCGACGTCTCTTTTTTGAGTGTCTTGAAGGTCCCATTCCTAGTCTTCTGTGTCCCTAGAAAGAGTCTCCTGTCCCACTAAACACAGTTCTCAAGCTGAGTGGGAGGAATTCAGAAAGAAAATGTTAAGCGTCTTCGAGAACGCGGCCTCGACCCCCTCGAAGACAGCTGAGGGTGATACCCCGGGTGAAAAACCCAAAAAATCAAAACGCCGCGAGTCGCAGCACCCGGCGAAACATTCCACCCGAGAGCGCCATGAGCCATTGGGTAAGAAGGCACCGTCTTCGCCGTCGTCGAGGATTCCTTCGCCGTCTAAGATTCCTTCGACGCACGGATCAGCACCATCAACACCGTTGTCGAAGGGTTCCTCGACGCATCGGTCGGTCGGTCGATCGACTCGACGCCAATGAAGGAGAGGACCAAGGCCACCTCACAGCCAGCAGTGATTTCAAGGGCCTCCGGCACGATGCCGAGACCGTTGTCGATGCCCTCGAGTAGGATCCCAATCCTCTCGAGTTCTTCGAGACCCCTTCCAGTTTTTTTCGGCGCCTTCGCAGCCTGTTAAATCGGCATCGACGTTTTCTCGTCCAATAACGACGAGTTTGGCTCCTTCTGCCTTAGAGATGGGTTTTACTCCATTTCAGAGGTCAGAGTACCCTGGACTTTCTTCAATTTATGAAGAGGGGGAAGATTCTGACCAGGAAACATTCGGGTTACAGAGGACCACACTGCCTATTGCAGAGGATTTCACCTCTGAGGAAAGAAGGCTGAAGGACCTACAGGAGTCACTACATGAGGCAAGTGGGCTGGACACTTCCCCAGAAGTGGAATTTGTTAAGCCAGACCCAGGGGAACATGCCAAAACGCCTTCTAGAACCCTGATGGCAAGAATTATTGAGTTTATGGGTTGGTCTGCGCCTTCACCTGTTTTTCAAGAGGATGACCGAACAGATATATTAGACAAAGGCCCACAGGAGGACCCGGTGGTCCCCTTCCATGCAGCCTTACAAAGGAAAATTGCATCTAATTGGGAAACTCCCAAAGTTATCCCTGCATTCAATAAAAGATTGTCAACCAAGTAAAGGGTAGCGGCTGCTGACCCTGAATACTTATCAAAACACCCGACTCCAGAGAGCCTGGTGGTTCAAGCGGCAACTTCATCTAGCAGTAGGACCGCTTACCCTACCTGTCCCACAGGATAGAGATGACAAGAGGTACGACTCTATGGCGAAGAAAGTTTTCTCTGCCTGTAGTATGGCGTTGAAGTCCATCAACGCCACCTGTAAGCTCGCCAGGTTCAGTCACACACTATGGGAGTGTGCTTCATCAGCGGCTGACTGCATACCCGAAGGAGAGGAAAAGGAAGCCTTCCTTTACATTATTAAAGATGGCAAGGATGCCATGTGCGAATCACTTCAAACTGGCATCGATTCCGCTGACAGTATCAGCGGGGCCATGGCGGCAAGTACAACAATCCGCAGGCATGCGTGGTTGCGAAAGTCTGGCTTTGCTCCAGATGTACAGTTTGACGGCTTTCATTATTCGGGAAAAAGGCTGATGACAGTCTGGAAAAGTTAGACTTCTAAAGCAGCAGCAAAATCTTTAGGAGCTGCTATCCGCCAACCTTCTTTTCGCCCCTCTTGAACCTCTGGAAGAGGAAAGTCCTTTCGCTATTCCGCATTCGGGAAAGGCAGAGGACAGCCGGCTCAAAGAGGCCAAAGGAGATCCACACGAGGTGGACGGGTCAAAAATACTAAGGCAGCAGCAGGTGCCTCTTTACCCTCGGCATCTGCATCAGCCGCCCCCAAACCACTCTGAGGCCTTTCCACACAATACACCTGTAGGGGGCAGGTTAACTCACCATCTGACGGAATGGCCGGCTATAACGTCAGATGCTTGGGCATTGGAAACAGTTGCCCAAGGTTACTGCCTACCCTTTCTACACATTCCTCAGAGTCATCCACCGGGGAACAGCTCTCTGAAAGTTTCTGATCCGCTCCTCTTGCAGGAAATTATAGACCTGCTAGAGGAAGGTGCCATAGAACCGGTACCGGTACCTGTAGCGGAAAGGAACAAGGGCTGGTACTCCCCCCCCCTACTTTCTCATACCAAAGAAGGACGGAGGACTGAGACCCATCCTGGACTTAAGAGAATTGAACAAGTTCCTCAGGAAGGACAAGTTCAAGATGGTAACTCTCTCTCAGATCATTCAGGCCCTCCAGCTCCGGGACTGGCTGGTATCTCTGGACCTTCAGGATGCTTATTTCCATGTGCCAATCCATCTCAAACACAGGAAATACCTGAGGTTCGCAATTGGCGACTCATTATCAATTTCGAGTTCTGCCATTTGGGCTGACCTCCGCCCCGAGGGTCTTCACCAAGCTGATGTCTGTAGTGGCGGCGAGTCTAAGGAGGGAAGGGATCCACTTCTACCCCTACCTGGACGACTGGCTGATCAAGGCTGTATCTTCGGAACAGGCCCAGGCCCAGCTAGATTATGTCTGCCACTTCCTTCACAGACTGAGCTCCCTCAATTTAAAGAAGTCACAGATGATACCATCACAGAGACTCCAGTTCATTGGAGCGTTCCTGGACACTTCCCTGGGAAAAGCCTCGCCACCAGAGGTGAGGGCTCAAGATATTCTACAGATGATCACCAAGTTTCAAAATGCCCAATGTCTCCCAGCCTTAGACTTTTTGAGTTTGCTAGGCCTCATGGCATCCTGCATCTTCCTTGTGCCAGAGGCTCGCCTGAGAATGAGATCTCTTCAGTGGGCACTGAGAAGTCAGTGGTTGCAATTCTCAGGGAGAATGACAGATCTCCTCCGGATTCCGGACAAGGTAGCCCGCAACCTTCAATGGTGGCCCTATCCAGAGAACATCTTGAAAGGAGAACTGTTTTGGCAACCATGGCCGGAGATAACAGTCAGACGCCTCACTCACGGGGTGGGGAGCCCATGCCAACGACTTGACCATCAGCGCTCGTTGGTCTCCATCGGAGTCCAGACTACACATCAACCTATTAGAGCTGAGAGCAATCAGACTAGCACTGAAAGCTTTCCTGCCATCAGTACAGGGGAGAAATGTCCTGATGATGACAGACAACACGGTGGCCATGCACTACCTCAACAAAAGAGGAGGCGTAGGATCACTGCCACTGTGCAGAGAGGCGATGCAGCTCTGGTTTTGGGCAATCCAAGAAGGAATCTCTCTATCGGCTGTCCACCTAGCCGGAGAGAAGAACTTGACAGCGGACACTCTGAGCAGGCAGAGCACAGTCTCCCACAAGTGGGAGCTAGCTCAGGAAGTCCTTCAAGAGATCTTCACCCTTTGGGAAACCCCTCAGGTGGATCTGTTCGCCACAAGCAACAACAAGTGCGATCTGTTCTGTTCAAGGGAATTTCCCCCGAGAGGAGCTCTAGGAGATGCGTTCGTAGTGGACTGGGAGTTTCCACTCCTTTACGCGTTCCCTCCAGTCCCTGTTATTCCTCAAATGATCAGGAGGTTGAGAAGATTCCGGAAAACCATGATCCTAATTGCCCCGGATTGGGCCAGGAGAACGTGGTACTCGGACCTTCTAGATATGTCCCTCTGTCCTCCAGTCCGTCTTCCACTCAAAGAGAAACTTCTCTCGCAGAAGGGAGGTCAGGTTCTCCATCCAGACACCAGAACCCTCAATCTTCACGCTTGGCTTCTGAAAGGTTGAGGTACAAGGATTGAGATCTCCCTGATGATGTCATGGAGGTGTTGCTTTCGGCCAGAAGACCGGCAACAAAGTCTTAATACCGCTGCCGTTGGAACAAATTTTGCAGCTGGTGTAGGGAAGGGAATATTGACCCTTTTTCATGTGGTACACCAACAGTGTTATCATTTCTACTCTACTTGGCAAATTCAGGCCTTCAAGTGGGCACTGTAAAAGGCTATCTTGCAGCGCTTTCTATCTTCAAGCGCACTGCGGAGGAACCTTCGTATTTCAAAATTCCTCTAGTGGTACAATTTCTCAAGGGACTAATGTTTACCCTCCAAAACTTTTCCAGGTTCCCTTCTGGGACTTAAATTTAGTCTTAAACTTCTTAATGGGCACTCCATTTGAACCACTTCACACTTGCGCGCTGAGATTTCTCACGCTTAAAACTGTCCTATTGGTAGCATTAACATCTGCTACGAGTGTCAGCGAGCTACAAGCTCTCATGTAAACCACCACATACAATCTTCCACAAGGATAAAGTTGTCCTACAGGTGAAGCGTAATTTCCTCCCAAAGGTGGTTTCTGAATTTCATATTACTCAGAAAATTACCTTGCCTTTGTTCTACCCTCCTCCCCATCTGGGGAAAGAGGAGGAAAGGCTACATAGGCTGGACCCTAGGCGAGCTCTCAGCTTTTAAATCAGCAGAATGGCTAGGATCAGGCAAGCAGAACAACTGTTTGTAGGATACTCGGGTCACAAGTTGGGACTACCCATAACAAAACAAACCATCTCCAGGTGGATTATTTTGGCCATCCTGGAATGTTAGACTAGCAGGGAAAGAGCCACCCCAAAATCTCAGGGCTCATTCAACCAGGGGTATCGCAGCCTCTTCGGCTCTCCAAAGAGGGGTACCGGTCTGGGACATATGTGCGGCTGCCACATGGTTGTCCGCACATACATTCACAAAATTTTACAATCTGGATTCCTATACTGCTCAAGAGACCAGATTTGGCAAGGCCGTATTACATTCGGTCCTTCCCTAAAGGGATACATAACACACTCACTCCCGCCTCCAATTACATGTCACTGCTATGGGAGTCTATCAAAGATAAGGAATACGTCGGAGGACACAATCCCTTCGAAGAACAAGTTACTACTTACCTGGTAATGTTCTTCCGATGGGATGTTCCTCCGACATATTCCTTATCGCCCCTCCCAACCATCCCCGCAGTGATCACTTCCCTTGTGGTTGCAGCTTATGCTCCTTCAAGGTCAATAACCAATTCAGGCATGACTTTTCTTATGCTACAAAACGGAACTGAGCAACGGACGCAGCGCGTGGCTATTTATGGGCATGGTGACGTCGGCGCCGATACGTGGCTGTCGAAGGACATCGACTCGGCGGACGTCGACGCGCAGCGCCCTCTACAGAAAAAATTTCCGAGGCCAGCAAGCTGAAAACATATCAAAGATAATGAATACGTCGGAGGAACATCCCGTCGAAAGAACGTTAACCAGGTAAGAAGTAACTTGTTCAACTGAGGCTAAGGGCGTTGTGTGTCCTACTTATAACATCCGGTGACGTCGTCTTGACGGAGGCCCTCGACGACAGCGTATCGACGTCATCGACGCAGACGGTGAAAAAATTTCCGAAGCAGCACAGCTGTGGTGATTACCTGTCATAGATGTGGAATATGTCGTCGAACATCCCATTGAAAGAAAGTTACCAGGTAAGAAAGTAACTTGTTCTCCTCCTGCGAGTGGCAAAAAGGATTCTTCCGTTCCTGTCGTTCGCAACCATCATCGCTCTGATCATGTCCAGAGTAGATTGCGCCAATAGCCTATACCTGGGCATGCCTGAACGACTTCTAAAAAAGAAAAACTAAAACGCATACAAAACGCGGCAGCCAGACTCCTCAAGTTACTCAGAGAAGACATCACACCCGCGCTAAAAATACTACACTGGCTACCTTTTTAAAACCGCGAATGAAGTTCAAATCCATGTGCATCACGCACAGAGCAATACACAAACAAGGCGCAGAATTCCTAAGCAATAAACTACGCCTACATCAACCGACAAGAACACTGAGATCAAGCACCGACATCCATCTGGAACCAAAACCATATAACGGAAGAAAACTTGGAGGATCCTCTTTCTCTCACCAGGCACCGAAAACCTGGAATGACCTACCTAAAAACTATACAGAACACAACAAACCACCTAGCATTGAGGAAACTCCTCAAATCATGGCTCTTCACAGCGTAATTACAGCAGCGACGTGCAAGATTGCCCAACCCCGTTAAACAATGAGGAATAAAAACACCAACCTCGGCCACTCCCAAAATGGACATACACAGAACCCAAAGAAAGGACCCTACGACGGACCATAAAATATTATGGGAAATAGCCACAACAGGAGGTTACTTATAGACTGATCACTTACTCAAACCGAGACAAAAGCCCTTGAATGACTCATCCACTGCCTCCCGGCCGTACCATATCTAAACTCCAAGCAGACAGATTTAAACAGTATGTAAAAGGAGAACACAACACCTGCTCCAACACCCAAGGAGAACAGACTCCCAACCCATCAATCCATTAGAATTAGAACTCCTACAATTCGCGCTAGAATAAAACGACGAGTGCATCCCACTAACTAAAAGCCAACCCACAACACTCGCGCCATCAGAATTAGAACACTTACAAAGCGCGTTAGAACAGCACAGGGAACGCCTCACACAAACCTAAAACCCCGCCAGGCGTAAGACCTTCGGCCATCCCGATGAGACTGGGAGGATTAGCGAGCGCCATGTTAGCATATTAAACTTCATATAACCCACTAACAAAAACTCAGCGTTTCTGCTGACTTATCTCACTCATAAACCTCACACAACCATCTCTCGCACGACAACCCGCACGCCCTTCACAACACTGCAACAACACATGCCGCACCAACAGCACACGAGAACTGACATCTGATACTCGCACCAAAGCTCAGCACCCGGTGTATACCGAGTTGAAGCTGCCAACAGAACACCACTCCTCTCACTATCCTACTCCCGCTTCACCTACTAACCCATTCCACCTTCTCGCTTGCAGATCAACTCTGTTGGTGACGGTGCGCGGTACAAAACCTTTAACATTTTAACTAAATTAAGAGGAACCTGTAAACTGACGAGACAATTCCACAGTGAAGAACATGGGACGTGTCAAAGGCTGTCAAGATGAAAGCCAGGTATAGCACCTTTTTTATTGTTACAAATTGTTGTATGACCAAGAATAATTATATTCTGGTCCTGTCAATTTTTCCAACCTGTTTAGGACAGGCCTTGGAGTATACCTTGCAGAGGCCATTCAGAAGCAAAATGGGACTATAATTGGACTCTGGTCATGGTCTCCCTTCTTGAATATGGGAATCATGATGGACCCTCCCGCTGCTAGATAAGATATATGTACTATTAAGTTGATTAAGGCATTTAGTCAGAAATGGCAACGGTTCATTTTTAAATGGGTCTGCAGAGAGGAAATCTGGTCCTGCTGCCTCATTACTGTGTTGTGACCCCCGGTTCTTGGGATGGAAACATATGCATATTGAATGACCTTGTTCCAATTCCTACTCTGTCATTAGCCATAGACACTCTAGATTGATTATTGCCTCTTCTGATAATCTGGCAAAAATCTTTTGCGTTTTTCTCCCTATATGCTCTATTACCCATAATCCTGTGGCAAAATCTCCTTTTTTAAAAATATTTTTTTATTTTTAAAATTGGCAATTAAATACTTCCTTTTGTCAGATATCAAACTGGTATCACTAGCTTGTAAGCTTTTAATTATTTAAACAAATCTTGCTTGACTGAACTACATTCAAACTACCCTCTCTTTTGGCTAGTTTTCTTCGCATTGGAGGAGTCCATTTTTAACATATGTTGGACGTGCCAGGTTTATCGGTTCCTCATAAAATGTAATGGGACACATAATAGAAGTTTCTAACTGATACCTTTTCAATAGTGTTGGGAAAGTAGAGAAAATTAGTGCTAGCGTGTCTAGGTTGATGGCTGAGAGTTACTATTCTCTAAGCACAGGCTAAAGCCAGGTTGAGACTGCTCAACTGAGAAATAATTTAAATAGGGAAAGGGCATGGACCCTCTCACCCCCACCTCCTGCTGCCCCCTAAACCTCCCACTGGGTGATGTTGAAGGAGGAAATTGTTTGTTAAATGTTTGCATTTGTGGGCAGGAGGGTGAAATTTGAGGATCTCATTGGCTGGAGATTGTGTTTTCCGCTAAACAGTGTATAAATCTAATGGGTGGTCTGCATGCCTTTTTAGCTACTTTGATATCTGACCTAATGATGGCCAGGCATTTCTTTCTGTGACGCAGCCTATGTGTGGATTTATTGACCAAAGAATCGGGTGGCTTCATTATTACTTTTGCTTAGCTTTGGTTCCCCCTTCACATATAGCATGGATAGATCTCACTCTGACCCGAGTTGTGTATTTATTAAGTCACAATAGATTATATGCATGTGTTCCCCAGGACCAGCAATACCCTCCACCAGCGGGTATCAATTCCAGCAGGTACTCGATCACAAATGTGAAAAGAATACGCGATCACAAGCATCCCTGCCTAGTACCTCTGGACAACTCTTGGCAGTCTGAGCTAGCCCCATTGACCTTGTCAATGTTCCTAACATCGAACAATTTTACCCAGCTCAGATAATTGTATATTGGGAAGTGATTCCTCTCACAGATGGCTTTGCCTAATGGGAAAGGAAAAGGCTACAAGCCCCAGAATCGAAGGGGGGAAAAAACAGGGCATGATGGATTTTTCTTGCATGGCTACAGTGAAACCTGAGAGCTCGAATAGTTGCCCACTCTGATAACCCTAATAAAATCATTGGCAGTTGGTGCCAGCAGCACTCATGAAGATGTCAAATGTAATGGGCATGTCAACCCATTCCTGCTGAAATGCACTTTTTCCTTTTTTCGTTTTATACTAAAATGCTGCTTAACACTATGCTCGTGCCCGTCCTCTTTCCGATATAGACAATCCACAAGTATAGAATAAAGGGGATTATGGGCTAGGTGTATATCAGTTTCTACCTTTTTAGTTACTCCATCTTGCCCACACTCCTAGTGGAAACTCGAACCTATAGTAATGCTGCTGGGCTACTGTCCATTGCCCTAAGGCATTTTGAGGCATGCCTTGAAATCCAATTTAAATGACTCATTGAGTATTAAGGATTCTTCTTCAATATTTGAGTCAAGCCGGACATCTTCAAGATCTTTAAAATCCTCACATCCTGCTCCCCGCCAGCACCACAATCTGGGTTTAAGCTCTTCACGCTAATTTTGAATTTGTTAAACCTATTGCTGTTGGACTGACTTGTCTCCAGGGCATAAAAGAATAAAAGCTTCCATAATTGTTCCCTCTTTGAAAAAACATGCCAGAGTTAATTTCTGCCTAATCTGGTTTGTATCCAAGGTTCTTTTTAACTAGGGTTACCTTTTTAAAATGGGCCCCCTAATAGTTAATTGCCTATTGTTTGACTACAAGTGTTGGTTGGATTGTGCTGCATTATCAAATCTATCTTCCTGACAAAGGTGCTTTTCCCTGCGCGAGTTTGCCATGTATGCTAACACTTCAGAATATCACTACAAGTTTTAAGCCATTGATTAAGATTTTCCTGAGCCTGAACTGTTTTAGGGCAGTCATGGCCATCTTTGATATTGCACTGCAGTGATTCTCCCCCTTTCTTTTAAAATCCTGCTTAGACGATCAAAGTTGCATTCTTAAACTTAAAATTCAGCAACCCTTCATCCATGCCACAGATTGCTGCTGAACCGTTAACTTAAACTTGCACCTATGGCTTAAATTTCCAGTTATTACAACTTTCAAATGAACCATGGTTTCACCCAAATCTGCCTAAAACATCTTAAATTGCTTGTAATTGATTCAGTGACTGAATCACATTTAGCCCTGAATGACCCAGAATTGCCTCTGCCTAAATTTTTGGGGGAACAGGTTCTGCTTCTGGGCCTAGTCGATCACCGCCAACATCCCGGTCAGTATTCCCGATTTGATTAGTTCTCCTTCCCCTTTCACAACATTTTGTAAACTTCTATTTTGCTTGACCTCACATGTACTGTCAATTAGCACCCAGAGGGAGGCAGCCAACCAATCTGGTTGCTCGGATCGTGGCCTGAATCCCACAATCTGAGCCCGTGTTCTTTCATCCTGATGGCTGCTTCACTGCCATCTTCCCCACCCTCCCCTCCAGTCACCATTTCTCCCCCCCCCCCTCCCTCTACCCCACTCACCTTATTATTTTGACCAGGCCAACTGCCGCTCCAGCCTCTGTCCCGGGCCGCCGTGGAAATGGGAGAGGGGCTCAGTCTTCGGTTTCTTATCTGTTAAAAGAAATAATAATGATGAGCGTCCCGGGTTACTGGATTGGAAACCTGGGGTGCTAATGGCAGTAACTGGTTCAGGGCATTCACTGGCCCGTTAACGGCACCAAGGGCCTTGTGAGGAAGCATGTGCTTTGCTCAGGCTGTAACTCGGGCCCTCGGCAGTTACCAGCCAGTGAAACCCACCCTCCAACCTGCCTCGAACCTTGATACCCTCCACCTTTCAATTGTAGCTTAATTTTGTGACATTGGGATGCAGGGCTTGTAAAATCTACTAACCCACTAGCATTGGCGAGTAGTTTTTATGAAGGGAGAGTACCATTTGCATGACACTCGACCTTGCTGGGCGAGTATGGTGATGTTAGAACCATATGTTTCAATTACTGCAAACACTTTGCAATAAATGGCAAATATGAGTTTCACTGTGCATGCTTGACAGCATTGCAGCAAATAGGGGTGCTTATGGCGAGATGGACCATTTTACAAAAAGCTCTGGTAAATATTTTGTCACCAGCCACCTTGGGGCAAGTACATTTCCCATAGGTAGAGTATGTAAACTAAAGAACTTGCCCTGCAGGTCTAGTGGCATTTTTAAGAATTTGCAAGCCCTGGGATGGTATGAAAAATCGTTTTCTGTGAAGCTTGCTGAATGTAGACTGACTCTCTGGACTGGAGTACTGTAATTTGTACTTGTAACCCAATTTATCTTGCTACCATGGCTCCTTTTCTTCCAGGTCCAGTGCTCTGAAGCAGAAATCTTGTAAATTAAGACCATTTATACTTCAGGGAGCCCCATAAGGATTGACATTATTTTCTTAGATAACAATTACTGCTGTAGTTTTCTAGTCCATTCCAGTAAAGTTCTACGTTGCAGTGATAGGTTGAAAATCTGTTTGTAGTCCTTGGGTAGCTCCTGTAAATGCTATGTTTGACTCCTCAGACTAGCATATTTTACTGTTGAAAAATGGAAATACTATGACTATAAATTGATGTTCATTTACAAAGCATAATGGTAAACTTCACCCCAGAACATCACCCCTCCCCCTGTAAATTGATCTGTGATCTGCGCTTCAAATGAAACATTTCCTGTTTTACCCTCTAGATTGACTCACCTATTAACACACAACGTGGGGTATGAACTAGTCTTTCTTTGAAGTATTCCTTTGTATCTGGAAGGCTGGTTCAATTAATCTACTGTAAACAATTGGGTTTTCTGTTTAAATGAAGTTCTGCGTACATGTCATCACATTTTAGAACGTGTTTAAATAGCTTCCAACTCATTTCTTTAACTTTAAGCTTGTGGTGTCCATAATTAGTCAGGTTTTCTGTTTGCTGAGTGAATGATGAAACTGGCCTGTTTTAATTGACTGTTTTCCCTGGTCTTGTTTTGTTGTGGCTGCTTGCACTTCAGCAGTATCCCGAAACTAAAAGGAGTGTGACAAAATTGCAACCCAACTGCTAGTTGACTACGGACATGAAGCAATTGACTTGATCTGAAGCAAGTGAGCATTGGCCAATATCAATATTGTAGATATTCTTTTAAGTAACATAGATTCTGAAGCTTGCTAATCTGCTTAGAATCACATGCTGTGCATATGGTCCGACATCCAGTGGTAACCGCAGAGTATTGCATCTTGTCTTTCGGGGGACCGAAAGGGGACGTCGGCATAGGCGTGCCTGAAACACTATCCCTATCGTGACGTGTGTAGTACCTAAAATCCCTCACGCGCCGAGGTCCCTCAGATTGTTTTTTCCCCCCCAGATAACTGGTCGCCCTATAGCGGAGCTCTTCATGAGACATTGTTTATCTTACCAAATAGTCGGTTTAATCCCTGTTAAGTCATTTCGTCTATCAAGAACATCTTCGAAGAAGACTACGGGGGAACAGTCTACGGCTGTGGATTCCGGCACTTAAGATCCGGCGTTCGGACCTCCACGTGGTCGGGCCTTCTGGCCGGCCTACACAGTAGGGAGAGTGGGCTCGGGGTTTGCCATACTGCTATGTCTTTCCTCTTTTCCTCTTTTCCACTTTTCCTTTTTGGTCTGGTCACCCTTCCCTTCTGCTATGGAAAGGACTCCATTTAGATTCTGCCCTCTGTGAAGGGTCAGATATCTGTGGAAAGACGAGCACACTTCGTGTACGCTTGTCTCCCCCTAGAGCACTAAAGCGGTGTTCGGCGCATAAACTCCTAAACCTAATCCCTTAAGGAGCGCCGGTTGAAGCGGTGGGCCGCATACGGTATGTCACGCGTGGAGCCTCCCTCCCCTGCCGCGACACCAGCCGAGAGTGACGGGGGTACATCGGATGACCAAACGTCCAACGTGGATGTTGTAGACCTTGAGGTGGACTATTCTAGAGCCGCCACGCCCATCCCCGACCCTTCCAGGCTCGACTCCGGTCTTGCTACAGGGATCACACCCCGTGATAGGGGCGTACAATCGCACTACACAAAACACACAACCCAAGCGCCCTCCACGACGATGTCGAAGAAGGCGCAAGCGCCATCGGATCGATCTGATCCAAAGCCTTCCCCGCATCCGCAGCAGCGCATGATGACTGGGCTTAATAAACTTAACAAAGGCGCTACTCCCCAAACTACACACGCCGAAGGTTCTGAACAAGAAACTTTGACGACTTTCAAGGTTTCTAAGGCCCGTGCAGGCCCGAAATCTACAAGTAGGCCTCTAACTAGGCCTCTACCCGGGAAGCCATCATCGGAGGCGTTGTCCCCTGAAGATTCGGTAACTATCAGTAAGAGCATCAACAGGATGGTGGGCCTGGTACTGGTTTCGCCCACAGTTATGGGCCAATCCGCTGAAAGGTTTTCCACGGTTTTGGAAGACGATCCTGAGGACTCTTACGAAGAGAGCCAGGTACCCCTCTCAAGCACCCTGAGGAGATCCTCTGAACGCCTTAGGGCGGAGGACCCGGTTCCTGCTCAGCTGGGTCCATTTGGCTCATCCAAGTGGACCACGGAGCAATTTGAGGGGTATATGGATCGGTTGCAGCAGGTTTTCGGTGCTTCTGATCAACCTCCGCCGAAAAAAGCTCGGGTAGACCCTAACCCTCATACACAAGTTGCCCAACACCTAGATGTTCAACACTATGTTGATTATCAAGAAGATGTCCAGAAGGACACGTATAGAGACATCTATACAGAAGAAGAGGAGACTTCTTTTCTGGATAATTATGGGGAAGATCAAGGCGCAACGGACAACTGGGAGGACACCCAGCAGGAAGATCACAATTCTGATATAGTTTGCCTCGACTCTTCCCCCATCCACACTGGTTAGGCAGGCTCCCCCGGTGGATGATCAAATGGCTTTCAACAACACGTTGAAAAAAGCAGCGGAATTCTTTAAAATTGCCACGATTGAGGCATTGCCTGAACAGGATTTCGCGGAAAACATTAATGACAAGCCTCCGGCTAACCAGTCTATCCTTCTCTTAAGCTCTGTAAAGAGACGGCTGGCCCCTTTACTCCCGCTCAGACGAGGGCTGTAAACCCAAGAGTCAAAACTCTTCCGGCCCTCCCCCACCGACCCGCTTTACATCAAAGGGCACGCAATCCCAGACTTGCTGGTGGTGACCAACACTTGCAAGAGAGCAGGGGTTCCCCTTGCCACGGGAGTCACCCCCGGACAAAGAGTCCAAAAGGTTGTATGCCTTAGGCAAACGGGTCACGTCGGCAGCTGCTTATACCGTCCGGATTGCCAATAACACAACGTTACTGGCAAGCTACGTCGACGCCCAATTGAACCTACTCCAGGAAGGCCTCCAGGAGGTTCCGGAGCCAAGCTTCTCGCCTTTATCTCGGAGGGTAAACTTGCCAATCAAAATGTTGTAAAGAATACCCTGGACTCCGCAGAGACAGCAGGCAGGTCTCTCGCATAGGGTACTCTCCTAAAGAGACACGCGTGGCTGCGCACATCGGGTTTCAGGCCTGAGACCCAGGCATCCATCAACAAACCCATAGAAGAGGCCAACCTCTTCGGGAAGGCGGTAAATGATGCGTTGGAGACAGCCAAGAAGGAGCATGAGACTATTAAGTCACTGCACCAAATTTCCCAAAAACCCTCTTCATAGAGGGGCAGCAATTCTCGGCGGTCCTTTCGAGGACAAGCCCGCGCCGCTCAAAATAATTTCGGCACGGGCAACTTCAACGCAAGTCAACCAGCTGCAAGCCCCGCATACTATCCCCAGAGGGGTCAGAAGCGCAGAAAAAATAGAGGCAGAGGCTCCAATTCCAGAGGTGCGTCAACCTCGTGTCAGAAATGACCAAATTCAGGTCCCCTCCATGTCTCGCCGGTCGGGGGGCGATTTAACATCTTTCCTCAAGGCATGGAAGGGGATAACTTCAGACCAGTGGGTATTAAAGACGGTCGCCCACGGTTATTGCGTGGAATTCGCCCGACCCCCACAGTTCAGACCGCCGAAACATCGACGCCTTTCACCGGAACATCTGCAGATCCTGGTCCAAGAGGTGGAGGAGCTGCTGGGAAAGGACGCCATAGAAGCCGTCCCGATTCTTCAGGTAAACGAGGGTATTTATTCAATATACTTCCTTGTACCCAAAAAGGATCTCACCATGCGTCCTGTTCTAGACCTGCGCCCAGCGAACAAGTTCATAAAGCCCCAGAACTTTCGCATGGTAACACTTCAAGAGGTGATCCCATTGCTAAAACAAGGGGACTTCATGACAACATTGGATATGAAAGATGCTTACTTTCATATTTCAATGCTGCCAGCGCACAGAAAATTCCTAAGGTTCGTGATTCAGGACAAACACTACCAGTTCAAGGTACTCCCCTTCGGCATAGCCTCGGCGCCATGGGTGTTTACCAAGGTCCTGGCAGTGGCAGCAGCACACCTGCGCAGATTTTCAGTTCTAGTTTACCCTTACCTCGACGATTGGATCATCACGGGGGACTCGTTCGACGTTTGTTTTTCGAACACCCAAAAGACCTACTATTCAGCCTGGGATTTTCTATCCACGAAAAGAAATCCAGCTTAGTCCCCAGCCAAGTAAAACAGCTCCTGGGGGGTCCAATTCGCACGGAAGACGGTCTAGTCTTCCCTTCCAGCGAGAGGGTTCACAACATGCTCTCTCAAGTTCCTCAGTATGTAGCCAGTCAGAAGGTGACGTTACGCAAAGCTATGCGTTTGCTAGGGATGATGGCGTTATATATATATATATATATATATTATACACACACACACACACTTGGTCCCCCAGGCGCGGCTGCGCATGCGTCCCATGCAGGAGTGGCTCAACAGCCAGTGGTGTCAGGCCAGCGGACAATGGGAAGATCTGTTAGTTGTCTCGCCAGCCCTCGTTCTCTCTCTGCAGTGGTGGTCGAGGGAGAACCTCTTGAAGGGGAAAACCTTCACCACCCCTGCAGTGTAAGCCACTTTCATGACCGACGCATCTCACAGGGTGGGGGGGGGGCCCCCCCCTCACCTGCTTCAACAGACAGCGCACAGTGTGTGGTCCCCTCAGGTAGCGTCCAACCATATAAACCTGGAGCTACTAGCAGTGTTCAAAGCATTGAAGGCCTTTCAGGAGCAACTGCAAGGGAAGACCGTGCTGGTCCTAACCGACGGCACAACAGCAATGTATTATCTGAACAAGCAGGGGGGCACTCGCTCTCCAGGGCTATCCAAGCTGTCCCAAACCATCTGGATATGGGCTCTCAAACACAAGATGTTCCTGATATCCCAACATGTTCCAGGGGAACTCAATCTTCTGGCAGACGTACTCAGCAGAGATTTTCCTCTGCCAGAAGAATACGAATGGCGTCTGCACAAAGACATTGTATCCAACGTCTTCGCAGAATGGGGGTTTCCAGAGATCGACTTGTTTGCTACTCAGGAGAACGCCCAATGCCCAGATTACCCCTCCAGGTACCCCAGAACCGATCCAAGGGGAACCGTCTCTGGATAACTTGGTCAGGGAAATTTGTTTACGCTCCACCCCCCACCCCTCAGACCCCCCCCCGCCCCGACTCCCCTTCTGAACAAGATAGTGCACAAGGTGCACCAGGAACCAGTCACCATGATTCTGGTGGCTCCCATGTGGGCCCGCCAACCCTGGTTTGCGCACCTGATGGAAATGGCCCTCTCCCCACCAGTCAAGCAGGGGGGAGACTCTGGACCCATGCCCACAAACTCTGAATTTAGCAGCCTGGCTCCTGACGTCAGAGAGTTTGGACATCTGCAACTCCCTCAAAGATGCATGGACATACTGAGGGAGGCAAGAAAGCCTAACACACGTTATTGCTATGCCAGCAAATGGAAAAGGTTTGTCATTTGGTGCAGTTCCAAAGGCGTCAATCCCACCGATTGTTCGCCTTCACACATTGTGTTCTATCTAACCCATCTGTTGGACTCTGGGTTAGTCTTAATTTCCTTAAAGGTTCACCTAGCGGCTTTGTCAGCCTACACCACATCACAGCAGAATGTGGTGGAAAATACCTGTGATTAAAGCCTTTATGGAAGGGGTTAAAAGAATGTATCCCCCCATCACTCGCCCAGCCCCTGGGTCGGATCTAAATGTGGTTTTAACTAGGCTCATGGGACCCCCTTTTGAGCCTATGCATAAAGCTAGTCTGAAAGACCTGACTTACAAGACAGCCTTTCTAGTAGCTATCACTTCTATCAGAAAAGTTAGCGAACTACAGGCCCTCTCGGTCTTGGACCCCTTTGTTACAGTCCACAAAGATAAAGTAGTTCTGCGCACTCACCCCAGATTTGCGCCGAAATTTATTTCGAAGTTCCATGTGAACCAGTCAATCGAACTACCCACGTTCTTCCAGAGACCTACTAACATGGCCGAAAGAAGCCTTCACACACTAGATGTGCGCAGGGCAGTCATGTTCTACATGGATAGAACTAAACCACTGAGGAAAACTAAACAATGTTTTGTTTCAGTGGCAGTTGGTAGAGAAGGGGACCCTGTCTCTAAATCAGCAATATCAATGTGGATTGTCAAATGCATCACACTATGTTACACTCTTGCAAAGGGAGAACTGCCCTTCAAGCCTAGAGCACATTCTACTCGAGGCACTGGGGCATCCATAGCATTCACTCCAAATGTTCCCCTAGAGTCCATTTGCCAAGCGGCAACCTGGAGTTCTGTACACACCTTTACAAAACACTATTGCCTAGACACTCATTCTAGGTCTGATTCTCAGGTGGGACAAGCAGTACTAAGACATCTTTTTTTCTACTGTTCCTTCTCACAACCCACCTCCAACTCCGGGTACTGCTCGCTAGTTTATGCACAGCATGTGATTCTAAGCAGATTAACAAGCATCAGAAGACATGCATTACTTACAGTAAAAGCATTTCTGATGATTGTATCTGCTTAGATTCACATGCGCCCTCCCTGCCTCCCCGCTATGGGTGGAAGGAACATAGACTTCTTACTACTTTCTCTTCATGTACTCACTCACTATAGCCTTGGGCTCCCTCATGGCAGAAAAAATACAATCGGAGGGACCTCGGCGCGTGAGGGATTTTGGGTACTACACACGTCACGATAGGGATAGTGTTTCAGACACGCCTATGCCGACGTCCCCTTTCGGTCTCCCGAAAGACAAGATGCAATCCTCCGCGGTTACCACTGGCTGTCGGACCATATGCACAGCATGTGAATCTAAGCAGATACAATCATCATAAATGCTTTTACGGTAAGTAATGCATGTCATACCCAAGTAAACTCACTTTCACATTTGACTGGGTTGAAACACTGTCCACTTTCTGAACCTGAAAACACGATTGTGAGAATCTATGCAGTTCAAATGAACTGCTAGAGAACGTCAAATCTGCAGCAAAGTATGTAGACATACAGGCGGGTTTACTACATTTCTGAAATGTCAAAATCTGCCGCTAAATGAGCATCTGAAGCTGTACAATATCTGGAATGCTTAAAATAAGAAATCCACTAACGAAATTTCACTCAATCTGTTCTAGGTTTCTGACTTGGAAAGGGACATTTGAAACCAGATTTACTGGTAGTTACTACTACCTATAGGAGTGCAGGTTCACCCTTAGCCTTGTTGGTGGCATCTCCTGATAGAGCAAGAAAATATATGTGCTGGGCAAAAAGGGTAGCCACATCTGCATACCAGATGAGAATATCCAATTACGAAAGCCCTGATGGGTTAATTTGAATAGAGCACAGTGTACTTTAAGATCTAGTCCATGGCACCCATGAACCTTTAACGTTGCAATGTTAAAGTTATTGGCATAGGGCAAACAATCGTCAAATGTGGTTATGAAGAACACCCTAATAAAAAGGCCTAACTGGCTAAGAGGTTCAGTATCCAGACCTGAAACACAAACTACCCTCTTAGGCGACTATTGAGGACAATGTCTTATTTGACAGAAGTTGACTAAAGCGATAAAGAGCATGAAACTTTGAAGACTTGGGCAGATCACAAGTAGATCTTTTTATCTAAGGGGCTCTACTTCCAACAGTCATGTGCTTCACAGCCAAAGTTTCCTTAAAACATAATTCGGACTACACCTCAGGTGCAGGGTCTAGCACCTGGTTTATCAATACAGGTCAACAGGGTTGAACACAAACTACCTTTCTAAGATTTTAGAAAAGGAAGAGGCCAAATCACTAGAGGAGCTCCTGCTCCCGCTAAACAATGTCTTTTTCAGGTTCCCTTCCATGTCACCCCTGTCAGGGGTTTGATAACTTATTTTGCCCACGCATAGGAAGGAATAACTTGAGAAGTGGGTTTTATCAACGGTTAAGAGGGGGTGTTGCATGGAATTGGTAGAAAAACCATGCAAATTACCACCCAGACACGGCAATGCCGCTGCAACACCTGCGAATCCTGCAAGATGAGATCGTCGCCCTTACAGAAGTAAGCCATAGAGCTAGTCCAGCTATCGTAGGTAAATGGGTATATAGTACGTGCACTTCCTTGTTCCAAAGGGCAAAACAAAGTCCAAAAGTTGAGGGTGACCAACAGGAAGTGATTCCACTTCTCAAGTAGGGAAATTACATTGCAACACTGGGTATGAAAGATGCATACATTCATATTTCAATGCTGCTAGCAGATCAAAAGTGCCCAAGGTTCAAACTAGGTCCTCGACTATCAATTCAAGGTACTCCCCTTTCGCGATTGCATCAGCCGCTCCAGTGTTCACAAAGGTGCTGTCTGTCATAGCAGCACACCTCTGAAGGGATGGCATCCTAGTGTTACCCTCATCTGGGCAACTGGTTAATAACCGGGGAGAACTTATAATTGTGCTGATAAAACCCTGGTTACCATCAATCTTTTGCACCAACTGGGCTTTTAGAACCCAGTCAGCAAAAGCAATTTCTGCAAGCTATTAAAGACACAAAGAACACTGTAGTATTCCCCTACGAGAGGTACATGATCTTCTAAAACAGATGCCCTGTTGTGAGGCCGGTGGCCAGATAAGTCAGCCAAGTTATGCATCTGTTTGGCATGATAGTGTCCTGTATCATCATTGTGGCACATGCCAGCCTAAGCATGCATCCAATCCAAGAGTGACTGGCGAAACAATGGTCTCAAGCTGAAGGGATTTGGGATGATCTGGTATGAGTTTTGCAGCTGCTAGTGTTGGCCTTAAAATGCCGGACAAAAAGCATGCTAAAAGGAAAGTCTTTTGTCAAGCTGGCAACTCGTCTCTCAGCAACAGTGGAGGCATCACTGATGGGGAGTCGGTGCCTACAACTCACAACTGACTCTTGCAAAACACAGAAATGAATTGGAACTCTTAGTGGTTAACAAAGCGCTTCTTGCATTCCAACATCAGCTAAAGGGTAAGAATGTGTTGATTACAATGGATAGCACAACAGCCATGTTTTACATCAACAAACAGGGCGGAACACTCTCCAAGGCTGTCCGCAGTAGCTCAGAAGATTTGGAAATGGTGTCTTTGCAACAAATGCATCTCCAAGCCCAACCAGTTCCTCGAACAGTTGTCTAGCAGACACACTATGCAGGTCTTGGCTTCTAAATCACAAATGAGTTGCATTCAGACATTCTCTAGAAAACCTTTCCAAAATGGGACAACCAGACACTTATCTTTTCGGAACAGCACAAAATGCCAGAATCGCTTATCTAGATTCCCACGGAAGGGGTCTGTGGGGACAGCACTATGGATCAATTGGTCAGGGATATGTTTATGCTTTTTTCACCGACTCTACTAGTAAACCGTGATCCACAAGATGCACCATGATTCTCCTTGCACCAGTGTGGCATGTCAAATGTGGCACACCCACCATTGCCACATCTCCCTGTTCCCACCAAGGAGATGGACTCTCTCACTCAAGATGCGGTCAGCCCAATTCTGCTCACATTGAGAACCTAAAAGCTTTGCTCCGGAGGTCAGAATTTGGGCATCTCGATGTACAGATGCATGGACATTTTGAGGGAAGCATGTAAGCCTAACACCAGGCACTGTTACTTTAATACATGGAAAAGGTTTGTGTGGAGTAGAAAGTATCATCCCAACTGATGGTGCAAAATGTGTTGATGAGTGATCTGTTGCATTTATTGGATTCAGGGCTGGCCTTTAATTCATTAAAGGTTCACTTAGCGGCACCCTCTGCTTGCACAAAATCTCAAAGCAAAGGTTTCTGGTGGAAAATTCCATCGTTCAAGCCTTCATGGAAGGAATAAAACAATTGCATCCTTCAGTTGCTCACCCTCTGCCAGGGTAGGATTTTAAAAATAGTGCTAAGCAACCTCATGGGGTTCATCCTTGTGAGTCTATGCACAAAGCATCCCTTAAGGACCTCACTTACATGGGTACTTTTCTTAAGCCATCACTTCGATCTGCTTTGTCTAGAACTGACCCCTTTGTAACAATACATAACAAGGTGGTCTTAAGAACACACCGACCTTGCCCTCCTAAATATATTTCAAAATGTGATGTAAACAAATCCATTAACCTACCTGCGTCCTTTCAAACCCCCAATTCAGGAGAAAGGGCCTTTCTCACACTTGCTGTACGTTCCTACGTACAGCAAGTGTGAGAAAGACCCTTTCTCATGATCTTAGTCATGTACCGCCTTAAGACTAAACCATTCAGGGAAACGGTTACATTAATTTTTTATGGCAGCCAGAAGAGAAGGGGACCTGGTCCCATTTCCAGGTGGATTGGTCGGTGTATCCAACAATGTTACAGCCTATCAAATAAAACTTCCCTTTACACCTAGGGCACATTTTACATGTAGTACTGGCTCTACCTTGGCTTTCGTTGCAAATGTACCGTTGGAAGCCATCTGTAAAGCTGCTACATGGAGTTCAGTTCACACTTACACGCAGCACTATTGTGTGGAGACACAATCCAAGCCAGAAGTTATTCACAGTTGGGAAAAGCGGTATTCAAGCATTTGTTTTCTGTACCATCTTTCATCCCACCTCTTTTATTGGGTACTGCTTGCTAGTCTAGGCAAATGTGATTCTAAGCAGATCCACAAGCCTCTGAATACAAACGTTAACTTCCAGTAATTGTCTTTCTGATGCTTGTATCTGCTTTGATTCACACGTGCTTGCCCATCCTCCCCACTCTGAGGCACAGGCATCACAAACATATTGCAGGACAATAGTCACCTTTTTAGTATGCTCAGTTTTATGCATCCTCGGGTAGAATAAAATATTACAATCTAAGGACCTTGATGCTTGAAGGATAATGGGTACTGAACATGTCACAGTAGGGATAGTATTATGGGAATGCCCCATCAAGATCCAATTTGCGAAAATAAATGATGTAATACTCTGCACCAACCACTTGATGTCGGCCTATGCAAAGCATGTACATCTAAGCAGATGACAAGCATCAGACTATTACTGGAAGGTAATGTCTGTCATGTAACCACAGGGATCGGAAATCGGGTTAGATGAGCAAGAGCTAAAAGCAGCTTCTTGGTATCCAGCATTCAGTGACCAGGGGCTACCACTTGGGAATCTGGAGCTAATACATAGTGCTCCACAAATTTTATGCTTTAAATGTCTTCTAGATGTGTCATAATGCTTATTTGTAGTGTCCCAAATTCAGTTACATTCCCATAGGTGTTTGTTTGGAATCAGTAGGCCTGGGGAGCCAAAAGTAGCTTCTAGTAACTGTTTATGTCAAGCTAACTAGGCTCTTCTAGACTACAAGCAGGAACTAAATGGCTCCCAGCTGCCCTCAATTTCAAACCCTGCACCCACACGCACATGTCGACCACAACAAAAGTTCTGTGCAGCAAGTAAATCAGTGTTAAATTTCAGGCATTTTGGGGAAAGGTTTAAAATTAAGTCGGTGTAGTAAAATCCGAAGAAATAAATGAACTTTTGAGAATGTTTTTAAACCAATTTTAAAGCATTTATTTTGGGATACAATTCAGGAAAAATTAAACTAAAATGAAATCTCTAAAAATAAAACCTGAAATTCTATAAACCTGGCCAAATGCATTACAACTATTTATGTATTCAATTTTAATACAGGTAACACCTTGAAAGTACAATGTTAAGATTACAATTCTAGTGTTATATTAAAAAATTACCCATTTTACAAACTTGAAGTACCAGCAAATGTGAAATTCTTTTAGTGTTCATTTTTTACTACTTTGATTTTATCCTTTTTAACAAGCTAGTACTTTTTGTTGTGTTTTTAAAAGGATTAATTTGATTTTTTTGTTTATAAAAAAATATGTAAAATTGTTTAATGGTTGCAAACCTCAAAATAAATTGGCTAAGAGGCCAACAGGGGGCACAGGCAAAATGGCTACCTGAGTTCCGAGCTCAGTCCCATGCCCTGGCGTAATTGCAGAGAAATAGTGACTTTTGGTACCTGCTTCCCCCAGATGTGGGAAGTTCCTGTGGTCTGGCGGAGCCCCCAGGGTGGGAGCTCTGTCACCCCGACATCCTGAGAGCGAGTAATCGGGTGACAGAACGAGGCGGGGACCCAGACCCGCATCTCCAGCGATTGCTGCCCACCACCAAAGGGGGTCCAGGCAGAGGGATCGCCCCCCTCCCCTGCCTTGAGGATGCAGTGGGCGGCTGAGTGCACCCCGAACATCCTGCATGGCGAAGCCGACTGGCGCCCGAATGAGACTGCCAGATGTGCCATAGGATCTAACGCACCCCCACCTGCGAGCCACCCTCCCCCCCCCACCACCACCACCCCCCCCCCCCCCCCGCACTGTCATAGACAGAGTGGGTGCCACCCGCAGCACACGGCGGGCTGTGTGAGCCCTGCGCGCCCGGCCCTCTTAACAGCATGTCCCTGCAACTGAGGGACAGGCAGCATGACCCAGCACCCGACAGAGAAAGGACGGCAAGAACTGCAGCAGACCCCAGGAGAAAGCCGCCCACATGGGTTGGAGCGCCGGAGCTGCCGCAGCCCAGAGGCACCTGACCCTGCACTGAATTCGCTGTTGGAGGCCCCGACCAGCAGGGGAACCTGTAGCAGCCACCACAATCTGCGGGGGACCTAGAGTGGTCCCCACCAGGCCCTTTGAGTGAGGAGACAACAGTCAGGAAAGGAGCACCGGGGCCTGGTAGACAGTGGGTGCTCTCCCTCACCCCTGGGAATCCCACCATCGGGAAGGAGAAACTGGGCACAGAGGGGCCCTTGCAGATCTGACCTCTAGGGGAATCCCCTCCCCCTGTAGCAGGCCACATGCTGTCTGCACAAACTTACATTGAGGCCCACCCCGGGAGTGACACAGCACCAGAGAGGTGGGTTTTCTCGGGGGTTCCGACCTGGGACCAGGGAGATGGAAGCCAGCTAGATGTTACAGCCTAGCCACGGCTCTGGCACCTTACAGCAGAGGGGCTGTGACATCGCTGACCCGGATTATAACTGAATACCCCACATCTACTTGAGACGTTTGCAAACCAAGCTTTCCAGAGGCCTGGTGGAGTGCCCAGACCCCTGTCCACCCTTTGGGGGAATTGGAGGAAAAGACTGGGGATTCCTATGAGCTGGCAGGGTGCCCTGGCAAGATTTGATTATCGGGACAAGGAAGCGATGGCAGAGGCCACTACAGCCACGGGATTTACACCATGCCCAGCTGAACTTGGTGCCATTTAAGAATGACATACAAACTATACTGGAAGAGATCAGAGGGATGAGGACAGACATGGGGGGCGACGCTGGCCAATCTCTCAGCCAAGGTGGTCACCTTTGAAGACCGAATGGAGGCCAATCAAGCCTCCACTGGACTCATGGAGACTCGCTTCATGGAAATGGAGAGGCACAAGGAGGAGCTGTGCCTCAAGGTTGACAGCATCGAGAACCGGGGGAGACACCGGGGGGGGAGGAGGACCTGTCATGAAAGATACAAGAAATCATAGGGCTGGTCCTTCATTACAGGGAAGGAGAAAGGGTCACCATTGACAGGGTGCATTGGGCCGGAGGCGGATCTCGTGGTCCGCTCTCAGTCCTGGCATGCATGCACTAGTATGGAGACAAGGCGAAGATCCTTGACAAGGCGAATCGCAATGAAGGTGAACTATGGTGATTCAAGGGTGGCTATTTACCAAGACCTCTGCGCCCACACGTTACTGTGACAGAAGTACAGGCTCTTACTAGATGGCTATAGGTAAATGGGGTGTCCAAGGCAGGGGATGCCCCCCCCGGTGGTTCAACAGGCATGCCCAACATCATGGGGGCACAGGATCGAATGCCTCAGTTTGGAGTGGGGAGGGAGCTGAGGGGAGGAGGGTGTTAGGGGCAGGAGAGGAGAGGAGAGGAGAGGGGCGGGGTTGAGGTGGTAGACTTTGATACCTTAAGCAGCGAATTGCACACCCAACAAGGGTCAGGTACTTTACAGGACATATGAGGGGCAACCAACAAAGGGTGAGGAGGGGGTATGGTTGAGGTGGCAGTAGGAATGCTAAACGTGAAGGGATTGAACTCCCAGAACAAGAGATCTTTGCATGTTCCAGAAACAAAAACTTGCAGACCTCTTCTTGCAGGAAACCCACTACAGGCGCGGGGCGGAGTCACTGATAAAGGGCATGGAGGTAGGAACTTCTGGGTGTAAAAGGTTCTCGTGACAGGACACATGTTATGCTTGCTACTCTATATGCACACAATGTGGGGATTCTGCGTCAGATCTTCAAGATGATGGATGGTTGGGCGGAAAGCACAACACTCTTAGGTCGGGGATTTTAATCTGTTTTTGGTCCCCACGTTAGACTGGTGGTCAGCAAAGGGGACGGATGGCGACCAAGGTTAACTTAGCCTTTTGGGACGTTTTGCGGGAGCACTTTTGGGTAGACATCTGGCAGAAGCAGTGGCCAGGTCCAAGAGGCTACATGTTTATTCTCCATATCCCCCCCCCCACCGTGAAATCCTTCTGATCCCGGTGATCACATGGTCAGACCATGAGTTGGTGGTGGCAAACTGGCGACTCCCAGACCCCCCGCACCCCCTCACTCCTGAGTTTCAAGGGGCCGGTGTTCAAG
The DNA here is from genome assembly GCF_040938575.1 of Ambystoma mexicanum. Lineage (NCBI taxonomy): Eukaryota > Metazoa > Chordata > Amphibia > Caudata > Ambystomatidae > Ambystoma > Ambystoma mexicanum. The sequence goes on along the minus strand of NC_090934.1, from coordinate 993,937,891 downwards.
GATTTCCTGGGGATGGAGATCTGGGCTTATTTCGAAAGAAACCACAACGGGGAGGCGGCCAAGGCCACTTTTAGAGGGCTACTCACCGCTGAGGGGGTCTCGCAAGAAGTGGGAAATGGGGTTCATTCAGAGTGGGCTCTGAGGAAAAACGGAAAAGCCTACGGTCTCAATTGACCCAATGGGACGCGGACAGGCTGCTGGGGGAAATGAGGGACAAGAGACAGGAACTCCATATGGTCATGATGGGTGAGGTTGTAAAAAAGAGATTAACCCAAACAGATATTATTTTTATTTTATTTATTGTGATATAGTTTAAATTATAAACTTTACACAAGACGTAAAAAAAATAACACATTAATACTACATAATCCATATATATAAAAAGTCATTATGAAGATAAAACATATAGAAAATGTAAAAATCATCGTAAATCAGATAAACAGCACACAATAATCTGTACAATATTAAGATGCAATTGCTTAATCAAATACTTAGTGTTATGCCCAGACTAGCTTCAACCCTCCTCCAGATGGTATACAAGACCGTCAGTAGACGCATTCTATTGGAATTAATGCAGTGGTGCCAAAAAAGTTCGACCTTGATATACTCATTATCATGGGCATAGCTGTCCAAAAGGGGATTGAATGTACTAGCCATTTCAGGGCATTCAGTCAGAAGATGCTTTGCCGTTTCCAGCTGGTCTTGGCCTTTACATAGGTGGCATATTCGCAATGAGGCAGCAATCTTGGCTTTTCTTCCCGTAACCATCAACGTGGGGAGTTGCTCCAATCTAAGTAAGAAGATTAACCGTCTGTCTGACTGATGGACAAATGTTCAAATATCTCCGTGGTTTCTTGAACTCGTACAATCTATTTTGCACAAATTTATAACTGCTCAGGCTCCTCAGGTGTTCAAAGTTCTCAATCCAATCCCAGAGCTCTATTCGTTTGCACAGAGCCTTTTGAGCTTTTTCTGAATAACCCCCCTCCCTAGATTGCCACCCTATTTCATGGTACAATTTGGACATCTGATTGATAGTTGTACAAACCAAATTCTCCCTGGCCATTTCCTGGACGGCTGTTAACAGTCCATTACTAGTATCTCGAGTCATTTTTAAGTATAGTGAAGCTCGCTTCTTCAATACTAATGCCTTTAGAGAGATCAGGCCTAATTCTAATCTGATAATGACCATTGGGATGCAGGGAGGTAGGCCAAGAATACAGCGCCAAAATCTACCTTCAATCACCTGCAACCACCCTAGATCAATCTCCAGTAGGGCTTCGAGCCCATATATTATAGCCGGGGAAAAGGCTTGTATATAAAGCTGATGAATGCCCCACAGTGTGAAGCCGTACTGTTTAACAGTAAACCCAGAAAACAGGGCAGTCAATTGTGCCGCTCTAATAGAGCGCACTTGTTTACAGGCCACATAGTCACCAGTGACTTTGAAATCAATACCCAGATATCGATATTGGGGGACATAGGAAATATTCACTAGACCTACCGTAAGTAATACACGAGATACTTTCTTGTTAGTATATCTCATAACCTTTGTTTTCCCTAGATTGATACTAAGGCCGTTCACTTCTGCATACTCCCAGAGTGCAGCCGCTGATCTACGAATCCCACTGATGGTATAGTCAAAAATCACCAGATCATCTGCATATGCTAATACAGGGCAGGGGGCTTTACCAATTTTAGGGGAACAGTTGCTTACGGCAGATATTGCTTCGGGGATGTCATACACATAAAGATTATAGATTAAAGGTGCTGTAACACAGCCTTGCTTTACTCCCCTATTTTGTGTAACATTAGCAATTGTGTGGCCTTCTTGATCTAATTTCAGTTTTACTGAATTATTTTGATGTAGGAGTTTTAGATAATATAGTAAACCTTTCGGACAACCTATTACATTCAATTTCCACCACAAGCGGCTTCTGGGAATGGAGTCAAAGGCCACTGAGAAGTTTATATATAAGGCATATAGAGGAGCAGCCCCTCCTCTTAGAGCTCTAGCTCGTAAGATGTCCATAATCATGATGTTATGGGAGGTGGAATATCCCTGTCTGAACCCACTTTGAAATTTGGACAATACACAGAACCCTCTGCCCATAATTGTAGTTCTTTTAGGAAAAGTGAGGCAAATATCTTCCCTGTGGCATCTAACATTGAGAGCAACCTATAGTTGTTAGGGTCAAGTCTATCTCCCTTTTTCAACACAGGGATTAATATTGCCGTTTTCCATGAACGGGGTGTTTTGCCAGATTTTAAGATTTTCTCAAATAGTATTCTCAGTAGGCTGGCCCAAAACTCAGGGTATGATTTAATAACAATATTGCCCAGTCCGTTAGGACCAGGAGCTCGTGAAGATTTGATCTCTTTAATTTTATTCAAGATAAGTTCATATGATGTATCAAACGGAGCTACTAGTGGGGGACTGTCCAATACTGTTAGTTTATCATCCTCCGCATTCCGATTTTCCAGACATTTTACCCAGACTCTGGCTTCGATGGGGTTAGTCAGTGCCCCATTTTGGGCACCTTGCGCCTCGCCCAATTGGGACCAAATGGTATGTGTTTTTTTTCCCTTTGCATATAGTCTTCACCATTCTTTGCCAGGCAAGTAATTTGTCTGCTTTAATGGCCGCTCTATATCTGTTTTTGATCACTCTCACTTTTGCATAGTATCTCTCCCCAAAGGCCATATCTATCTTAGCTTTACGGAGCTCAGCTCTGAGAAACCTTTTCATATCTCTGATCGTTTTGTCATAAGGCAATTTTTTCTCTTCCGAACGTATCATTAACCCCGCTGGTAAAGCTGGGTGCTTTTCTGCAAAAGCCTGGACCCAGTCCTCTATACTGTCAATAGACAGCTCATTAAAGTTAGGGAGTTTACTATAATCTGCCGCCCCCAGAGCCTCAGTAGCATGGGAAATCTTTTTATCCGACCAGGAAATCCTGGTACCCATTTTATTGCTTTTTACCATGCCTATATTACTGGGCAAGGACTGCTCTCTGGGAATGCTAATCTCGCCTATCAAGGCGGCATGGTCGCTCCATTCATTAGAAAACACTGTCCTATCCATCACCTGTAACTGGATCCTAGGGCATACAAATACATAATCCAGTGTGCTATAGGAGTTCCCCATTTGACCATGTATGGTGCCCAGGATAGTCACTTGTTCTACCGTTTAGCATTTCCATGTCCTAGGACTCAAACAAATATTCCCATGCTCCACCCTCAAGATCCTTTTTATTATGAGCCATAAGTCCTCTGTTTTTTAATCTAGGGTTCTGCATTTTACTCTCATGCCCTGACATATGGCAATTAAAATCTCCAACAACAATAATTCCAGTGTCACTAGATATGAACAACCAATTAGCCAATAGATCCTGGAGAGAGTCCTGCAATTGTTCGCTTAACTTCGCCCCAGGTGGATTATATAAGCTCACCAGCAAAAAGGAGCTCTTGGGATCCTTACAGTCCGGAATTACTTCGACTGCTATCATATTGCTTTGAAGGTTGCAATCAATCTGTCTCGAACCCAATATGTTAGACACCCCTATGGTGAGTCCACCAAATGGCCTGCCTTTTTGCTCCCTTTTTTGCTGGCAAGTGGTATAACACATAGCCATCCAGTATTAGCGGATCGATAGCCCAAGTCTCTTGTAAACAGAAGCAGCTATATTTATCAAGTAGCTTTGTTGAGCCCTCTGGCGATAGGAGACGGGCAAAGGCTCGGCAGTTCCAAGATAGTATGGTTAGATCTCATTGTTTAGACAGAATCTCGGGAAGTGCATCTACTAACCATTTTAGCACTTGTTGAACTTCTAATGCATCAACCTTCTTTTCGTTAGGTGAGCTTGAGCAATCCGCTATTACCATAACAGTATCTGCTTCTTCCATTGGGCTGTTCGGGTCAGTTTCATTAAGATCGGCATCTACTTCAACATCCACTGCTTTTAATTCCTCTTTAAAGTTTAACAGTTCAGCAGTAGCCAAGAACTTAGTGTAGCGCAGATACTTTAGAATTTGGACTTTTCAAGGGCTCAACAAACAAAAAATCATCGGATTTGAGGACCCGAAGTTGTGGAACCAAATCTAGTCTTATCAGGAATTCAGAACGTGATAGCCATTTACTATCCTTACTATGATATAAGTTCTCGATCAGACATATTCTGTTTCCTCTCATCTCCCCTTTGTTTTCTATGATGGCAGCTGCTGTGGTTGCTTGGTTTTCTGGCTCTATAGGAAGTTTTGATGCTTCGTCCGTGTTGGTGGCCTCACTGTTGCACACCTCTTCCGACTCCACAATCTCCATCTCCTCTTCCAGCCCGTTTACAACCGCTTGTACGGGAAGCAGCCAGCTGCTAAGGTATCCCTCCCTGGCTGTCTTCCTTTTCTTGGCTCTTGCCTCTCTTTTCCTGCTCTTTTTGGTAGGCAGTCCCGTCTCTCCCTGCTCTGGCATCGGGCGTGTCATGGCACTAACTCTTTTGCCCTTTCCGGCCCTTCTTGCTAGTCTGTTGTTTTCTTGAGAAGAAAGGGTCAGGGCTATCCATCTCCTGTACAAACTCCAGGTTTTGTTGCTCTTCGGTTTCAATGGCAATATGGATGGCCTCGGAGAGATTAGCTTCTACATCTTCTGCTGGTATCACTCGTCCTTTATTTTCCATGGAAAGTGCCTCAGTGTTAGCCAATATTCGCCCATTTTAAGCAGGATCTTGAGCGCAAATTGTAATGCTACTGATGCCTGAATTTCCGCTATTTCGGCTGCCCCTGCGTAAGACTTATCCAGGGGCTCTGTTTCAGCTTCGGGCACATCCTCTGTTGAGACCATTGCTAAGTTAGGTGAGATTGACAGTCTGTCTAAGCCAGCTCCCACAATTGATGTTCCTGGAGGTGTGGTCATCAGTCTGTCTGCCTGTATTCCACTGTTATTACTTGTCCTTGTGTCCGGGTGGGGTGTCATGCTCCTTTGGATATTTAGACATAGGTCTAATGGCGAGTTGTTATCGATGTCTTCAAAATTTAACAAAGGTATAGCCTCATTTTCGCAATGAGCTGGTATGTCTTCAATAGCAGTGGAATTTATTTCACTAGCTACATTCAGCGGAAAGAATTCTGTGGTTTGTGGGAGACATTTTCCTTTTTTTTTTTTTAACCTAGTTTTTTCCATTTCACCCTTCTTATTAGCAAGGCTCCGGTTTGTAGATGTCACCTTGGTTTTTCTTAAATTGTATGTAGTTTGGTTCCGCTCTTTTTCTGATTGCATTAGACCAACAGATTGTTAATCCCCTTAAGTTGAACCATTTCAGTTTCCAGGGTGCTTCACCTTCTGCATGCTGTCAATCTCAATTGGCTGTATACTGATCACAATACTCAGTTTACCAGTGCCTGTTTCCAGGGCCCGTTTCCAATCCGCCTCAGGATCAAAGGCACAAGACCAGCAGTCTCCTGATATAGTTGCGGCAACTGTTGATTCCGAACATATATAGGTTTGGTCTTTCTATGTATTGCAGACCCTCTGCCTAAGTTCTCGGATAACTCAATAGTCCTTCACAAGGAGGCTAAAGATCTCCCCGGCTGTCCGCAGGATCTCAAGGGATCAGTTGATATATCCCAGTGATCGCTGATGGGGCAAGGCAAGACAAATGTAGGTTAGCCCGTCCTAGTTGTCACTTTAGGGTATTCACTTGCACTTCCTGCAAAGTAAGCTACCACACCCACCTCTTGTCACTGAATATCAAGGGGGGGGAGGGGGAGAGGGTGGGTGAGGGGAGCAGCAAGTGGGTGGGCAAGAGGAAAGAACAGAAGGGGGGCAATAAGGGGTAGGTGCTGCTCAGTCTAACACCGCTCCGCTTCAATTCCACTCCCTGACTCCCCGGTTATCTCAAAATTGCAGCGGCTCCACGCCTAAGCTCCAGCAGCGAGGCCCAGGAGCAACAGATATTATAAAAGGGAGTTTACGGTGGGGGACCCTCCTGGCAAACAGGGTGAGGGTTTGTAGGACAGAGGAAGAGTACGCGACTCTCAGGGGTGCGTGGTGAAGGGGGTAGGGGACATTGTGGCATGCTTTACAAGTTTCTAGAGGAGCTATATGCCAGTGGTCTCCAGAGTAAGCTCAGCAGTACCTAGCGGATTTGAACCTCCCTAATCTCACGAGAGAGGAGAGAGACCCTAGATGGCGAAATAACTCTGGAGGAATTATAGGGGGCTATCCAAAGACTGAAGACGGGGGAAGGCCCCTGGGATGACTGCTTTACGGCTGACTTTTACAAGCAATACCAATCCCAACTGGCAAAACGCTTGGCTAAACTGGTTAACTATTGGGATATCACACAATATCGCCATCTCTCCTTCAGGCCCTAATAGCAGTTATCTCGAAGCCAGGGAAGGACCTAGCCAACTGTGCTTCGTATAGGCCCATTTCCCTTCTCAATGTTGACGGCAAGATTTTCACCAGAATCCTTGCGTCGAGTCTGGAGTTGTACCTCCCAAGTCTGATCCACCCTGACCAGGCAGGTTTTTGTTGCATAGGCAGGGTGCTGACAACATGCGTAAGACGCTTCATGTTCTGGACAGCAAAGTAAGAGGGGGTGCTTTTGCTGGCCCTAGACAGCGAGAAGGCATTCGACCGAGTGAGTTAGTCCTTTATGGTGGAGGTCTTCGCGTCCCTAGGGATGGGCCCAAGATGGATGGGTTGGATGTCAGCCCTGTGCTCGAGGTCGTCTGCCAAGCTGCTGGCAAACGGGACTGAATCACAGGCCTTCCCATTACAACAGGGTACGTGCCATGGGTGTCCACTTTCCCTGCTGATGTATGCATTGGTTATGGAGCTGTGGAGGTTGGGGACCATGAAGGTGATGAGTCAGTGGGGGGGGGTTGATCTTCAAGATGAGTCTTTGCAGACGACGCTCTGCTCTGACTGTCGCATTCAGTCCCCCTGCTATTGGAGAGGCTGGAGCGTTATGGGAGGATGTCGGGGTTTAAAATCAACCTTTGAAAGTCTGTAGCATATGTGGTGGGTAAGCAGTCGGAGGGGAAAAGGAATACGTAGCGGGGCTCCCATTTAAGATACAGGAGTACGCCTTCTGTTACCTCGAGGTCCAGTGACAGTGTTCCGAGGACCTCTTCCCTTGAAACGTTCTCCCTCTCTGGTCCACCATAAAACGTGACATGGATGGGGGGGGGGCTCTGGTCTGTCCTTGATGGCGAGCCTCAATTGTATAAAGAATGTGGTGCTTCCAAAATTCTTGTTTTTGTTTCAAATGTTACCCATAGTAATACCTATGTCCTTTTTTTGCTGAGGTGAAGGTGACTGTTAAGATTTCTTTGGGCAGGGGCCAGGCATAGGGCTGCCTATAGGACTTTGACTCTGCCAAAGGAGGAGGGGATAGTGGGGTTTCCCGACCTGGTGACATACTATAGGGCAGCCCAGCTCTGGATCCTAGTGGATCAATTCGACCCACAAACAGAGAAGCAATGGGTTGCCATGGACAATGCGGTGCTAGCCCTGGTCACACTGGATGAATGGTTGTGGGTCCCTAGAGCCTGCATTTCGAAGAGTGTTTTACCACCCGGTCTTGGAAGTCCTGTGGTCCATATGGAGGGAAGGGGCGGGGACAGCAGACGTCTGACATCGTGGTCTTCGCTGTTGAGTTGTATTTGGGCTCCCCCACTAAGGGATGGTATTGCAGAGCCATTGGCATTGCAGCCCTGGTATGAGGCCGGATTAAGTAGAGCGGCATAGGTGTGGTATGGGGACAAGTTAATCTCCCTGACTACGTTGGAGGAAGCTCTGGGCCTATGTAAATTGTCACCCTTATGTTTTCTGCAATTGATAGGGGTTCTACTGGACGGCCGATGGGTGGGGTGAACTTGAGGAGGGAGTTGATTAACTTCGAGAGCTTCCTGATCGCACAGAGGGGGTTCCAGAGGGTTGCTAGCCGGGCTGTATAGGGAGATCCTCCTGGCGAATCAAAGATGCCCCCTCCCATCGAGAATCAAATGGGGACAGGGCTTGGGGTAGGGACATTGGAAACATCCTATTGGCGAAAATGTGCAGAAGGTCTAATCGCTCCACGAGCTCGCTCCACGAGCTCGCTCCAGTATGGACATCGGGCTGTAAAGCTATTACACAGATGGCATTACCCGCCAACGATGATTGCCCGAATGAAAGGGGGATACGACCTGCACTGCTGGAAATGCCGCCAGAAAAAAGGACTACATTAATCTGATGGGGCTATGCTAGGCTGCAGGCATACTGGAGGGAGGTCTGGTCTTGGATGAAAGGGGTGGACATGATCCAAAGGGATCTCTCACCATGGCGTCTTATTTGGAGTAAGCATGGAAGAGGATTCGGAGCCAGAACAGGGGCACGTGTTTCAGATCATAATGGTTGCGGCTAGATGCTGTCTGGCCCATTTGTGGAAAAACCCACGAATGCCGGTGGAAAAGGAATGGGTGTAAAAGATCTGCGCCATATACCATATGGAATACCTCACTCATCTCCTAGATGAGTCCAGATCTGACATCGAATGTTTATGGATGCCTTTCTTTGAAAAGTATGGACGGAGCGGCTGAGGGAGGAAATGAAGGGTGCGGAAGCCAAGAAGGGGGAGCCTACTAGGAGGAACGACTGGTTAGATATGACTGCCCCTCTGGACAAGAAGTCAACAATGTCGCTTCAGGGGAGGCTCTCCCCGAGTCATGGACAAAGGTACACCTGGGACACCCGGTTGAAAAACTGGTACCATCCTCTGTATGAACTCTGTGGAGGTAATTTAACTTTGCTGGATGAGGGAGTGATTAAAGGAATGGTTTGGTCAGAAATGTTTATTGTCCCTACGGGTCGGCCATGTATTTTTAGGCCGAAGTCTGTCGATATTAGAAAACTTTCCTATGGACCTTACCCGAGTTTTCGTCCATTAAACACGCAAAAACAGGCAGTAGGGTGCTGCCATTTTGTGGTAATCTTATCACTTGCCGCATCGCCCTGTGTGACCTGCTTTTGCGGCACTAATTCATATCCCCAGCCCCTGAGCCTGACATTATCAAAACATTCATATTCGCCGCCTCTCTACGTGACGTTACTGTGCAGTGTAGGCAAACGCGCCCTGTCGTCTTCTGCGCGACTTCACACAGAACCCGGAAACCAACACAGATCAACTCACAACACAGCGCGCCACAATTCGGAATATGAAACTGTACTTTAAAATCAAACAGCAATATTGTACATTTGGTAAAGTACATTTATTTGACATTAAATGTTTAGAGAATATTCAGCAATTGGCATATTAAATCGGAATGGAATTTTTTTCTTTGCTCTCGATCCGCAAATCCGCTAAAGTTTATCGTGAGTCACACGCTGTTCCTTTATTGTACACAGGGTGTTGGTTTTCGTTAAAAGAAGCACCTTGGTCGCACGGTGAATCGCAAGGCTGTTCCATCAACTACGCACTAGGCCACCGTAAAGGTTGATATGTTGCTTCTAGCCGCTAGTACTGCGTAAGGGCATATGGGCCCTTGGCGATCGTCCCATAAGATAGTCAATGTAGTGCAGTTGACCAGAAGCTGAAGCTGGCGATTGAAGAATCTGTCAGCCGGGCCTGGAATAGGTGGCAGTCGCAGTACGGTAGGATGTACCTGTTTTGAAAACATAAAAATTGAAATTGGTCTCGCCAGCCGATCTTTATTACTATTATTCATTTTATTTATTAGGGCCGAGGTGAAACTATTTGCTTGCGAGGATAGTGCAATGGTGTATGTTCGGCTCTAAAAGCAATGCGAAAACTGACGAAAGAAATCGAGGTTAACACACAAAGTAATGATTTATTGACGTTGAACCACTGAGAAACGACTATTTGTCTACATGCGTGTCGAATGGGCAAATGCATGCCCATGTACCCGGTAGAAAGACGATCCGACAAATGTTTTACTTGCTCTTCATTGTAATATGCCATACAGAACGAACAAGTACAGCTTAACCTGTCTTTAACTGAACGCTATTATATTCCGGTATAAAATCGTCTAAAGAGTTACTTGCATTATATTTGCCATTTCCATTGTCTCCGAGTAATGCAGTCCGTAAATTGCACTCTGTGGCAACGATTTTTCATATACTGAACTAACATGAAACTCGGTGTAGTTTCAGAATTTTCAACCTTATCGACTCATGTTATTGGACCCCTCCTTCAAATGAAGTCCTTTTGGCATGGTCCCTGTCTCAAGGTCAGAAAACAATAGAACCTTATACTGCCAGTGCACGTCGTGGGCCTCTCCAGCCCGCCAGCAAAAAATCAAAGCTGCTGACCTTCACTCTGCAGGAGCATACTTTCTAACTTTGCAACATCCCGTGTAAAGCCATCTGTGAGTACTTGAATTTTTTCGACTCCATCTTTGTACTAGGCCTCACTGTGCTAATGTGAACTGGCTTCTCCCACCTGCAACGCCTTGCTTGGCGCGTTCCAAGGCCCCCAAGATTGTCCTCCTTGTCTGCAAGCTTTGCAGCCCTAGAGAACCATAACTATGGAGACATTGACTTTTTGGGGGAAGGTGAGGAAAAGTATAAGTACCCGAGGAGTTGAGTTGAAAGTGAGATTTGTTTGTTTTATTATTTGTAATGTGCAAGCCTCCCACCAGGTAACAGTGCGCAGCATTTACATGAGATTGCGAAGCTTAGTTACAACAACAAAAATATATACATACACATATTGACAAGGTCAGCGATATGATGTGAATAGAGAGAGAAGTTAAAGATGACACCCAGGTTGTTCGCCACCCAGGATGGTGAAGGGAGGGGTTAGGGTTGGCATACTTTGTATGTACACTGTACAATAACATTTATTTCATATTACAATGATTTATTTAAACCGGGATTTGTACTTCTCAACAAGCTCTTCTTTGGGTGGACATGGCACAGTGGCAATGTTTGGTGGCAATGTATCTGTGCTCTGCACAGAATCGCTCAAAATTCCATGTGTGTGCTTCTCTAGTACATTAACAATAAGGCCTTTAACAAATTCAAACTCCATTTCCTCATATACTGGTTTGACCACCCATTTCTTCTTTTTGCAAAGGCCGTAGTGTAGCGAAGCATCCCTATATTTCCCCGTAGTCCCAGATTGTTCACGGCACACATTCTCGTTATGGGCCAAGACCGCTAGTAGAGTCCTATGTTTCATGCCCTGTATGCCGAAATGCAATTGCTTTGGCCTGTACTTTAGGCACATATTGCGGAACACCTCCAAACCTCCTGTGTAACAGAATTCTGTCCGTCCCCTCAAATCTCTTGATAGTTTTACCAATCTTCTCAATGGCTTTGTGTGTAGGTGAAGATGGAATCAACCACTTCTTCTTCCGTGCCTCCTCTGGGGACAAAGGGCCATGTTCACATTGGTGGAAATGTTGGTTTTCTGTCCAGCGGTGATCGTTGGTACAGTGGTGCATCAGTGACCGCAATTTTTCAAGTAGGATTTCCACTGACCCTCCACATGTTTTGGAGCTCCATCACAGATGGTTGCTGATAGACTGGGACCACTGTGAAATACTTTCCAAACCTTTTTTTTTCCCTGCAGCCGAGATTGATTGATTTAGCAAGATGCCATACGTCAAATTGATGTATATGTGGGAACTGCGCTCTCATTGTCTTGGCTATTGAAACGTGTCTGTCTGTGGCTATGCGGTCGATGTGCATTCCCCTTGATTGTAGATATTCCAATGATTTTATAAATCCTAGTTTCTCCATGTCCACTGGGGATTTACATTGGGACACCTGCACGACCACCAAACTCACAATTTTCTTACTATCCATGTCCTGAAAGTGGTAGGTGCAGTACTTGGCAGAAAATCCAGGGCTGTTGCACTGTCCATCGCCTGCTAGCCTGAATCGTTTGTCTTCAAATGTACTTTCTATAGACAATTGTTCAATTTTCCAAGCATCACTAATGGCCGGAAATAGATAATCATGTTGGAATTTGTAGTACTGCGTTTTAGAAATCCCACAAACTGAAAGAAAGACTAACTTTTTAAAACTGGACCCACTAAAAAGTGATGCAGCTGCACACAGTAGATTGCCTGCTGGCAGTTTCCCCAGCATTGGTTGTGCAGACCATGAGAACGTATGATGTAATGTACAGGCGTCATCTATTTTGACGTTACTGCCTTGTGTTTGACGAGTCACCTGAATCAATGTCTTCCCACATACTTCCCCTCTAACTGAATGCCCACATTTCAGCATACTTATAATATCCATCAAACAACTGTCGAATACTATGTATTTGCCCCCTTGCATTTGACTGTCATCCTGCATCAGTTGTTTCGGACTGTATCGTTGTGTACATATCACCAGAATTGAAACTAATATCGCTGATATCATGTTCTGATGCCTCGGTGAATAGTGCTGCTGGTTCATTCTGTCATTTCAACATCTGTTACTTGAACGTTGATGGGAGAACACAACAATGTCGACAGCTTTTTGGGTGGCATTTCTTTTGCTGGTGTAGATTGTGTGAATTGATCTGCGACTACTTCAGAGCTATCGTGAATACATCCAGGATCATCATCTTGTGGTGGTGCAGCCGCACTGTAGCAATGGTCCAATAAAACTTTGCTGGATTCTACGGACACATTCAATTCATGTTCTGGCCATTGGACAATTGCATCTCGAGTTTGAATACGCTGCTCCTGAATTAATAGTTCCTCCATAGTGTAAATGGTCTGGCAAGCAACATCTCTCATTTGCTTCACTGTCTGTGTATGTATAGTTCGTACACCCACGGGGTAATTAGAGGACAGATTGGAAAATGGATGTTCAGTTTAAACACAAGATAAAGTATAGTACAATTGACAGAAAAAAAACAATATAGTCCCCAGCACAAAACAGTTTATAAAAATATGAACTGTTTGAAACTAACCTTATTTTGTTTTCTTTTCTTTGCAACTTTCTTGACTCGAACTTCAACATCTGCACGCTGTTGCTCCGATTCGTTTCCGCATGTCTTCCCTGCCTCTTGTGCTGCAACGAATATATTTTCTGGATCCGCCTAGACGGCACGGAATGACGCTCCATCGACTCCCTGAAACATAGTACTTTCATTACTATGTATCACAATATTGAAAACATAAAACACACGTGAGGACGACCACACAGGTACACTCAATAGCTAAACACGAATTAAACATTGTGTAGAACAATCAAACGACAAGTATTCGAGCTCTGATGATCTAGTTTGATGGAACTGTCAGTATCCATACCTCTTGCTCCGCAAAGACTGCCATGAATGATTTTATTGAAGAGGACGCCTCAGCAACTCCCTGAAACACAGTACTTGTATTAGTATGATTTTCAATATTGCAAACATTACACACATTTGGGGTCGACGGCACAGGTACATATAAAGAGATAACCACAAATGATGCATGGTCTAAAAATCAATGGATATCTAAATATGATCCAATTTAATTGGCTTATTTCTCTGATTTATTTACATCTGCATCATCTAAATGGGATGTTGTGATTGTAGAGGAAGCTCCGTCGTCTCCCTGAAACACAGTACTTGAGTTAATAAGGAAGAAAGTATAGCAAATGGAATCACGTAATATGATCACACTTGATGGAACTGTCTGTATCCATACTTCGTGCTGCTGAAGAATATCTATGGATGTTGTAAATGTAGTGCGCACTTCCGAAAGCTGTTGCACCGATTCGTATATGCACGGTCCCGCTTCCACTTCCCCTGGAATTACTTGAATGTCAGGCTCTGCATCAAGTGCAGGGGTTGACGCTCCATCTACCGCCTGAAACATAGTACTTGCATTAGTAAGGATTACAATATTGAAAACATAACACACACTTGGGGTTGACCGCACAGGTACATATCAATGGCTAACCACGAATGAAACATTGTGTAGAACAATCAGACAAGTATTCCAGCTCTGATGATCTAGTTGGATGGAGCGGTCAGTGTCCATGCTGAAGAATATCTATGGATGTTGTCAATGTGTAGGACGTTTCAGCATCTCCCTGAAAGACAGTACTTGCATTAGTATGGATAACACTAATTATAACTGAAAACAAACACTAGGGTACGACAACTAAGGTGTATATCAATTGGAAAGCACTAACCAAACATTCGGTAAAATAATTGCACGATACATAAACTATTACTTGACATGCATAAAACAAGTCTGTAGCGTAATGGCTAAGTAAGATTACCTGATACGCGCTAGAAGTGGTTGATAACTGCGGGCACGTCATGGATGTAGAATGTTCTTGCTTCAGATTCAGTGGATAGTTAATCAGTTGTAAAAGTAAATTGTTTGATAATGAAATGCCAATATTAAAAATTGCCATGTACGGCAACAGAATACTTGAGAATATTGCTGTTGAAAGTCCGCAATATAGCACAGTTCCCTATGCCCATAAATAGATTTCCTTTCAGGGTTATAAAATCGAAAATTAATTTATTGATAAATGTCATTATTCAAAAAGCTATACTCATATCAATATCGAAAATATAACAAGGTGCACAACACCTAAAATATCAATCCATTCGGCATAGAGTGGGAATAGCGTTTGTGAGCAATTTTCGTGTCGTTTGCTGTTTATTAGTCTTTGTTACCCAAGATGTGGCGTACATATTCGAGGAAAAGTGCCAGCTGCAGATCGGTGTTGATCACCCCTCTTGTCCTCAAAGATTTGTTGGACTCTACTTTCAAGCTCTTCCGGTGGATATCCGCAATGTCTGACCCATTCTCTTATTCGATCAACAGTTTTAGGGAATACATGCATTGCAGTGCCTTCAGATTTAGCATGGGTCTTCGAAGGGCAACCGCTAATCGTACAGGCAGGGATTGTTGAAAATTCTGAAAAGTAAATATCAAGATTATAAAACCTTGATGAATAAAAATTCCATAAAAAAGTAAATGAACCATACAATGTTCAATGCAAGGTTTGTTTTGGTCGCTGGAACTATACCAGTTCAAGTGCTTTCACAAATTAAAAAATGATTGAACTAAACTCTGAACATGTGACTCGGCCCTTGGATGTACTGTCTTGCCCGAGAAGGAAACATGCTTACATTATAGACAGGTCTATCGATAGCATAAAAATTGCAACTCAAGTCAATGGCAATGAGACCAATGAACATAGCACTATTGAGTACTCTACTCGCAAATAGATAGAAATTTAAAAATGACCGAAATATGACTGATACATGGCCTTACCTTGACCAACAAACAGATTCAGCAAGCCCAGTAGTTTGTGGCAGGAGAACAGGTAGATGGCCACAGCTAGCACACCAGCAAGTTTGCTCGAAGCGGTCACAGAAGTTAAGATAGCACGACAACGAGCTGATTAGCATCGATCTCAGTAGTTCTCAGGTAGCACGTTCAGGAGTTTACTTGCAAAGCACAAAGATGTTCTCATGAGACATATCCAGTGGTTTATAAAGTATTAGTAACGAGTGTGTTTGTGAATGAATGACGTGTATATGTCGTGGTATTATGTGGTTTGCAGGGGGGGCGGCCAGCGTGAGGGGGCATCCTGGCCGGAGACATGGGGTCTGAGGAGGCCATGTGAGCAATGGCCCCTGGGCGTGGGATACCTTTTGAAGTGTACATGCTGTTTGGCACCTTGGCCGTATGCGCCCCTGACAGCCCCCCCATAGCAGCTCACATCCACTGGCGCAAACTGCCTTTGATAGAGGGGGGTGGGATGGATGGGCGGGGATGTGCAGACAAGGCACCGGAACACTGCTGAATGGAGATCCACTTATGTGGATTGCAGGGGCGCAGCCTGCTTCAGGGGAGGCCTGCCTGGAGACACGGGGTCTGAGGAGGCCATGTGAGCAATGGCCCCTCGGCGTGGGATACCTTTTGAAGTGTCCATGGTGTTTGGCCGTTATCGCCCCTGACAGCACACCATGGCAGCAATCCTCCCCGGGTGCGAACTGCCTTTGATAAAGGGGGGGGGGGTGTGGATGGGCCTATGGGCGTGCAGACAAGGCACAGGAAGACTCTTGAATGGAGACACACTTGATTCATTTAAAAAATCGAAACAACCCTTGTTGACCTGTTTTATTTTGTTTCTTATTTTGATGGCACAAAAATACAAAACTTTACACATTGTACAGGTCAGGTTGCAGCAAAGCGAGGGAAAATCCCCTGTATGGACCGCTGTCACTGGGGAAAGTTTGTCTTATGGCACCAACGCCACAGGCAGGTATTACTCTTCGAACGCGGTGTCCAAACCTCCCGTGAAGCCACCATGTAAAGGAACGATAGGCCACCAGCTTGTACCACCTGTGAAAAAGAATGATACAAACTGTTAAATGTCCAAGATAAGTTTATTAAACCTTTGTTGTCAATGACCATTCTTGTAACTAATGGCATTCTGCTCGGACAAATGCTATCTAGACACTGCACACTATTGAACGACTTTCATGCGTTTCAATGATATGTAGATGTAATTTTGAATATAGGAGACTATGAAATAGTAGTGGCATTACAACCAGATTACAAGGACGAACAGTTGTGCGAAGTTCGTGAATAAGCACCCTCATTATCCTCAACACGGACCGTGTGAGGCAGGCTGCCCTGAAGTCTGGCAGCTCGGTGATGCATTGCGGCCGTGGCTCGACTTCCGAAATGTAGGCCACGCATCCAGAGTTTTCACAGCAGCAGCAGTTCTCGTCCTCGGTTGGCATTGGCTCGCACCGATTGCATGTACATCAGGTGGAAACACTGTGTCCATGCGATTAGGTCCAGTGTCTTCATCCGTTGATTCGTCCTGCCAACTGCCGTCCGACGCCCCATCGTTTTCGCATGTTTCCCTTTCCAGTAGTTCCTCCTCGGTATACTCGGGCTCGTACATGTAGGACATTATTGTCGCCATTGTGTGGTAAAAAAACTAAAATTTATAGCGATGGTACTGGTATCTGTTCACACGGGCTACAAGCGGCGAAGGTAGCTGACCAGAGCACAGAAACGAGTCGCAGAATAAAGTAACAGAGGAATGGAATCGAAAATCTGCTGCTGTGTGTTGTCAAACGGTCTGTTTATACTTATTGAGTAGAGGAGTCCTGCCATTTCCATGGCGACACGTCATTAGCTGAAGCGCAGCAAATGTTGACACGAGAAGTGCTTTGGCGTTGTGAAATGGGTGGTACGCGTCTGCTGACAGGCTCAGGGCGGGGGATATGATTTAGTGCCGCGAAAGCAGGTCACCAAGGGTCAATGCGGCAAGTGATAAGATTATCACAAAATGGCAGCGCCCTACTGCCTGTTTTTGCGTGTGTTTAATGGACGAAAACTCGGGTAAGGTCCATAGGACATTTTTCTATTATCGACCGACTTAGGCTTCAAAACACATGGCTGACCCGTAGGGACAAACATTTCTGACCGAACCATTCCTTTAATTGTGTTAGTTATAGGAGAGCTTCACCACTGACCTGTTTTTGATTAAAATGCCAGTTTGATTTTGAAAAATAAATTGGCTTGTCCTCTACTTCATATCACTTCTTTAAACTTCAATTTGTATTTAATTTCAAAGTATTTTAAACAATTTTACTAATCTTTAGTATGTTCATTATTCAAATTATAATCCGTTACTAATGACTAACAGCACTCATTTTTTTCATAATTGTTTTGCCGAAGTGGGTAACAAAAAATGTATTTAAAATGTCTCATGATGTTAATGGAGTAGGTTTGCGGAGCTCCAATAGTTTCTAAGCAGGGAGACATTTCGAATGTTACAAATTGCTGCATTCCTTGGCTTGCTTGTTGACTGCTCCTCCTCCTGCTGCATAAATGACATGCTGCACTGTCTGCCTCATTTGAAGTCTAGCAATTAAAAATGAAATCTTCAGAAAATCCTTTGGGGGCCTACAAATCTGCAAGCGCCAAGGTACAGATTTACTGTCTCAAATTCGTTTTTTTTTTTTCTTCTCTGCACCCATTGGCCCACTACAGTTGATCTAGTAGGACATGTATACTTTGTGTTTGATTGAAATCTGAATTTAAGTTCACAAATGTTTATTTACAAAATGTTATAAATGTATGCTTGTTATTGCTAGAAAGAATTGAAAAGGGGGCGCAAGCGGGGCTATTGAAGCATCCTTTCATAGCCGGATGCAGGCTCTTTAATTGGGTCGAGGACAGTCTGCCAAGTTCAGTATATTCAGAAATTCAATCCTCATTCTGCTGCTTTTGAATGAGTTTTAACGCTGAACCTTCGAATCAGTATATTTTGGGTATAATTGCAGTAAATGGAGTATAATTGCAGTAAATGGAGAAAGGAAAACCAGCTTCATATGTACATCTGTACATAAATGGAGTATAATTGCAGTAAATGGAGAAAAGAAAAGCTTCATCTTTACATAGCAAATGTATTGGACCAAGGGTTATCTGAACGTGGGCTTGAACAATTTTCAGGGTAGTCTGACATGCTCTTAATAGCTAAGAGCCAAAACACTGCTAATCGTTCCCTTCTATAGTGTACATCTTCTGTTACCAGTTCCTATGTGCGTGATGGGTCTAGCGGATGGCTCATTCACTTAATTCAATCCAACCTTTTGAGGTTACCAGCAATGTTATGCTTTCGTGAAAACACAGTTGGAGCAGAGCTGAGCGAACGATTTAAAACGTGTTTGGAGCAAGCTTCATTTTTGGTAATTTTTAGGTATCTTTCAAACTTTAGTGCGCAGCAAGTCCTTCTTAAAGCATTGTCTGCAGCTTCTCCTAAAGGCCCTCTTCCGAGAGCTATGTCAAATGAGTCTCCCGCCAATCCTGAAACTTCCCGCGTTTTGCAACATATTGTGAAATCAAACTTCAGTTCAATGTCTTCAGGAATAGTTTATAATTAACCATGTACAGTTTGTTTATACAATTACAACCAATAGTACTGAATTTCTTGGGAGACTTGGAAAGCTGATTGGTCACACCTTGGTCTTATGTGACTTGTACTGTGTTCATGTAGATGTTTGGGAGTTTAGTTTGCTCTCTTGGTTTGGTCTAAGCAGAGCAATGCCTAGTAGTGCTCGCAGATAAGGATGGCAAAACTCATTGTCTGTGAACTGTTGCTGAGAATCCTGTCCTCACCTTGGTTTTAACATGGTGAATAATTGAAGGGTCTGTGGGAGTGGCGGGATTGGGCAAGGTTTTGTCAATTCTGTGAAAAATTCGTGGTAGGGTTGACAAATGTTTTCTCTAGCGTACATCGTTAAATTGTGCTGGTTTTAAAGGAAACTTTTTTTTTTTCTCCAGGCCATTATCAAGCCAGTCTGCAGTATCTGAACCTGAAGCATCGTCACAAGTAGAAAATACATCCGATGACAAAATAGCAACTGAAACTGAAGACCTGCAAGGTGACTGAGCTGATGTGTGTTGAGCAACTAGGCTTTGCGTAGTGTTGCAGAATGATTTCTTGTATGGTGTGGCTATGCTAAGATTTTTAAATGAGGTACAAAATGCTTTGTTACTTAGTGGTCCTTTATCAGCTCCTTTATTTTCTTTTCGGAATTGATGCCTTTAACCTGCATGGTAGCCCTTTTCACAGAACTGTATCTTGATTGAGTTGGTCTTTTAAGACTTGCACACCCACCACGCTTAATTTTTTCATGTAATGGTGAACTCTCCTGTATGCTGTGAAGTTTTCAATACCATCCCAGTGACTGTCATTTGTGCTCTACTACAACTCATGTAAGGTGATTTCCTTACTCTGATCTATTGTCTCAAGGCTTTACTTGCAAGGCTGTTAATCTTCCAAGAAGTCCTTTATTGGAAAGGGATTGAGTGAAGGGCTCTGATTAACATAATTGTGGTGGGTACAGTTTCTATGGGTGAGCTTAGCTGCCCAGTCTGTCGTGGGTGCCCTTGATGGAGGTGAATTGCTCCTTTGTTCCATTTGTTGAAGGTAATTTGCTACTCCTGAATCCTGAATCCCACCTGATGGCGTTTGTTTCTCATTGTTTCCCTTCTCACTCACCCAAGGGTCTTATAATCACACACCGTGCTTTCCACTACATTCGGCTCTTGGGCTTCTTTCTCCTGATGCACTCAGCGGTGTCTCCCTCTGCCTTGCAGCATGACTGTATTTGATTCTTCCTTGCTACTGCTCGTGGGTTTGTCAACTGTCTGCCAATCATGGACTCTCTTCTTTCTGCCTCACATGGCACATTGACTGCACTCTCGCCCTGAAGATGCTGATTGTTGCGTCTCAGTAGCCTACTAATTGGCTTTTTTTATCATGCCGGATAATGAGCTATTGTTTTGAAAACCAATCGCCATTTGTGCCACCAGAGTTACTATGTATGCATTCATATCCCATGCAGGCACCTTCCTTAATTTCTCAAAGCATAAGCCTGCCCTGGGTCTTTTTCATGCTATGGGCTAGTGTGTGGTGTAATCTTATGAATGGATGAATTCACTGAATGGTTCCGGCATCATGGGTTTTTACTGAGTAATCATTTGCTTGTTGAAATCTGCTAAGATTTAAACTGCTCTGTGTGAGCGAAAATGCAGGGTATATGTGGGAGCAGCATAACTAGACTGCTGCTAAGGAAGATTACCACAGGGAAGACCTGATGGGTGCTAATGCTGGTGGCTGAGTGTTTAGTGTTGGAGCATGCTTTTTAAAGTTGGCATATGGGGGCTGTTTGGACAGACTGTGAAAGTGGGGCCTTACATGATGGTACTTGTTCAGAGTGTTTAGCAGAGCATGGCTAAGATTGAATGAGCATGGAATAGAGCAAGATTCAAAGAGCTGCAGAAGTAGTTTATAGCATGCTGGGGAGTCTGACTTGTCAGACCCTAATAGGATTCACCTTTAATGGTACCCTAAACTTCCTTCCTGGCTATAATGCAATACAACAAACTTCAGTTAGGTCACTTTATGGCTTCCAAGAATGTGAGTACTCCTTATTTCTCAAATACTCAAAAGGCTAATTACTATGCTTGGGAATTAATGGGCATTGAATTATACAGCTCATTAGCAAAACTTGTGAATTTTTAAAACACTACATGTAATTCTGTTTTAGCATACACTTACTGGTACTTTACTGACCCTTGAAGTGTGGATTAAATGTTTGCTTCGAATCATGCTCAACTCCATTTTGTTTTTATAATAACTCATGAGGTTTCAAACGGGACTGAAACCTTTGACTAATCTTGTAAAAGATCCTTGCTCCACATCAGTATCTATCTCCAACTAATTTACCGCCTCACTGGCCACCTCCTCTCAAGCTAAAATAGAGAAGCTTGGAATTCATCTATTTCTGAGGGATAGCGGGTCACCCTATTTCCTACCCCCCGCCCCCATCGAACCCCCACAACCTGGGTCAACATAAGTTTGCAGCTTGACTGTTTTAAATCTGCATTTTCATAGGCCAGTAGAGCTTGACATGAAGTGTTAAAACGTATATCTTCATGCTAACTGCAAAAATTAGTAAATAAGTGGCTCACTGATTATGATGTCCATGAGCCTACCATCTTAATGTCTTGAGTTCGACATCCTTGTCACCTTTTTTCTGCCATCTGATGTGGTCAGAAAGAACCAGAAACGTGAAAGGAGTTTCCTTCTGATTTAGACTCCAAATGGAGACTGGATATTCCAACAAAGATACGATTGCAAAAGACTAAGACAAAATGTGACACTTGGTGAGGTGTTGCATTCGATTTTTATTTTGGCATTGTAAAGGTCTTAACATTTTACAGTTTTGGACTCTTAAACCAGACATTTTAAGGTTTTGTTTTTCATTTAATCAGAATTTCAAGAAAGTTCAGTGTGACACCAGTGCCTACCACAGTATAACAATGAATCTAATTGCACAGCATGTAGAAGATCCAAGCCCAAAAGCATCCTCGAAAGGGGCTGCACTTCCAAACATCCATTATGTGGTTTAGTAGAAACCATAGTACAATTGTATTGCCCCATCTCATACAGGCTTAATGGTGTTGGTTTGAAAAAGAAATTCTTTAGACTCTTGATCGCCAGAAGATAGCTTTTGTTAATTATAAAGTGAGTGCAGATGTATCAATCTCTGATGCATTTTGGACTAGCCAAAGTCCTTCGGGGCAGAATACAGTCCTCTGATCATTAATAACAGAAGTCAATACGTCAAATCAAAGTTCATTATGACACATGAGTGTCATCGAATTGATAGTGATAACACCCAATCCCATACACCGGGAAAACAAGTTAATCAGATAACCATAGGGAGTCACAAATGGATCAAATCAACCAGCAATTCCAGTAAATAAATCACAATAAAAGTGATGGGATAGCCATGTTTTTGATATTATCCTAAGAATCCATAGTAAAATTCAATACATCCATAGTCAGAGCGTCATTATGTAAATGTGGCCACAAGACATACAATGACAAAAACATATAAAGAACACATGAAGGAAAACCTCTTAGCAACAATTGTCCAATGGTACTGTGTATGTTATTATATTAAGTGAAACTGCTGTGTGCATGCAGATGCTTAGCGTGCATGCTAAAGACTGTTCATGGTATATCGGTTTCAAGCATCTTCAAAGGACTGAGACATGTTATAGTAAGCTGCAAGAACTTGTGAAAAGCAGGACTTGTGGCTATTGGTTGGTATCGTATGCCCGAGGCTTTACGCTCATCGGTTATCACTCGTTACTTCGTGCTGGTCTAATTCGTGGTGGGCACTTGGAAATTAATTGTAGAAGTATTTCTGACCTACTTGACTTAGTATATTAAGAGCACGCCTGGCCTATAATGGCCGGGTGTGTCTTTAATCTGTAAAGAAGCTCCTATCATCAGGTACCAGTCATGCTGGAATCGAGAGATAATCGTGGTAACATCAACAAAATTAGAAGGCTCATACCGTCGCGTGCTGGGTTCAGCTAGTTTCCAGCACTGTACATTGAATTGCTGCGCTGTGGTAAAAATGATAGTGGCTCAAGATCCCTGCTTAATGTCTACTCAGCCGTTGCTAAGGAAACCCCTGCTCTGTTGCCGGAGTGTAAATGTCACTGGGGTGTGACGTGCACTATATAATCAACCGTGTCAGCCATGTTCAAAAGGGTAAAACTCCCATGTTGATGCACATAAACCTCGAGTCAGGCAAACTTAAACTAACAATTGGGATACTCCCAGACCACAGCACCCCGTTAGGAGGGAGAGAGTCATTGTTCCGTGCTATAGTTCCTTATCGACAAACGCCATTTCCCAATCTCGATTAAAGGATGCTAAACAGATGGGTAAAACCCCAAGTTTAAGAAGGCAACTCTACATCGTCAGAACATTAATGCAGTGGAGAAATTACATAATGGTAACTCTCAAAGATGCCTAATTTAATAATTCAATACACCCAAGGCAATGAACATGCCTATGTTTCTGTTGTGTTCAACATTGAAAATTTAAGGGACTCCTGTTTGGCATACTTTATTTAAATATATTTCTGAGGCATTTACAAAATGACTTGAACTAGTGGCTTCTTATCTATGCAGAAATGCAGTATGTGTATCCCTATCTAGAAAACTGGCTGTTAAAATGTAAATCGAGCAAAACAATTGGCTGCAGAAAGTGCTGTTAGCTGGCAACCACAACATTTATATTTGCTACCAACAAAAACAATAGGGCCTGGTTTGGTCTAAGGAATAGCAATGCAATCTCACAAGAGGAATTTTAGTCCTCTTTTCTAGTGGAATTATGTAATCTATACTTTAGACCACATTGAAAAGAAGACCAAGACCAGAATGACCTATCCAGTTGAGAATCCAAGGGTGGTTGGCTCACTAAAGAGGTGGTAGGCACTTTGACCCTGGGGTTACCATCCCAACGAAATAATCTCAAACTGTGATGGTGGACATTGGTCCATACAGACATCAATGTGCTGGAATTGTTCTGTGGAATTGGCACAGAAGTCTATCTGGACAGATTGCTCACATTTTGGTCCACATTACGACCTGCAACACAGAAGAGATGCACTGAACAAATAGGGGTTTTGGGGCAGGGACCTGTACCCCACTGTTGTCCATGATCGCTTAAGACCTATGTGCATGGTGTACTCAAAGAGGCATGTCTCTGTATCCATTGAAGATGCTGTTCCATCAGTTGTATATTGTGAATACATTTGAATATTTCCTTGTTTAACCCCAATTTTTTTGTTTGTTTGTTTTATTTTCAGTTGCGACTCAAACAATATTTCAAATTTGGGTTTACAGGAGCCTTTAGTTGAGTAAATTGCAACACTACTTGGATGCCACCCAATATGGGACTGTTGCCACATAAGGCTGTCCAAGGCTTCTTCCCTGGAAACTGTTGATGTGGATTTAGAAGTGAATTCCAGATAATGCATACATCTGTCCATATCTCGTAATCTATACTCTGAACTCCTAATTCAGTCTCGGGGGAGGCCATGACCATATGTCAAGTGTTGGGAGGGAATTTCAGAACCAACACTGGTGTGGAGTTTTGAGAAGTGTCCTTGGTGAATCTGCAAGGCATTTCACGCTTTTGGGATCTAACCGGGGTCGCACATGCTGAGCAGTGAGGCTTATACAACTGTCTGACACGAGCAATACTGTATCAGTTGCGGGGGGAGTAAAGAGGTTGGATAAGAATTGCTTCCCTCACTAGGTGGTTCAAAGCATAGATGTTCTAGCGAAATTAGATCACAGGTTTGTATCACTAGGGGTTATGGAAGTCCAAAAGTGGCCCCAAAGCACAATTTGCCTAAAGCAACTTGTAACTTTTTTAATTCGTCAAAACACATAATAAATAAAAATGGAGTTCCCAAATGGAAACAAACTCCACACCCATTATAATAATTTTAATGGTCGGGTATGGGCAGAAGAATAAACTGACTCCCACTACAAGGAATGATCCCCAGGGTGCTGCAGGTGCAGTGGTTTGGCGGGGTGATGGTCAGGCGGGTTTTGATCTGGCCAGTTCCATAACTCTGGCACCCTGCAGGCCCCTCTTCTTGGTTCAGAACAGCTTTTCCAAGCAACCGGGTTACTGTCCCACAACAAAATGATCTACAGTGTCATACCCTCAATGCAAGAGTGTTTGGTGCAGAGATGATGCCCTTTCAGTGAATGGTTGGACTATGGGATGCTCTATGAAAGTTTCCCTGTGATGGCAGGCCAGGCGTACAGGACATAAGCTAGCTAGCCCACCAGTTTGGGGCCGTACGGCACCCATTGAATCTCTTCGCTTGCCACATAAGGTTCAGGGGCTTTGGTGATTCTTGTTCCTCTGCAGCAGACCTTCAGCTCTCCTATGCCTTGTCTCGTACTCCTGGATTCAGTGGGCAACAACTAGGACTCCAGACCCTCTTACCGTAAATCTGAACTGTGGCCTGCCCCATGCCGCCATGTGTTGTCTACCTTGTATAGGGAGATCCTGGGATCTTCCCCCAGAGATTTGGACCGCTCACAGGGAAAATGGAATGCAGAGTTAAATGACAGTGACAGATGGGCAATGGTCAGCAATGTGTATGTACCACAGAAGTGTCTATGAATATGAGTTTAAAGTTGATTCAATACAAAATAGCACATATTGTTATTTAGACTTGTAGTGTGCCGTAGCCGCAGGCATCAGGGCACAGAAAGAAAAGGGAGCAGATGACCGAATTAAGAATGAACGACACCAGAGAGGGTTCAACCAAAAACAGTTTGTACTCCCTTTCGAAACTTCAGGAGATCTGTTTCAGCACGAAAAGGAACAACCTGCGAAACAAAGGACCCGCCCAGCCCTCTAGCTCTTACTCCTAGTGGACTGAAATGCAGATTCCTTGCCAGGATCTGGTAAACCTAGTTTGAGTACAGATATTAAGTTTCTTTAAGGTAACTAGGGGCTGGCCCATTTATGCACTAATGTCAAGGCCTTAAACTGAATACGAGTCTCCACAGGGAGCCAAGGAAGACTTTTCCTGTGGAGAGAAATCGGTTGATATGTTACACTATACGCCCCTCAGACTCCAAAAAATATACCTAGACTGTGACAGGCACTGTCTGAGATGTAGAACAATGGATGCTGATATATTACAAATGTTATATAGTTGTGTGGCTGTGACATTTTTGCGAATCGCTATACGCTGCATCGTATGCATGATAGGAAGACTAATACCGCTGTCTCCATTATCTGTTTGGTATGTGGCAAGGGGCAGTGGACAAAAAAACTAAGAGCTCATCGGATGTGTGGTTGCAAAAAGATGTATACTAAAGAAATGGAAATCCTGTAATGGACACTTTTTCAGTGAATGGCTCAAAGAGTTGACATGGATACATGTCTGTGAGGAACAGTATATACTGGGTCTGCCCTACTATACTAAACCCAAGGACATTTGGGGCAAGTTAAGAGACTACTTGGTCAATGATGAAGGGTTGGGAAAGCATGAGCACTTTAGATGGGATAATGAGAAAGTAGAATGCTGTTTATGTATCTTGTACCTCATAGTACATTTTTTTTGCTGATTAACTGTAACTACAAGGTCATGCTATGCTGAAATTAAAAATAAAAGTGAAAAAAATAAATGATGCGGGGTAGGTCACCTGAAAGTGTAACAAGCGTTCTACTGCCACCAGTCTGACATTTGACCTATGATGTGCACAGAACAAGGTAAAAAATAGTGTGGCATTGTAGTACTCCACTGAAGTGACTAAAAGGAAAAAAGGTAAATGAGATCTATCCCTACAATGGCAGCCATAGGGACATACCTTTGCCCCCAGAAGATGCGAATGAGGCTAAAAGGGACCTCCCACAGCCAGAATTGCAAGTGGCAATTGATAATACAGATGCTTTTTGTACTCCATTGAAATAAACTGAGGGAAAGCTGTGAAAAGTAAACCTTTCCCAATCGTACTTGCCAGGCAAACACATTCTCGCTGTGGATCTGACTGGATGTTTGAAACAATTTTAATGAGGGCTACAGTGAACAAACCTTGGTATTGTTTTTTCGAATGATGCAGACTGCTGCCGCAGCCATTTGGAGATTAGTGTATAAATTCCAAGTGAACTACAGAAGAAGACAAAAACCAAGTGACCTGCTCCAAGAAATCTCCTGTAGGTTACTTTTTGGCCCCTGATCCTAGAGTCCTAGGGACACATGCAATTACCTCACCTTGACGCCCCAGGCACGACTCCCTGGGTAAATGGGTAGGTAAACCTTGGTGACGGGGAAGACAAAATGTCAAGACTTGCCTAAATCTCAGATTAGGCCTTTTTATATCGCAACCGTTATGAGAAGGGTAAAGTAGGTGGTCACCAGCGTGTTTGAGAGGTGTGGTGTCCTATGGTATCTCGCAACTTCTGTTAGTCCAATGGTGACAGTTGTATTTATATTTTGGCATATGTGGCTGTGGTGTCCAAGCCATTGACCTATCCAGGTTGAAGAGTACACTGATTCATTGAAAAGCATGTGGCACAATACATAATTGTGTTGATTTTAATTGGAGTGCTTGGAAGATGGTGTATACCTAGGTTGTTATGGCTTTCATAGATGTTTGGACAATTTGGGGTTATCCTGCTGTTGCAACTTTGATTTGGGCTTGTGAATTGTTGCTTTTCGAAAGGAGTTGGAAGGCGGTCACTGGATGCTTTAGTAGGTGCTCATTCTGATAGTTTTTGATTATTGGAGATTTGGAAACTGTTCAAACAAAAGGTAGAGCATACCACTGACGGAAATGCGAGGGAGAAAGGCTGACCACGAAGTACAGCTATTACCAATTGTTACCCCCAAGAGTACCATACCCTTGTATACATAATCTTACACACCGTTTCTGGACAATCGAACTACTTTGGATTCGCCATAATGCATTGTAGAACAGAGTATGTATATAAACAGTAATGCTCATTAAAGAACCTAACCACTCCTACTGCTAAAGGTAAGCCTAGTGTTAGGCACTATATGTATAGACTTTAGGGAGTGGGAAGAAAAGGGAACACTTGACAGTATAATGCATTCAGAGTTCTATTCTGGACCTAAAATGCCACACCAAACCAATCTGGGATTTCCCCCACCTTTTGTACATAGCAGAATAAATGAGACAAATTTAAAAAATATAAATTAATATAGCTCCTAATGGGAGGGGAAAAGGGTTAATCTAGTAGCAACCAAGCCCCAGAGGCCACTAAAATATAAGTCTGATTGATTAGAACAGACCCTCTAATAACTAGAATAGTTATACAAAAATAACCAATAGTTAGACGGACATTTCATACAGGACTGTAATTTAGAAGTTTAATTTTGACTCTAGGCACCTGTCCTCTTACCTGATAATTATGGGCTGCTGTTGGGGACCTAGCCACTCCCTACCTACCGTTTTCTCGCTGAATATTCACACGCACATTTTATAAATCCTTTCATCAATTCACAACCTCCGTCTACGGGCTTCCAAAGGCATCCCCACAGCAATTCTGCTGCCATACAAATGGCAGCAGGCGCTAAACAAATACCACATTACATATACCACTAACTTTAAATGTATTTGCAAAGTTCCATGGCTTTAAACCTCCAAGAGCCCAACGTGGAGCCACAAACTATTTATTTGAAGCTTGTGGATTGGTACACCATGTTTTGGCACAGGACACTTAGATGTGCATGGTTGGCTGCGGTCAGAAAGCAGGGACCTACGCACCAAGATATTTGTTTTATTTAAATAGGCAACCAAAGCGCAAGAAAATGCAGTGCTTTGGTTGACATTATATTTAAGCAAATAGTAGCCGCTCAGTAGATGAATATGCACTGACCGTGCACGCTCCATGCAGATAAAGGTTACCGTGTCCTGCAAACATAACCTGCAGGACACAGCAAACCATTTCGCCTAAAGATCAGTAGTCTAAACGCTGGGTGGCTTATGCGACACAGGCTGAGTTATCCGCCTAACCCTGCAGTCATCGAGGAAGGTGGGCAGACAACCCCGGTTTTGTTAGCAACACCAGGAGACATCGATGAGAAACCTTTAGATTCCTGTGAACCTATCCTCGGCTCCAAAGGGTAGGCGGTTTCCTCTGGCGGCAAAGCCAAACATCTAAAACATTCATACAGGGATCGGCGTCCAACACCAGGAGCAAGTGCAAACACAAATAAAAAAATTCAACTTCTAATCCGACACTAACGTCAAACTTTCCAATATTAAAATGCTCGACCCCAGGTGGTTCTCACTCGACCCACGGTTTCAAACATTTGCAGTCAACAAAAATAGCTGAAAATAGCTACACTGACTACAAAACAAGACTCCAGCACAGACATTAACTATTTTGGAAGCAGTTGTTAAAGTTCAAAAGTCCATTCACACAGTGTCTTCCACTACCATTACTGAGCCTTTAAAACAGAAAAAGCCCCCTCAAAGTGAGGATCAGATCTTTCACTTCCTATACAAGGGACGGATTTGAACAAATCATGAGGGTCATTGATGAAGTTTTTTGTCAAGCATCCATTTAAGAAAAAGCATGTTTGAGGAGATTATACCACAGAAAACTGCAAGAGATGGCTGCACCCACAAATGAGGGAAACCCTTCAGGTGGAGGAATAAGGACACATTTGTGAAAGATCCAGGGACTGACCCTGATGACTTCCCTGTTCAGTCTTCTGATATTATCGATGATCCTGTTTCATCCCCCCCTGCCCGTAGACTACAATATTCTATAAAATTGAGGAAACTGTCTTAAATCCAAATGCGCTTGCTATATATGAGAGCCTTAAAGACCCAAAGATATCAGATTCTGTTGTAAAGTATCTGCTTTTAATTGATGCCTTTTAAAAGTTTCATGTGGAGCCTACAGGTGTTTCACTTAACGAGCTTCCTGCATGGCCTCAATAAAGGCATGTCATTTAATTCAGATCAAGTTGGTTTTCCTTGTCTGAACATTACAATGGGCCTCATAAGTTTGTTGGTCCGGGAACTACGGTACCGGTAAGCTTGCCGGTACTGTAGTTCCCGGACTGACAAACTATGAGTTGTGCTCGCAGGTGCCTTTCTGCCTGCCTGGTCGGACATAGCGGGCAGAAAGGCACACGTGAGCACCGCATGTCGGATGCACAGACACCATTATAAACGGTGCCTGTGCATCTGACCTCCCCATTCAGCTCTATGGGGCAGAATGGGGAGCATCTTTTTTCTGGCGCCCGCGAATGGCCAATTACTGGGTCCGGAATACCCCAGTAATTGCCCATTGGCAGGCATCGGAAAATATTGCAAGTTTGGCGGCAGCCTGCCAGTTTTACCGGCAAGGCTACCGCCAAACTTGTAATGAGGCCCAATGCTATTTAAAGGCTTTATGGTTCTGAGAGCAAATCTCTCAATTTTTCCTGAATGTCTACTTTCCATGTTGGTTCAGACCCTTCCTCCATTTGGTATGTAGGCCCTCATTTCCCCCGCCCCCTCCCCACCTTTTCAAAGGGCAGACTTATGATTTTAAATCTTGCCAGGATTTAGCAGGAAGGGGACTGGGCAGGCTAGTAAGTAAAAGGTAGCGTTTTGAGACTTGTGCCAATACTCCTTGGTCTTCGCTCAATCTGAATGTCCTGCCATAAACCCCACCACTGGGACTGGATAGAGCAAAAGGACTGTGCATTTAGAGGTTGGGCACCTGTGGGTTTGAGGGCACAGCTACTTAGTTGTCTACACCATATGCGTTTACTTTTTTTCTGGTCAAGGAATGTATTTGTAAGAGACTGCCTACTCTAGACGCATGTCTAGCCTTTAGCTGAACTGTTAAATTCTAGACATGTCTTAAAGTATGCAAAGTCCTACACAAATAACATTTGCTGTATGTTTCACTTGCCACTAGACAGCCTTGTTTGTCATGGTGCTAATCCCTTTGACCTTACTTCCCAATCCCCTTCACCCTCCTGTTTTTCACTTTGACATGCAAACTGGTTTACTTCCCCAATTAATTCCTTACAACGTTCAAAGAACTTTGCTGCGTGTTTGAACCTTTTGGAAAGGGTGTGCAGCGTGTGAGGTGGAACCTGCTTGAGTACCTCACGAGGTACAGCTGAGTGGGATGGATGCTGGAAGGTGTGCAGTGCATGTTGGAAGGATCAGATAATGGGTGTGACGTCAATGGACATGTTGGCAAGTAGACTAGTAATGGCAAGGGTTTCTCATTGGATATTTCAGATATTTCCGACCCTTCCAGGCACACTCAGACAGGGCTGATTTGTGATACGAGGATAGAGAGTGAGGTAGCCGCAGGCAACACTTCCCAGGAAGACATTATGAGAAGGGGGAAGAGGAAGCGTCAGACAGATTTCAAGTTAGAGAGTGCTGCTGGTAAGTGAAAGGTTTTCAACTCTTGGATGAATTCTTCCAAATGTTGTACTCCGGGAGGGAAGTGGGAAACATCCAAGGAATGCATTTCATAGCGTAAGTGGAGAGAAGATCATTTGCTCCCTGGTGCCTTTGTCAGGATGG
Source organism: Ambystoma mexicanum (assembly GCF_040938575.1). Lineage (NCBI taxonomy): Eukaryota > Metazoa > Chordata > Amphibia > Caudata > Ambystomatidae > Ambystoma > Ambystoma mexicanum. The sequence continues at coordinate 993,906,493 of NC_090934.1, read as the reverse complement.
CCTGGAGGCGAGCAGATGAAATGAGGCAGCAGTTCCCCACTGCATGATAGTGCAGGGAGCAGAAGACCTGTCTTGGGGCACTGTCTTACAGAATGACCTGATATGCAAAAGACCTGATCGTGGGAATCTACAGTACTAAGTTTGGGATTTTCTCACACTGTTGAGAATTCGATGTACTGTCACCTTATAGCATATCCAGCATACCAATTTGTGAATGGTCATTCCACAATGATTGTGGAAATCAGTAGTATGAACCTTTTGAATGGATTGTCCTCCCACATATTCCTAATCTTTCATGTACTGATATCCTGCCTGCAGCTCGGAATCCTTTCACAGCAGAGTACTCTGCATCATCTTCAACTTCATGTCCCTCGACGACCTCCGTCCATCTATAGTATGACGTCAGCGTCTGTATGAACTCCATGCACTGCGCCCATTGCCTCAGTTCCTTGTTTCTGCACAGCTGCCTCAAAATGGTTCACTCGGCTTGGCATTCATTCTTTACCACGCACTTCGAATTTGTCGGCTATGTCAGTCTACCTCGAAAACAGGATTCAAAAGATGTGCCGATTGCAGTTCTAAGATGTCTATAACAGATCTGCATCGAGTATGTCTTTGGTGCTTGGGAACGGGTCACAACGTCAATGAATGTGGGTAATGCCAATTGATGACTGTAAAAGCCTTCTAAGAGAGGAAGGGAAACTCGTCCTAGGTAAGTCTTCCCCAAATCTGCTTCAACCACTCTTGTCAAAGGTTAAATCGTTAGACGAGAGCTCGAAAAAAAATGTTCTCACTGATCCAAGAAATGCAGCAAACATGCTAAGTGTACCAGGTTGAGGTCTCGTCACTCTTCAAGGAGAGTCGTGTGTTTGGATTTGGTCTAGATTATGGCACTCCTGGTGTCCCAGAAGAGCTAATCTCTGAGGAATCTAGAATGAGGGACCTGGTAGACGCACTTAAAGATGCTAGTAGACTAAACACTTCCGTCGGGTGAGCCAAATACCACTTCAGTGGATCTGGGCATGCGGCTGCATCCTACAGATCAGTGAGGTCTAAAGTCAGATTTGCGCTGGGCTAGAGCTGTTGTGGAGTTAGAGCAGGAAGACTTAACTGACATACTGGATATAGGACCACCTAAGGATCCCATACTCCCATTCCATACAGCTCTTAAGAATAGAGTCCTGGAAAATTGGAGAAAACCAGACTCCTGCAGTGACTCCTGCAGTGAATAAGGACTTAAGAAAAATGATCTAGGCTTTCCTCCATTGATCCGGAGTTTCTCTCTAAACACCCAAGCCTGCAAAGGTTGGTGGTGCAGGCGGCCACCTCTACTCCCAAGGGGGCCACATACCCTACAATTCCACCAGACTGAGACGATAAAAGGCTGGACACTCTTGGGAAGAGTCTTCACGCCATCTGTTCCTTGGCCAAGTTCACTTATACCTTGTGGGAAGTAGTTGCTCTGGTGGCACATGTCCCAGAGGGGGCAGAGAGACGGCTTTCTGAACATCATACAAGATGGGAAGGATGCCATGCGTCAGTCATTACAATAGTATTTGGACATAGCGGACTGCGTGAGTTGCTCCGTGGCTGCCAGTACTGTTCTCAGACGTTTTGCCTGGCTGAGAAAGTCTGCCTTTGCAACTGATGTGCAGGTCAGGCTTTAGGACATGCCCTTCAAGGATTTACATTTTCGATTCAAGGCTGAGGAAAGCCTAAAGAAGCTGCAGACCTCTAAGGCGGCTGCTAAATCTCAGTGCTGCAATTTGGCAGCCCAGTAGGACAGATCTGCCGCTTACTCTCAAGGTTGGAGGGGTCTGTCATTTCATTTTTATTTTTTTCGGAAGAACGGGAATCAAGGTTTCTCAGAGGGGGACAAAGGAGACCACTTTGGGACTCCTGGGGACATGGAGGCAGAGGTGCTGTGACACCCTCTGCATCTTTGCCATCCGCAACCTCCATGGCTACAAAACCCTCTTGAAGACCTTCGAGACTGTGGTAGGGGACAGATTTACCCAGCATTTGGAAGAGTGGCAAGGTGTTACTTCCGATGCCTGGGCTCTACAGACAGTTGCCCATGGGTACTGCCACCCTTTTTTTTAAAAGACCTCTATCCCCCCCCCAGAGAGGTCAGTCCTTGAACCAGATCCGCTCCTCTTACAGGAGGCTCTAGCCCTGTTGGAGAAAGGTGCAATTTAGACAATACCTGCAGCAGAAGGAAATGAAGGCTGGTGCTGCCCGTACTTTCGGATCCCAAAAAAGGACAGAGGGTTGCAACTCATCTTGGACTTGAGATGCTTAAACAAGTCCTTCAGGAAGGACAATTTCAAGATGGGTCATTCTCTCTCGCAGATCCTCCAGGCCTGGAAAGCTTCAAGATTGGATGGTGGCATTGGATCTTCAGGATGCTTATTTCCATATGCCAATACATCATAAGCACCCGAGATTCACTATTGGCAGTTCTCCAGTTTCGAGTACTGCCTTCGGGCTCACCTCCGCCCAAGGGTTTTCACCAAGTTGATGGCGGTGGTGGACGATTGACCGATCAGAGTCCGCTCACCAGACCAGACTCGAACATCTTGACAGCACCTACTACTCCCTTCACAAACTGGGCTTTCCCTCTAAAGTTCCACATTACACCTTCCAAAAAGCTGCAATTGATTTGGGGAGTCCTGGACTCTTCCTCTGGGAAAGCTTTGCCACTCGACGTAAGGGCTCTTATCTCAGATGGTAAACAAATTTCAGAGTGCCCAACATCTTCTGCCCTTTGATTTTCTCAGGTTCCTGGATCTCATGGCATGCTGCAGTTCTCTGTTGCCAGAGGCCCATCTGAGGATGAGATCCCTTCAGTAGGTCCTCTGATCGCAATAGTTGCAGATTTCTGGCATAATGATGGATCTGATTCAGATCCTGTGCCGGGTTGCGCAGAATCTCCTGTGGTGGGCCTGCAAGGAGAACTTGTTGAAAGGGAAACCTTTTTGGTTACTATGGCCAGAGATTAGTGGTTACGGACACCTCCCTCTCTGGTTTTGTGGTCTGGGAGGGCATAACCATGATCTGACGATCAGAGGACATTTGTCGGAGTCCAAACTGCACATCAACCGGAGCAGAGGGTGATCAGATTGGCGCTGATGGCCTTTTTGCCCTCTGTTCGGGCGAAGGACGTCTTGATAATGACATACAACACAGTGACAATGCATTACCTCGAGAGGTGGTGTTGGGTCACTGCCACTGTGCAGAGAGGCAATGCAGCTCTGGTTTTGGGCACTGGAAGAAGGAATCACTCAGCCGTGCATCTAGCCGGACGAAGATCACACATCAGCAGATGCTCTGAGCAGACAAAGCAGTCACCCACGAGTGGGAACTGGCTCAAAGTCCTTCAAGAGATTTTTGGGGAACCCCTCATGTGGTTCTGCTTGCATTCCTTTCTCAAAAGGAAGTGTGACTTGTTCTGCTGCAGGGAATTTCCATCGAGACTAGCTCTGGGAGATGTTAGTGGTGGGTTGGGATTTTCCACTCGTGAGTTTTCGCCAGTCATTCCTCATGTTCTCAGGAGGCTGAGAAAGTTTGGGAGATCTGATTCTGACTGTCCCGGATTGGGACAGGACATGGCATCCAGAACTTCTAGGAATGTCCATCTGGCCTCCAATCAGTCTTCCCCCAAAGAGAATTTGCTCTCGCTAGAAGGGGGTCACATTCACCCAGAAATCGGGACCCTCAACCTTCACGCCTGGATTCTGAGCGGTTAAGGTACAAGAATTGGGACCTTCCGCAAGATGTCATGGAGGTGTTGCTTTCTGCCAGAAGGCCAGCGACAAAAGCTCTATACCACTGCAGTTGGAGCAGGTTTTGCACCTGGTGTAGAGATGAAGGAATTGACCCATTAACTTGTGATACACCATCACTGTTCTTTTCTTTTGCATCTAACCCATCAGGGACTGCAGATATCTACGGCCAAGGGTTATCTGGCTGCACTGTATTTTTAAGTGCTTGCCGGAACAGGGTTTCTACTTAAAGGTCCCTATTGCCATACCATTTTTGAAGGGATTGACTAATCTTTTCCCCGCGGACTCCCTTTATTGTGCCAGTCTGGGATAGTCATTTCCTGATGGGCGCGCCATTTGAACCTTTGCATTCCTGTTGTTCTAAGATGCTTTCCTTAAACTATTTTTGACAGCTATTACCTCTGCTCGGAAAGTTGGCGAGCTTCAAGCTGTCATTAAAACCATCATTTAAGTCTTTGATTAAAGACCAACTTTTTGAGTGTCCACCCCTCGTTTCTAGGTGGTGTCAGAATTCCTTTTGGCGCAAAAGATAGTTTTGCCTGCTTTCTTCCCCTTCCTTGGCCTAAGGAGGCTATAAGACTCCACAGACTGGGCCCCATCACAGTGTTACATTTTTATATTAATAGACTCTCTAAATTTGTCAAAGATCATTTGTTGGCTATTCAGATCATAGGATGGGACATGCGGTCACAAACAGACAATCTTGCTGGATAATCCTGTGCATTTCCAGATGCTGCAATCTGGCTGAGAGAAATTCCTGAGGGTGCGTACATCAAGAGGAATATCCACATCCCTCTGCCCTTTGGAGTGGGCTGCCGGTGCAATATATCTGCAATGCTGCCACCTGGGCTTCTTTGCATACCTTCACAAAGCATTATTGCTTGGATTCCCTATAGGGCCACAAAGCCAGATTTGGAAAGGCTGTTACACCGCGTGAATCTGAAATAAATTCTCCCTTTCCCACCTGGCGCAAGGCACTGCTATGGGAGTCTGTCAAAGATGAGGAATACGTGGGAGGATACAATTTATTCAAAGAATAAATTACTTGCCCCTGGTAATGTTCTTATGACTGGATGTTTACTCCAATGTATTCCTCATCGCCCCTCTAATCCTAACCATCTATCATTTCTGTGATTTACACTTATCTTCAAGACTGCTGTGGTGGTGAGAGGAAAAACCTTAACTTGGGCAGCGGGCGCAGTGCATGCTATTCATACTGACGCTGATGTCCTACTCAAGACGGATGGAGGGTTTTGAGGGACACTAAGCTGACGATGGCGCACAGTGCCCTCTGCTGCTGAAAGTTTCTGAGCTGTGAGCAGGAAATCGGAGTAGATCAAAGATGAGGAATACGTGGGAGCAAAATCCAGTCGTGAGAACATTACCTGGGGTAAGTAATTTGTTCTTTGCTTTCATACATTGCATATTCCATATCCCATTGTCCAGAATGGTAACATAGAAATGCCATAAACCCTATTATTGAGTGTAGAAAGATGCCCTCCACTGATATTCTGCCCCTCCCTCACAAACCTCTCGTGTTAATTTAGTTTTCCATGCTTCAGTGGAAGACATAATGTTTTAAAGAGCTTTTACCTCAGAGTAGGCTGTTTTAGCTTGATATCCCTACTCGTATTTACTTCACTTGGTTTACTTTGTGTCTCTCTGAATGTTAGGTTTTATGATCTGTAAAAAGTGCAATTCCCCTCTTTAAAGTCCTCACGTTTATTGCTTTTTGTGAGTAGGTTTTTAGCTTAAGGTGTTGAATGCTTTTTGTCTCCTGTTGACACTAGCTACTTGAAGTATATTTTCTCTTTTTCATTACTGTTTTGGTAAGCGTTCCCTGTGAATATTGCTTCAGTTTTAATGACAGGGTGAGCATGCTCTTGTTTACAGAGGCCCATGTCTCATTTGCTACATTTCCCTTTGCTTGTGCTGAACAAACTTACTCACTTCTAATTGACTTCCAAGCTAAAGCCTTAGGTATTCTTAGAGGAAAATTTGGAGAGCTCTCCCAGACAGGCTTCTGACACAAAGACCTAATGACTCCAAGTTTCGAGAGTAAAGAATCTCGATCTATGCCAGTATATAATTATTTTTTTTTTATTTTTTTTTTTAAGCTGCAGCCCTTTCGTACTATTGGCCTTTGAGATTTAACATTATGCAAAGTGCGCTTGTGTAATCATCTAAATTCCCGAATGACCGTTGGGTTACCAAGTGACAAGTTCATTGACCTTTAGAGACGGTCTCAACATTTAGCAGGTCTTTTCTTGTGTTGACTGCAAATGCAATCCTGACATTTTGCTACCTTGTCAGATTGCTGCTTTAGAGAGTCCCACTGCTGATTAGCTTGTTCACCCATGCCTTTCTGCCCCTCTGTTACAGGTCCTGGGAGTGAATCGTTGTATAGCAGCAGGTACTATATGACTGTCTTCTTAACATGTTTATTTTGTCGGTTCAGATCAGCCTTCTGTCATGTTCTTGACTCTGGCAACGTGGAGTCTTGAGGATCAGATTGGACTGTTTTATTGTTTGGCGCACATTTCTTACAGCAGTCACTTAATGTGCCGATCTTCCCACCTGAAGACTTGTCTACATTCTTTGACAAACTACTCCCATTCTCCCCCACCCCTTTGTTCCCCCAAATGAGGCGCTCTTTTGAATATCTGGAGTTGCTGGGTCAGGAGGCTCAATCTGTTCCAGTTGATGGACATGGAGCAAAATAGCATGGAGGTGGGTATTTTATTCTTGGTCTTTTGAAAAATGTATAGGGGAACTCAGTGGATGATTCTTGGCTTGTTGCACATTCTAGCCATAAGGAAAACATTTTAAGTTGGTCACTTCGGCAAAGCTTGCCTTTTAAAATGGGGAACTGGCTCTGTGTTATTTTAATTTGGCTTCTTTGGAAATTAAAGGTTTTGAGGTAAAGACACTGTTTTTATAATTTTATTTGCTACTGTGCATTATCATTAAGTAACGATCTGGCTAGTATTTTGATGGCTGGATGTTTTCCACAACCACTGAGAACTTTTGCAGGAAAACTGTTTGGAGGTTTACTTCACCTAGGTTAACCAAACTAAACTTAAAAGGACAGGAGTAATCTTAAATAGCAGGCATATTTGTGATGCGCACGTTCACCCCCAAAGGGGTATCTTGGTGCTAATAACAGATGTTTGTTAACCAACTTGATGGTATTCATTTTATCGACCTCGGAAGGCTGATGGGCTGAGTGGACCTGCCGGGATTTAAACCTGTGATCAATAGGCCAAACACAGGCCCATGTAGTGGATGCATTAGTCCACAGAGCCACAGACCCGGCTAAAGGGGATGATGGTTCTGCATCATGCAAAGGAGTTCCTGGTGGATCACTGCTTAAGCTTCAGTTTTGCACCTCAGATTTTCCCTAAAGTAATGTCTGGCGATATTACCCTGTGAAAGGGAGTATGTTAAAAACATCCTGCCATATTAGGAATTGGCTCATCAAGGCAGACTCTTACCCCCATCATACTATTAGTTGACTTTAACCTTCATTTATCCTCAATCCACTCTACCATTACCTTTCTCTCAGTACGTGACTCCCTCTTGCGACACCCTCATCTCACATATCTGGCTCTTCTCTTGATCTAATTTTCATCTCAACTGCCACTGCCTCTCGTATCACTACTTCCCCCAACCTCTCCCAGTTCCCTTACTCGTCCACATTTTTTCGCCGTGGTCTATAACTTTAACCCCACACTCTTCAACATCACTTGTATCTCTGCTCTCCTCCCCTCCTCCCCCTCATCTTTCCTTCTCTGCCCGCAATGCTGATGAGGCTGCTTCTGTCATTTCCTCTTCTTTCTTTTTCTCTAGACCAACTCTATCCTCTGTCCTCCTTTCACCCCACCCCCAAACCATCCCAACCCTGGCGATCTCCTCATCTTCATTCTATACGTCGTTTGCTTCGCCATCTTGAAAGGCACTGGCCGAAGTCTAAATCAACGCCTCAATTCTTCCTACTTTTCTTATCATGCCCTTTATGATACATATCTATTTTTTCCGCAAAGCGTCTCTATTATTCTGATCTTTTGCATACTCCATCACTCACCTTTGGCATTTCTTCAAACCCTTGCACGACTTTTCTCCTACGCTAAATCATTCTCTCAATTCCTCATCTGCTTCTGATTTTGCTCACTTCTCTTCTAAAGTTCTTTCGCTTTGTCGTGACATCGAGGCCTCTCATCCGACGTGTTCTTTCCTCCCATGTCCATTCCTCATGCTTTCCTTGCTCATTTTGCTCCAGTCTCTAATACTGATCTTCTTTTACTAGCTAAAGCCCACCCACTGCTTCTCCCACTGATAAGATTCCTTCTGCATTAATTCCTAAGGTCTATCCTCTTCTCATACCCCATCTTGCTTCCTTTTTTAACATTTGTCTTTCTAACTCTTTTTCCTACATCTTTTAAACGCACATCTATTATTTCCATCCTAAAGAAACCCACTGCTGATCCTTCGATTGTTTCAAACTTTCGTCCCATCTCTTCTTTCTTACCTTGCTAAACTATTAGAACCCCTTGTTTATTCCCAAATGTCCTCATTTGTTTCCGATTCTTCTCTTCTTCCCCGATTTTTCAATCTGGCTTTCGTCCCTTACATTCTAAAGAAACTGCTTTTGCCTCTCTACTAAATTCTCTTCTCTCAGCCTGCTATTCTAAGCATTTATCTTTTCTTATTCTAGATCTATCTGCTGCTTGTGACACTGTGGATCACTCTTTACTTCTGGCGTCACTTTCCTTTTCCGGTCTTACTGGGTCTGTTCTCTCTTGGTGTAACTCTGATCTGTCTAATCGAACGTTTTGTCTCCTGGACAGCCCAGTCCTCTAGGTCTCTCAAGCTTGCCTATGGGGTAACTCAAGGGCCTGTCTTGGGCCCCTTTCTCTTTTCATGGGACACATCACATCTTGCAGCCATTATTTCCTCCTTTGGCTTATCCCATCACTTCTACGCTGACAACACTCCACTTCCTACCCTTTTCTCCTGAAATTAATCACTCTTGGCTTGCTTAGTTGCTGTTAAATCTTGGATGTCTTCCCACTTTCTTACTGTTAATGCTTTGAAGACTGAAGTACTGTTCGTTCCTGCTAAATCTTCCTCCCCATCTCCCACCTTCTTTCATATCCTTTTCTCCCTCTAAGCTACCATTCTCATCTACGGCTCGTAATCTTGGTCTTTACTTTGACTTAAATCTCTCCTTTTCTCATCCCATTTCTGTAACCTCTTGTCGTTTTCATCTTCCCAACATCCGTAAGGCCTGCCCATTTCTCTTTTTTCAAGCATCCAACTCCTAATCTCCCCTTGAGTCCTTTCTCGACTGTTCTACTGCTCTGTTTGGACTCTGCAATTCTTGTCTTGCTCTTTAGATCAGTCATCAAATCTTCAATTTGCCTACTGTGCTTTCTCAATTATCAGGATTCTATTTCTTCCTCCCTTGCAACTCTTGGCTGGCTGCCCTTTCACTCTCAAATTTAATTTTCTCAGTCTTGTCTTTAAATCTCTCCATCTTCTTTCTGCTAGCTATCTTGCTGAATTCGTATCCTTTTATACCCCCTCTCGCCCTCTTCGTTCTTTTCTCAGTTCAGACTTCTGGCTCCTTAGTCCCCTGTGCTCACTTTTTTCTTTGCTTCAATCTTTTGAACTTCTTGCCCCCCTTCATTGGAATGCTCGTCCACTTTCTCTACATTCCATCAGGCTACTCTCTTTCTTAGTTCGTTAAAATCTCATCTGCTTCAACATCCCTGAGTGATTGTTTCCTGGATCTACCTGTTATTGCACCGTGCCTCATTTTTATCTTCAGCGCGTTGGCTTAAGGCGCTTAATAAAAGATAAATAAAATACAAATACTCACCCTATGTGTAGACTGCCTATTTTATTTTGGCATTTCTAAAGTGTGCCAAACATGGGGCCGTCTGGGTGCTAGTTAAAAGAAGGCTTAGTTTCAGCAAGGTTACAGTCGACATCCATAAGTCATTTATAGTGCAAGAGATACAGATGGTTCTGAGCAGTTATCGGCGTGGGTAGAACATTGGGTACAACAAGGTTACAATTGTTAGTACAGTATGTTGCAAGTACACTGGGCAATATAGGCAAGATGGAGAGTGACATGATGTGAGCGGCACAGTTTCTAGTTTGTGTGGAATTGGGGTCATATATTTTATTTGTATTGCGCTCCTAAACAAGTGTTTCAGAGTTGCGACTAGGCAAGGGAGGGGAACAAGGCAGGACAAAACTATCTTTCTAGGCCCCGTGACATTGAGAATGTGCAAGGGAGAAGGGACAAATGGTAAGTGCTGAGCAAGGCATCACAGCAAGGGGTGTCTGACAAGTGCAGGTAAGGGGACTGTAGGGTTAGACCCAAGTGCAAGGGTTGTCAGGAGGCAGTGTGGGTGTGTGACTGGGTGGGCAGGGACCTGGGCCTGAAATCAGAGGGTAGTCTGGTGCACGGTTCCGAATCAGACATCAGGGGAGAGGTAGAGCGAAGGCAGAAGCAGGGAGGCTGTTCCAGAGGGAGGCCCCAGCCGAGGAAAGAGATCTACTCCCAACTTGTTGCCTGGAGAAGCGACTGACCCTGAGGGAGGTGGAGGAGCAAAGAGCTTGAGTGGGAAGGTATTTGTGTTTTGGACTCTGGCCCCAGAAAGCCTTGTGGACAATGCAGAGTCTTGAATTTAACCCTTGCAGCCACTGGGAGCCAATGAAGAGATTTCAGGGCTGAAGAGATACGATCCCAGGGCTTGAGGACAAGGACATGTCTCGCAGTCCTTTTTTGGATGATTTGCATAGGGCGGAGAGTAGAAGCAGGCAGATTTAGAAGAGCAGCTGTTGAAGTAGTCCAGCCTGGAGGGAACCAGAACTCTAAAAGACAGTAAGCTTTGTATGGATTGTCCTCGCATGTATTCCTCATCTTTGACAAATGGTGTCCAGCTTCAGCTGCTTTGGAAAATGAATTCTGGCAGAGGCCGCTGTGCGTCGAGTCTGAAGTCATTAAAGGCATATATAGCACGCGCAGAGCTGGTTAGCCTCGGTTCTGTTTTCCCGCGATTGCTTCGAGTGAAATTCGTCTCGTCACTAAAACCTTGATAAGTGTAGTCTTCATCCACAGCAAAATATAGTTTCAATAAATGCCGGGGTTGCGGGCCAAAAATTTCACTCACTGACCCGCACAGTATCTTTGTCGTGCCTTGTGTAGGGCTCCGATACCTCCAACTGTTCCAAGTGCCAAACCATGACTGGGAAAAGCTTGAGGGAACGGAAGGGCAAACTTAAGTTATGGGGGGAAAGAAAATCACCTACCCAACCCGCTAAGCCTTCGACCGAGTCGAGAGACTCTCCTCGGAGGAAGAAGGCGAAGCGATCTAGGTCCAGGAGTGGTTCCCACCACCCTTCTTCGGAGAAAAGGCACCGAATGTCGACTTGGTCGTCTGACGTTTCCCACAAAATGATTGCTTGCCCTACCAAGAAATCAACCCTGGCTGAATGGAAGACTTCAGGGCGGGAATGTTAAACATTTTCCAAAAACAAAGCCATGCTCCTACCGAGCCTTCAAAAGAACCCAGAAAGGAAAGGTCACACCCGAAAAACCTCGAGCCTGGTAAAAGGCCTGATCCGCATTGGGAGCCCTCGAGGCTTCAATCCGAAAAAATCAAAGGATCATATGAGACATAAGATGTCTAGGTCGTGGATACCTTCAACGCTGGTGGTGCCTTCGACGCCAGGCTGTTGACATTGATGCCGAAGCCTTCCACGCCGGCTGCGCCACACTTGTCTATGCCGTCGGTACCAAGTGCTCCTCAAATCTGCAACCAAAAAAAAAATCCACGACTTTGACATCGAAGCCGGTTAGTACAAAACCAGAAAAAAAATATGCTCCCCTCCCGAAGAAAGTTCTTCAAATCTCTTCAATTTTTGAAAAGGAGCATTCTGAGAATGATAAAGCCCCATTTGGCTTGCAGTACTGTACACCCAACGTACCAGAGGTTTATCTCTGAAGAATCCAGAATGCAGAAATTGTATGAGAACTTGCCAACAGCAAGTGGGGTAGATGCCTCGCCAGAACTTGTTTGGAAAGCCAGAGGCAGGGTAACATGCAGACTCATCTTATAGACTGTTCATGTTGAAAGTGGTAGAATACTCTAGTTTTGAGTAGGCCCCCATTGCCCTATGACCAAGACGACCTCAGACATTCTGGACAAGGGTCCAAAAACTGATCCTATTTTGCCTTTTCATGTGGCACTTTAAAGGGTGGCTAGGAATTGGGAGAGACTGAAATCTAATCCAGCAGTCGACAAGAACTTGGTAAATACCGCCCCTCCAGTAGCGACCCAGAATACCTGTCGAAACACCACACTCCGGAGAGTCTGGTGGTGCAGGCAGCTATGGCTACTTCTAAACAAGCCGCATACCCTACCATCCCTCCTGATAGGGACGACAAGCGTGTAGATGGATGGGCGAGGAAGGTATTTCCTGCAGGGAGTTTTGCACTGAAATCTGCCAACTCCACTTGTGCCCTTACAAAGTTTTCATATACTCTTTGGGACTGTATCTCCATGGCGACAGAGCACATTCTTTAGGGGGATGAAAGGGACGGCAGAGGCCATGTGCGAGCCCCTTCAATCAGGATTGGATTCTGTGGATAGCATCAGCAGATCCATGGCTACCAGCACCATTATGCGCAGATTTGCGTGATTGAGAAAGTTGGGTTTTGCACCTGATGGGCAATCTAGGCTTCTCAACATGCCTTTTGACAAGTCTCATCTTTTTGGCAACAAGGCTGACAAGAGCCTTGAAGTTGCAGACCTCAAAGGTGGCAGTCAAAGCATTTTGTCCTAGTGGGCAACCTTGGAGGGGGTAGATCTTTTCGCTACTATTCAGTTCGAAGGACGAGAGGAATGGCCAGAGAAGATTTCCTCATCGTGGACGAGGTAGAGGTGCAAAGCCAGCTCAAGCAGCTGCCTCTTACCATTGGCCTCTGCATCAGTCACTGCAAAACCATTCTGAGATCTTCAGTCACAGTTCACGAGTGGGGGGCAGACTATCTCAGCATCTGGAAGAATTGTGAGAAATTACTTCGGATGCTTGGGCTTTGGAAACTGTAGCCCACGTTTACTGCCTTACTTTTATAAGACCTCAGAGCAATCCACCGGGGAACCGCTCTTTGAGGATTCCGGATCCGCTCCTTGTGCAGGAAATTATAACCCTGCTAGAGAAAGGTGCTCTAGAACCAAGGCCTGTAGCAGAAAGGAACAAGGGATGGTAGTCGCCATATTTTTTGATCCCCAAAAAGGATGGAGGACCGAGACCCATCTTGGACTTGAGACACTTGAAAAAGTTCCTTAGGAAGGACAAGTTCAAAATGCCACTTTCTCAGATCATTCAGGCCCTTCAATTGCAGGATTGGTTGGTGTCATTGGACCTCCAGGATGCTTATTTTCATGTGCCAATTCATCTCAAGCACAGAAAATACCTGAGGTTCGCAGTTGTCGGTTCTCATTATCAATTTCGAGTTCTGCCATTCGGGCTGACGTCCACCCTGAAGGTTTTCACCAAACTGATGGAGGTAGTGGCAGCGACTCTCAGGAGAGGGGATTCACGTCTACGCCTATCTGGACAATTGTCTGATCAGGGGGCACTCTCCCGAAATAGCCTAGGATCATCTCAACGTCGCCATATGGCGCCTACCCAAAAGCTCCAGTACATCGGGGCTGTGCTACATACATTCTTGGTAAAGAGCTTGCCACCCGAGGTGAGGGCTCAAGACATTCTTCTTCTGAGGTTGCTCAGCCTCATGGCATCCTGCATTTTTCTGGTGCCAGAGACCTGCCTGAGAATGAGATCCCTCTATTGGGCTCCAAGAATGCAATGGTCCCAATTCTCAGGAAAGATGTCAAACTGACTTCAGATTCCAACAAGGATCTCACAGGATCTTCTGTGGTGGGCCTGCGAGGAAAATATTCTGAAGGGCGAACCTTTTTGGCAACCCTGGCTGGAGATTACAGTATTGACAGATGCCTCACTCACTGGTGGGGAGCCCACACCAACAATCTGACAATCGGCAGTCGTTGGTCTCTATCGGAGTCGAAACTACATATCAATCTGTTGGAGCTGAGGGCAATCAGACTAGCGCTGAAGGTCTTCCTGCCCTCGGTCCGGGGAAAGAATGTCCCGATAATGACTAACATGGTGGCCATACAGTACCTCAACAAGAGAGGGGAGGCGTAGGGTCACTACCAATGTGCAGAGAGGCAATGCAGCTCTGGTACTGGGCAATTCTTGAAGGAATTTCCCTATCAGTTCACTTAGCCGGGGAAGAGAACACAGCGACAGACGCCCTGAGCAGGCAGAGCAGTCTCCCACGAGTGGGTACTAGCTCAGGTAGTCCTTCTAGAGGTCTTCACCTTTTGGCAAACCCCTTAAGTAGATCTGTTCATGACCAAGGTCAACCGGAAGTGCAAAAGATATTATTCCAAGGAATTTCCTCCAAGAGGAGCTCTAGGAGACACATTTGTAGTGGACTGGGAATTTCCAATCCTGTACACTTTTCCTCTAGTCCCCGTCATTCCTTATGTAATAAGGAGCTTGAGCAGGTTCGGCGAAACGCATGATCCTAATTGCCCTGGATTGGGCCAGGAGGACGTGGTACCCGGACCTTCTGGACATTTCCATCTGTCCTCCGATGCGTCTTCCATAAAGAGGACTGTCTCTCGGAAAAAAAGGGTCGACATGCAAAACAATCTAATGCAAACCATTGCATACCAAAGCATCGACAACCTTTACTTTACATTTAAAAGTGCAATTCCATTGAAACCAGTCCATCAATATACATGGACTGGTTTCAATGGAAATGCACTGTTACAAGTTAAAGTAGCATTTCCATGCTTTTTTTTGTTGTAACTTTTAAAACATTACGCGGCACTATTCAGTGCTGAAATTTCAGCACTGGCCAGCTCCTTGTAACGCTTAAGTATTTCTGTATATTGGGGGGGTTCCCCCCAAAACTCTTACCCTAATGTAACCCTTAATCTAACCATAGCCCCAAACCTAACCATAACCCTAATGTAAACCCAAACCCGAACCCTAACGTAACCCTTAATCTAACACTAGCCCCAAATCTAATGTAACCCTTAATCTAACTCTAGCCCCAACCCTAATCCAACCCCTAATCATAACATTACATTTCGATGGATCCATCTAATTTTATTCAACGAAATGGCCATTCTATGGAATGGTATTTCGATGGAAAAAATGTGATGGTTTGGTGTTGATGGATTGTCATTCGATGGAATGACTGGATACCCTGAGATATAAGGATTGGCACCTCCTGGATGATGAAATGCAGGTATTGCTTTTGGCCAGAAGGCTAGCAACAAAGTCTGTGCCGTTGGAATAGGTTTTGCAACTGGTGCAAGGAAAAGAATGTTGATACTTTTCTATGTACATCTCCGGATGTTCTATCCTTCTATCCTTGGCTAATCTGTGCCTCCAGATTGGTACCAATAATAGCTGCTTGGGGGCGCTGTCCATTTTTAAGCGCTCGTCCGAGGAAAGTTCCTATTTCAAAGTTCCACTGTTGACTCAATTCCTGAAAGGGCTCACTAATGTGTCCCTCCTCCTTTCCAGGTTCCGCTTTGGAACCTTAATCTGGTTTTAAAATTTCTGATGTGTGCTCAATTTGAACCTCTGCACACATGTCCGGTAAGGTTATTAACCTTCAACACAATCCTATTGGTAGCTGACATCAGCCCGTAGAGTTGGCAAGTTGCAGGCACTTTCTTCCAAGTCACCCTTTACCATCTTCCACAAGGACCGGGTTGTTTTAAGGGTCAAACCCTCCTTTTTGCCCTAAATCATTTTGGACTTTCATTTGAGTCAGGAAATTGTTCTACTTTTCTTCTATCCTCCCTCATCCTGGTAAGGAAGAGGAAAGACTTCATAGGTTAGACCCTCGGAGAGCGTTAAGCTTTTACATCTCCATAATGTCGAAGTATGCAAATTGATGACCAATTCTTCATCGGATATACAAGACACAAACTAGGTCAGGCTGTTTCTAAACAGACCTAGTCTAGATGGATAATTCTGACAATATCAGAATGTTACAGGCTCGCGGGAAAAGGCCCTCCTGAAGGTTTAAGAGCTAATTCCACCAAGGCCAAGTCTAAATCTACGGCTCTTCAGACGGGTGTACCAATTGGACGCGGCAACATGATCTTCCATACACACGTTCGCTAAACATTATTCCCTGGAATATTCCCTTGGCCAGGATCATTCTTTCGGCAAGGCAGTCCGTCACTCTATCCATAAAAATGTATACATTCCAATTCTACTCCCTCCCCCAAACCTAACACTTTTTTGGGAGTCTGTCAAAGATGAGGAATACATGGGAGGACACAATGGTAACGTTCTTTCGACTTGTTCCTCCCACGTATTCCTCATCGCCCTCCCATTTTACCCGACAGTAGAATTTCCTGTGCTATTACAGCTTCCGTTCCATCTGGGCTGAGTACGGTCACGCCCGTATTTTACAGGTATCTCTGCTGCAAGAAGAGGGAAAAACAGAACTGAGGCCAACGGGTGCTGTGTGCTATATATGCCTTTGATGACGTCGCCCTCGACTGAGGCCTTTGAGGGACATCAACTCGACGCACAGCGCCCTCTGTTTCCAAGCAGCTGGACAACATATGTCAAAGATGAGGAATACATGGGAGGAACATTCAGTCGAATGAACGTTACCAGGGGTAAGTAACTTGTTCTTCTGGGGGAAGGAGAGGAAAGGAAGAATACCTCTGAGGAGGTGCAGTTGGTAGTTTGACTTATGATGTCGGGTGTGAGGAGAAAAGGAGTGAGGAGTCGAAGATGACCCTGGGGTTCTTAGCCTCACAGGTGGGATCAGGCAGAGGGCCAAGGGAGGCTGGCCAGTGTGACGGGAAAGGAGGGTGCAGGTGTGCCGATGAGGATAATCTCCGTCTTACTGGCATTAAGGCAGAGATCATTGGCGGCACGCCATTCCTGGATAGCAGATAGTCCGAGATGAGGGAAGGAGAAGAGGTGGCAGTGAAGCCTGAAAATGAGCAGAGTCATCTGCATAGCACAAAGTTGGAGCAGAGCGGCAATACGGTGGTTAAGGGGTGCCAGGTATTGGTTGAACAACCAGGGAGAGTGGTTAGACCCCTTGGGAACACCACAGGTAGACAGTGAGATAGTGGAAAGGAAGGACCCAAGTTGGACCTGGGCGGGTCGATCAGAGAGGAAAGAGGTCAGCCAGGCCAGGGCCTGATCGGTGATACCGAGGTTATCACGGAGACTGTTGAGCAGATGGCTTGGTTGACCGTGTCCAAGGCAGACGAGATTGAGGTAGGATGAGGACAGAAGGAATGTTAGTCAAGGTTGGAGAGCAGGTCTTCACAGATGTTCAGGAGTGTAGTTTCCGTGCTTCTGGCAGCTCTAAAGCCTGACTGATGGTCATGGAGACAACCAACGGATTCAGTGTGAATATCAAGCTGGGAGAGAGCCAGCTTTTCTAGGGTGTTAAGATAGTGTTAAGTTCATTAGTGGTTTCGGATGTCTTAAGAGAAAAAAAAGCCAAGTTTGGAGTCACTTGCGAAATTACCAATAAGTCATCTGATCTTAAGGCCAGAGGGAGGGCATTCCAGGATTTGGCTGCGATCACTGGGAAGCTGTTACCCCTGATTTCCGGTGCCTATATCTAGGGGTGATCTGTCAATGCAAACAAGACTATTGTCTGTCCCTTCAAGAAAGTCCATCTAGTAGGCAAGTGGCTAAATGCAACCTTGCCTCATCACATGATTTAACTGCTCAATTGATTTCCATAGTGTGCTGCCACAATCTTTGCGCTCCTGAATCTTCTCTGCATCATTTCTACGAAATGTATGATTATACTGAAACCGCCATTGAAAAAGATTAACAAATTATGTGATTGTAAACTGCAAAAAATGTCATTTCTGCTCTGTAAGCATGATGGACTCTGTCCTAGTCTACTTAATATTGATGGAAAGTTTTGGAGATTAAAGATCAGTGGTGTCTTGGATCCGACGTATCGAATTGTCCTAACCACGCTCTCAAGCCATATTTGGCCAGTGTTTTGATTTATTCTGATAACATTGGTCCTGTCCTGCATAAAGTGAATGGAATTGTGTTCAATGAGCTACTATCCACAACAGTCTTGAGGATGTGGGGCAGGGTGGTCCTAGAAAAGCTTCTCGTAGTATCTCTAGAGACGCTAAACCTTTGGAAGTCATTGGCTGCAGACAATTTTTACCAAATTCCATGTGGGATGCCACATGTTTCTTATTTGTTAAAACTGTCAACTATGCCTCCTGGTTAAAGTATAGTCAATTGCTTCCTCCTGAACCAGCAGGACAAGTTTCACAATTGCTTCCCCCTTTATTACAGATAATAGATGGGACAATAGTGTTTACACTCTGCAACTCCTGATGAAGTCTGAGTGTCTTTGAAAGCTAATGTTTCCTTTGCATAGTATTTTCAGTCTGTCCAATAAAAGGTATCAAAACCTGCATCTTCTGAGATAATGGATGGCAAACAAAGCGGTCTCATCATTCTGATTGTGCTATTTTGGATTTCAGTCTTAGTCTGTTCATTGTCCAAATGTTCCATTCTCACAAACAGACCTACAAGAAGTAAAGTGCAATTGAGGGGTTGAACTCTACTCTAAGCCGAATTGTTTAAGGTCAGAAGTCCATGCTCAGCCACCTTCTATAGTACTGTCCTTTTTTGTGGGTGTCCTCGGTTGTATACCTCATTGGGCGGAGCACTAAGTATACTGGAGTCACTTTGGTGAGTAACTTGCCACTACATTTGGAAGGATGTCTGAAGTATACTACAGTGCAAATGTAATTTCCAAATCAACAAATGCATTTCTGAACATGTAACGAATGTACTAACTGAAATTAAATCTAATTGAATAGCAATTTGAAAAATATGTTGAGCTAATAGACGTCTTGGGGTGTGGCTTGAAGGTGGATGTCTGAACTCTGGGTATTATGTGCAATGAAAGCTGCTTCAAGCCATGGAATAAAACACCATTGGGTTAGGGGGCGTCTGAGGGGCAAGTAGATATGCTGTGTGAAATCACTCTGTAGGAGGGAGACCAAGCCTGATTTGCATATGATCTTTATCCTTTTGGCTTGCCAGGCAAAGAACGATGGTCTGGAGGGATGCCCAGAGCAATACCAGAGGTTAAGATTAATTCTAAACCCTACAGCCGTCACCTTTTTGTTTTTGCTGTAGTCAGAGTAGGACGTGTATGCCCAGACGTAGGTCCTATGCCTGCTGGGCTAAGAGACCCAAGCTTCTCCTTACTGATGAGGACCAATGAGGCTGAAACATGTTTGGGAATGCTCTAAAAGGAGTATTCGGTGGGAATCGGTTGCTGCTCTTTTAAGATCATGGCCCATTCAGTGGAAGTCTGGAGTTGGTTTCTCCTAGCAAGAATCTTAAGATAGATGTTGCCTGCTGTTCATAAGCGCCACACAATCCAGGCATACAGGGATCAGAGTGAAAGGCTGTTGCATTAAAGCCCAGTTAGAGATAGTTATACCTCTCCAAGAAAACATGTCTGAAGCAGGACAAAGACTTGGCTGCCAGGACCCTCCACTCCTATGTATATGTTTTGGATTCTACTTTCCCTTTACATCCTTTTTCCCCATCTTGTTAAACTCCACCGCCTTGGCTCACTTCTAGTCTTATTTCCCTTTGCTGTAGCTTGCATAAAGCCGAGCGGCTTTGGAAAAACTCGCTCCCCTTCCCATCTGCCACACTTTCAATTCTGCACTCTTCCTTTGATTCTGCTTTACTCATTGCCAGGCAATCTTACTTCTCTGAACTTGGAGATGAGGGTGGTGAGATAGAGACTATCTGCTTCTGCAAAATATCCCCTCTCCAAAAGCCCCTGAGGCTTCTGTGTTCTCATCCCTTTCTTCATCAGATTAAACTACTTCACGTCTGAAGTAGCTAACCTCCATCTTGCTTTTACTCCCTCTTCTCCTTCTGCTCCTTTTTCTCCTCCTGCGTCACTTAGTTTCTCCTCTTGCGGACCTTGACACTTCTGCTCTCTTGACTCGTCCTACTGCCTTGACCTCTGACCCACTCACTACTTATTCCTCAAGTATATGCCCATCTTCTTTCCTATTTTACCAATTCCTCCCTTGTACATTCTAGCTTTCCTTTGGTTTTCAAGCATGCACTTATTCTCCCTATCCTGAAAAAAGGCTTATCTTCATCAGTCTTATCTAGCTAATGTCTGCCCTATGTATCTAGTTTCGGTGTGTGCATGTCACAAGGATTGTTTGCGGGTCCTGTTTGCAAATGAGTTGGTAGTCGAGCTGGTTATCGTTCTGCTGCGCGAGGAGCATGTGCCACCAAATATGGGGGGGTGGGCCCTGGATACCGGCTACGCTGGAGTGCTACTTGTGACTAATTTGTATATGATAAATACAATCTTGAGCAGTATCCGGACCTCAAGAGGCAGCCAATGTAGTTTGTGTAGCACCAGGGCGATTCAAGCAAATTTCCACGCACCTGTAATAAGGCGTGCTGGCGTGTGGTGGAAAACTTTTAGTGGAGCCAAGTGATTGGGGAAATGCTCTCTTGATGGGGCTTTCAGCCAATCGGTATGCTGCAG
Source organism: Ambystoma mexicanum (assembly GCF_040938575.1). Taxonomy (NCBI): domain Eukaryota; kingdom Metazoa; phylum Chordata; class Amphibia; order Caudata; family Ambystomatidae; genus Ambystoma; species Ambystoma mexicanum. Next base: position 993,886,024 of record NC_090934.1, on the reverse strand, counting down.
CGGGGTTGAAGGGTTTGATTTTTGCTAAGCGTGGCGATTTGAGCAATGTTGGGGCTTCTTGGCTATGTGCTTCTATAAGGACAGGCTGCTGTCTATGATGAAACCTGAAAAATGAGTTGCGTATCAATTCCTCAAAGGCGCATATCGTTCAGCCATTGTTGGAGGAATTGATGCGTGATGGGAGGGGGAATTTGGTCTTGGATGGTTTAAGTTTGAGGAAGTTAGTCCTCATCCATTCCTGGATGATGGCTAGGTGATCCTGGAGACAACTGATGGCCTGCAGTATTTTTACTCTGATGTACAACTAGCATCTGCATGTATGTTGTTGGCTGTATCAGGATCTTTGAGGAGGGTGTCCAGAGGCTTTTACATAAAGGTTAGAGGATGGAGCCATAGGGAATTCTGCAGTATACTGGTAGTCTGTTAGAATGCATCATGGTAATCTGGACGGTTTGGTGCCTGCCTGAGAAGTAGCTCCAAATGATGACTGTCTGTGAATTCCGTCCTGTCGGTGAGGGAGAGGACAGTTCAGTGCAATATCTACTTCTGGGGCTTTCGAATCTTCTTAGATTGACATGCTTTGCATAGTCTGCCATCAAGTGGTTGGCTTAGCGTATAACTTGTTTTTCAAAGTCGAAAAATAGGGGGTTGACAGGGCTATTTGTCACTATCCACAGGCCTCCAGATAAGGTGTGTACCTGGCGTTTGTACGCATGAAAATCTTGTAAATACGACAGCTTTATTATTTTCCTGTGTACATTTACACACAGGTTTAGAGCAGAGGGCAGTGGAAAGGTCCGGTTACTTGACAGAAACCAGAAGGCTTCTTTTTGATTTTTATCTACATGGATGTAATTGCAAGCCACTTCTGAAACGGAATGTATTTAAAAAAAAAAAATTTCCACTGTGATAAAAGCAATGGTTTCTTTCCATTCAGCTTCTGGGTTGATGCTCATGCAGCAGGCAAGCACTGTGCATATTTATTTTGCTAGAATATTAGAATTGTATAATTAATAAGATGGAAAACTAAGTTGCAATTGAGAATTAATATTTTGTAACGAATTAGGCTTTTTTCCCCAGTGAAAGCAAACCAATATTGCACAATTGTAGTTTTCAGAGTTCTAGTGCTGTGCGTCTAATCATGCGGAGGCACATCATTTTTACACTTGTAATTTAATTTACATCTAACCTTGCATTGAATGGGGTACATTACTATACACGGTCAGTGGCAGCAGAGTCTTTGCTCAGAGGTTGGTGATTGTCATTTCACCAATTACAGGTGTTCTAGCCTCTCAAATCTTCAAGACTACAATTAAAACATCCAAAATCTGACTCTCCAGGAAGTGCAAGCACTGTTCAAAAATAAACAAATGAAAGTTACATTGGTAATTAAAATAGAAACTCAGCAAAACCTGTCCCTGTGATAATCCAGGTAGGTATTTAACTTTATGTAGCGCTTCATGAATGGTTGGTCCAACATCTAGGTACTGTGATTATTATACCTCAGTCGATACTCCGTTAACCGACCTCTGAAGGATGTTAGCCAATATGATAGCTCAGTCGATTGAGCACTCTTTGCTGCAATCTGTAGGTTGCATGTTCGAATCCTGGCAAGGCCAACATAACTTTCCATCCTTTCGACGTCGATAAAGGAGCACCGACTTTGGTTTGGTGATAATTGTGATAAATATGTTCCATGTACAGCGGTTTGCCAAAAGCGCTATATAAATAACCATTTGACCATTAGATTAGATATAGAATTTAGCATGGAGTCGTCCTTGCCTCTCTGCACTGTTGTATCATAACATTGGCATACCATTAGGTAGTAATAGCTCGAGAAAATTAGGACTTTCATTAAACCTCAAGACAATTCTGCTATCGAACCTCAAAACGCACAATACAATTCATGTTTTGTGATTTTGACATTTAAAATATATAGGAGAGATCAAATGGCTATAACTAAGAGACATAATGAAAGGTGTATTCTGTGACAATATAGAAAGCTGACGCATAGTAATGATTTCCATACAGTTTTTGCGCACGTCCGGTGGATGTCACATACATTTTACTCTTTGCCAAGGAGAAAAGTCCTTTTTACTGTCTTAAAATCACATTTACTCTCAAAGTTTAAAATTAGTGAGTAAAATTCTCCCACGTCAAAATCTTATCTGGAGCACTGACCGTCCATATTTTAAATGTTTGGGTACCCAGATCCTGTTTGTTTCCTCTATCAGTTGGCTGCAATTCTTTGCATCGGAGTGAAACTCTGAACCATTGAACATGTGGTCGCCAGCTTTGAACCCGAAGTGCTGTTGGGCAAGAGAATGACTTTTTTCAGCTGGTACCTAGGAAAACAGTAGGGAGAGTGGGGCAGGCGGGGGGCATAGATTTCACTGTCAGCATTTTTGCACTGAGGCCCACATGTAAAACTCCTCTTTTAAATTTGGTCCCAGGTGTAATTGAAAGTTTTCCTGGAGAGACATCCACAAGGTGTAATAGTCTCCCACGGGACCCCAAACTATCGCTGCCCGTGTGCATGAAATTTAAATGAAAAAAATATGGGCAAGCTCTCAAAAGCACTTGGCTAAATAAGTCATGTAGGTGGAATTGGCAGTAAGACTTCCCCAGAGCTGCACGGTCTGAAATGCACCCCTAATATCCTAGTAAGTAGGCGCCTACAGGTAAGACTTGTGGTCGAACCCCAGCTCTGACGCCTCAACTTCAGGACGAGTTGGGGAGAAGTCACCTGGCAATCGTAAGGCCACAAAGTCTCACAAACATAAACACTGGCATCAGCAAGAGGAAAGCTGAGAAGAGCCCTGAGGGTCGAGCTCGACCCACAAACGAGAAGGCACATCACTGGCATTAAGGGAGTAACCAAAACATAGAAGGTGGGGGGGATATCTATACCATTCTCAAAGGTCATCACTTTGAAGCATATGACACCTAAAGGCCATGAAACTGAAGTCTAGTAGACCTCTTAGACTGAGGAGTGTGAGGAAGAGGCTGGTAACCACCCCTACACATAGCTCTACTGCTTAGGAGTTCACGTCTCGACGCCTAAGGGAGTGGTGGATTCAAGACTTTAAAGGAGCCATTTCCAGGATGGTGTCTTTCATGGAAAGATCTAAAGCACCATCCAAAAGAATAAGCATTACAGACAGTGAGCCACCCTAAACAAAACGAATTTGTTTTAGGTGTAGTTTCTTCCTGATCACTTCATGATTATTTGGAAGATACAGGGACATACTCCTGGTGTGATTATCAAGGCTACACTGCGGTACCCAAGGCGCCTGCCTATCTGCTCCTTTTCAACCTCTATTTGACCACTCTACCCGGAATCATCCGCGTGCACAACCTTTTCTGTTACAACTATGCTGACGATACCCAAATTATCCTAACATTTCCCAAAACAAGTACCAACCCACATCCCGACCTTGAAGCTTGCCTCAGTGAAATTGACCAATGGTTGACAAGAAATCACCTTCTGAACCCAGATAAAACTGAAATCCTGGTGTGCAGCCAGCCCTACAGATAAGGTGTGTATCGGCCACTTTTACTCACTAAAAATGGGCAAATATTCCCAAAAAATAAAAATAGAGTAAAAATACTCACAACAAAAAACAGGAAAAAGACCTGTAGAATCTTGCGCCCCTGCTTTCACCCTCACAGCTCCATGGATGTTAGAACCAGTAAGGCACGTAGTACCACAGGAAGAAACTACTATTTTAACTGCCTGATTGGAAGAAAGAAACATGTATCTTTTAATGTGCATGAATAACTAGGTGCAAATAAATAAATATTACAAAAACATTTCAATTTTTCAGTTAAAATAGTTTACTCGCTTATAAAATACTCATTGGGAATTGGACTTACATTTTTACTCTCTAAAAAATCATGTTACTCACAACCTTAAAAAGGGAGTAAAATACTCTCCCTTCCAAATATTATCTGGAGCTCTGTGTGTATCAGTACTGCCCTTCTCCCGCAACCACTCCCATGGCCCACCTCCCTTGGCACTCCCCCCCCCCCCCTCCCCTCCAAAATAGTCAGTCTTGGCTGCACTATGGACTATGACCTAACCCTCTCCCATCACATCAATAATGTATCAAAATCCTGTCACTACCACCTCAAACTCCTTGGACGCATGTTCCCTTACCTCATCTATCCCAACGGACTCGCCGCTGTTCCATTATGTCAAGACCGGACTATGCCAACTCCTTATACTTGGGAGCACTGGCATACCAACTTAGACTCCAAAGAACCCAAAATGCTGCTGCCAAACTCCTTCTCGCCCTGGGACACATGGACCACATCTCCCCACTCTCCGCAACCTTCACTGGCTCCCTGTAGGGCAAAGAACCACCTTCGAAACCCTATGCATTATCCACTGAGCAGTGCACAAGACAGGCCCTGCTTACCTACAAGAGAAGATTAAACCCTGCCTCCCCTCACCCTAAGATCAAGCACTGCCCTCTTACTATTGATTCCAACCTCCAATTCAGCCAGGATTGGAGGGTATGCCTTCTCAACCTTGGCTCCAGCTCTGTAGAACTCGCACTCCCCACACATTGGACAAACCCAAGACTATATGGCTTTCCGCAAAGCTCTAAAAACCTGTCTTTCCGTAAACCTGACTAATGACCATTTAGGGCCACTGAAACCCCGCAACACCATGGATGAAGACTTCAGTGTCAATATGAGTCTACGTCACATGCCTAGCTGCCTCCTGTGCCAGCTCCCTCTGAGTGCAGCTATCGCGAAACACGTGGATGTAACCCGGAACAATGGGATAGTAAGAATAAAACATCCACTCCAGACACTTGCCTCTCCTATCACTATGCTCACTCTCTAATCTACACCAACGCACAATAGAACGCAGATACACCCCTCGATCAATTTCGGCCTAGCTGCTCATATATGAACAATACTCCATGAACACCAACACCCTGCTAGAACGCAGCTATACCCGACGAAAATCTGCCTAGTTGCTCACATAAGCGTCCTACACAGGTCTTATGCCGTCAGAATGCAATCTCAGATTTCGCCAACTGACTGCACACATTCAACTGATCACTGAATAACACAACACAATGTTGGGATGTAGCTACCATCAGGCAATCACATCAGCTGCTCACGTATTGAGTGCACCCAAGCACCCTATAATACATTACTCTCTCGACTGGACTACGGTCCCCGAGGGCGTTCAACCCACAAGCGCTTTGAGATCATACCAATGATATATAGAGCGCTAGATAAATGCCAAATAACATAACCTTGATCATGATATCATGCCATCATGCCTGACTAGGTCGACACTCCAGTCACCTGATATCCTTCAATCTAAAGTGATTTCCAATATTCATACTTGGAATAGAGCAGCTGAATGTTTTGGTATTCTCACTACGGAACTGGACGAGGATGTGGATTTTACAGAGGCCATTGTAGAAGAAAATAAGTTGGATTCTCATTGTACCACCTTGTTCGGTTCCATTTAAAGAGGATGACTCCATCCTTAACTAAACCATTTCCCACTAGTCCAGTTAATCCTAGGTTGGAGAGAAAATGTAAAAAAGTGTAAACTGTCCAACTCCGTTCCCATGTACTTCAGAGGTCAACTTACCCCGACTTGCTGGTCGTTGCTACAGATTAGAAAAGAACCAACAACCCCAATGTTGGTCTCCGAATATCCTCCAGGTAGGGAAGGTAGAGGCCGATATTTAGGCCGACAAAGCCACTACTTCTGCAGCTTATAGCTTCAGTATTGTGAATGCCACAGCCCCAATATCCAGATTTGTGGCTCACCAGTCCGATATAGAGGATTTTGAAAGACATCCCCACAGAACTTCAAGGGCCCTTCTGCAAAATCATTTAGGAAGGGCAAAATTGGAAAATGACATCGAGCATAAGATGCAGCAGAAACCGCTGTCGGGTTACAAGGGTGGCTATTTATTATAAAAGCACATGTCTGTTTCAGAGGAACTGGTTTCAAATCTGAAACGCAAGCAATCTTATTAGAAAATGCAATTGGAGTCCTCACTATTGGGCAAAGCAGTGAACGAAACAATAGAAAGGGTTACAAGACTGACGCTCCAAACAAGGAGCATATCACCCAATTGCTGTTCTTTTCCGGGCAACACTTACTGCCAACCATCAACCCACTACTCGCACTCCGAGCACCGGTAGGTATTCGGGCACACAACAGTAGCACACACTAGTCTAACTCTTGACAACATTGTAGAGGAAAGCCCAGGGGAAGGGGACAAACCTTCAAAGGAGTGTCCTTCTAAACAATGACTCAGATTAAAATACCCTGCTATGCCTCTCCCGTAAGGGGGCACATTACATCATTGACCCAAGCATGAGATGGGATCACATCTGACAAGTGGGTGCTAGACTCCCTCAAAAGGATGTTACTTAGTGGATACAGGCATTACGCAATTCACCTCCACAGAACATAATTTTTACCACGCGATCAGCAGGATCACTCCGAAAAGGAAATGAAAACCCTACTGCAGAAGAGCCCCATCAAACACGTTTCTCTAAACAAGTTAAACAGGGGGTTTACTCCCTTAATTGCTTGGTACCCAAAAACGACAAAAATAAGAGGCCAGTATTAGATCTGTCCAGCAAACCAATATGTAAAACCCCGAAAGTTCAGAATGATAACACTCCAGGTATCCTCCTTCCCCTTAAAAGGGATATTTTCATGACCACCTTAGATGTGAAAGATGCATTCTTTCATATTGCAATGTTTTCCTCCTACAGGACATTCCTTAAAAGGCAGCCTTCCTAATAGCTGGAACATCAGGGTTAGCGAGTTGCAAGCATCGTCGGTATCTCGACCTCTCAAAGTGCTGTGTACGCACCCACGCTTCTCATCTAAATACAATTTGAAGTTTGATGTTAACCAATCCCAGGAACTATCTTTTTTACCCCCAAACCCTCAGAGCAAGGAGGAAAATACATTACAATCATTAGATGTGCATAGATCCGTCATGTCTTTAATAAAACGAAAGACAAGTCTTTGTCCTTTGTAGTTCGTTATGAAGGTGATCCTGTTGCCAAAGCTACCATTGATAAGCGTATAGTCAAGTGTATGCAACGGTTACTCACTGACGAAAGACCTTACCATTCAAACGTAGAGCCCACTTTACGCGCACTTGGATAACTACCCTTTATTGCTATTGTGCCCTTGCTGTAAGGCTGCAACCTGGAGTTTAGTGCATACATTCAGACAGCTCTACTGTGCTGACGCACAAGCAAACAGTACTAAAAAATATTTTCTCTACCCTCCTTGCTCGCCCAGGACCTTTCTCAGTAGTGCTTGCTAATCTATGCAAAGCATGTAAATATGCTTAGATTTACAAGCCCCAGAAGACCAATGTAACTTAACCACTAATGGTCTTTCTGAGGTTTGTATCTGCTTAGCATCACCTCCCCTCAATGGAGCAGCGGGACAGTACAACAGATATACAAAGAAAAGAAAAATACACATCGAACGCATTTAATTGCAGTGACAGCCCTTACAGACATGTCCAAAAAAAAAACTAAGCTGGTCAACGGGTGAAGAATCATGGGTACGTGTACATGTGGGATAGGGATAGTTTAACAAGCACCCCTTTTGAGGCCCTACTTTTTGACTTTGAAAAAACAAGTGTTTGTACTCGGTACCAACCACTAGATGGCGGACTATGCAAAGCATGTGATTGTAAGCATATACAAGTCTTGGTCTATTAATATGCAAGTAGTGTAGTGGTCTAGATCTATATGCCACCTGGTGGTTAGTCTGCATTAAGACAGGTTGTTTACTTGCAGAGAAAAAGTGCCTCAGCAATGACGTTTGTCCCCCTACCTCTGTACAGATTCCTATAATCTTTCACAGGTCCAGGCCCTCGGGTTGTTTTTTCTTTTCTGGCATCACTTATTTTTTTCCTTCTTCCTTAAAGGAATGGTTCGCCCAAAAATTTTTATTTCCAAAATAGATGGGCAACATAAAAAAAAACGATTGGCATTTTTTTTGTCGAAGTCCCTATGTAAAATTTTGACCAATTCAAGCTCAAAAATTGAAAAAGCAAGCACCTGGGCGCATCCATTTTGTGAAATGGCTGGCCGCCTGTGCTGGCTTTTGCGGCACTAATGAAGGAAAAGCCAGCCAGCTGTAGTAAACAAAAGCTACCACTGGGTGGCTTTTCCTTCATTGGTGCCGGGATTCGGAGGACGCGGACCGGAGACTATAGGCAGAAAAGCTGCAGCTGCATCTCGGTAAGTGCTATTTATTTTTTTTAGAAAATAAGCACTAGCTGCGTTTTTTTTTCTAAGTTTTCCAGGCTGGAGGAGCATAAATACACTAACGTTGTATTTGTTTGCGGTCGCTTCAAAAGCTACCGCAAACATAAATACGTTTTTAAACCTGCGGTTTTAATTCTAAGTTTTCCAGGCTCCTCCAGCCTGGAAAACTTAAAAAAAAAAAAAACGCAGCTAGTGTTTATTTTTATTAAAAAAATAGCACTTACCGAGATTCAGCTGCAGCTTTTCTGCCTGTAGTCTCCGGTGCCTGTCCTCCGCTACAGCACCAATGAAGGAAAAGTCACCCAGTGGTAGCTTTTTACTACAGCTGGCTGGCTTTTACTTCATTAGTGCCGCAAAAGCCAAAGCGAGCACAGCGGCGGGCATCCATTTCACAAAATGGATGCCCCCATGTGCTATCTTTGAGCTTGAATTGCTCAAAATTTTACATAGGGACTTCTGGAAAAAAATGGCAATCGTTTTTTTTGTTTATATTGCCTATCTATTTTTGAAATAAACATTTTTGGGCGAACCATTCCTTTTAACAATCAACCTGTAAACTACAGCATGGTGACTCTGCCTCCAGTAGGGAATGGGGGAGAATTTAATGTTCCTTCTGCCACTAAGAATTCCTTTAGACCATTCACACCTACGCTTGCGGCTTGCTTTGGTTCCACATTTCCCCATGAAAAGTTTCATTTTACATTCTGCCTCCAGTAGCGCAAACTTCCCTTTTGAAAGACTTGCGTACAGTGCGTAGAGATTGCCTTCCATTGGACTACACAGAGGAGAGTTGCTTAGCATGTAAATGCTTTGAGACGACATGCTCAAGGAGCCCAACATTAAGCGCTAGTCCGCCTTTGCAATTGAGGCAGAACAGACTATAACGACTCTGCCACAAGAGGTTATTTAGGTCGGAACTCGAAAAAAGGGACAACACTGTTCCTGATCAGCCTTTGAAGGAGGGTTGGAAGCTGAAACCATAGAGCGGCAAAACGGGCAACCACTAAGCTGAGGCTGGACCCACATGATGCAGCAAAGATCGAATTGGTGGTGAATGTTTGGTAAACTGGTTAGTCCATGGCCCTGAATGCACTTTAAAAAAAAATAATTTGAATAGCTTTTTTATAACTTGCTTAATATCAGAGTTTGGTTTCTAAGCGTGGATCCGGGATTCAAACCTCTGTTGCTCTGTGTGGTCTTCCCAAGACCATCATGTTGCCCCTGTGCTAGCCTCCATTCACTCTGCCACACCTCTTGAAGGTCCAAAACCGTGCACTGCACTCACAACAGAACCAATAAAGCGCCTGATGAGTCCCCTGCACACACATTACAGGCGGCATACAAGATTAGAAGTAGTACTCCTATTAAGCTGGGTATTTCACTCAGACTGTCCGGCCTGCATCAACACCCTCCACACCAAAAGAACATCCACAGAGCACTTCTGACAGAGGTAGGTCGGCCCTTGCCGCCAAAAGAATGAACTCCTTTCTCGGGTGAAGACCATTGGCAGTAGGAAATATCTGAAAGACTAAATAAAGCGGACCAGGAAACTTCCAATGTTCAGAGGTGGGTGGGGGGGGGGTTGGTTCTGTCCCCTTGATCAAGGTGGTCTGAGAGACGTTGCACACTTCAGTATTACAAATGGAAACTTTTTTTGGTGTAATGGGAGCCGAAATTGAAGGCTTTTCAGTTCTTACCCACATTACAGCCAACACCTCCACACTGTAGACCTCAAATTTCAGGAGGAGGAAGAACACGTAGATGAGGTACCTTTTATTGAAGAGGACCTCGAATATCCAGATGGGGTATCCCATGGATCCACATGTAGATACAGAAGCAGCCCTTTCTAATTCGTCTTGTGAGGACCATTTTGCTTGTACATCGCTACTAAAGAGCAACTACAAAGATTGGGATCAAGACTCTAGTCCAATGGATTGAAAAGAGATGCAAATAAATACAAGCCTGCTCCTTATATATTCAGGTTCAGCCTACCGCTGAACAGCACAAGGGGAGAGCAAAGAGATGTACATAATTTGGAGGAAGACAACCACAGCTTCATGCAGTGTACGGGTGGCCAAGGCAACAGCCTTAGTGGCCTCATACAGTAGGGGACAGTTGGAGAAACTCCATGCCCTCAACCCATTTACCAGATACCTTGCAAGCAGGAGTTCAATCTAGTGCTGAAGGGCTGCAATCCACAAATTCAGTCAAACGCTATGGACTCTGCTGGCTTAGCTGGACGCTAAGTAGCCGGAGCAGCAGTGGTCAAATGCCTGGCTCATATTAACAAGTTTCAAACCAGAGACACGCTACCAATATCAATAAAGCCTTACACGATACGATTCTTTTTGGCTAAGCAATCAACCAAATGCTTTAACAATCAAAAAGAACAAAACCCTTAACCCTGGGCTAGATTGTTGGTTAAACTAACCAGCCTAGAGGGCATAACCATGGCCAGTGCTGTAGACGTCAGTTACACAAGGAGATGGGTGGACGGGCAAGGCATGCCAGCAGGACAAACTAGAATGTATACCTACCTACCTTCACAGAACATAGTGTTAGGGTAAGGATGGGAGGCACACCCTCAATGGTAGTCTCCTCCTCGTCCAAACAGTGACTCCCTGGTACCATGTCCTTTTCCATTTGTCGCCAGTAGATTGAATATCATTGTTCACTTGTGCATGTGAGGGATCACAACGGACAAGTGGGCGCTGATCATTTTGTGGCAGGTTACTGCATTGAACTTGTGTGAAAAACCACACTATCACCACCCACGGGAAGTGTGTGGGTAATCTGCAACCTGTTTGTGACAGTGAATACACTTCTTCTGAAAGGGGTAATTGTGAATGTGCCCGAAATATCATCAAAAGATATTTGCTCCATATATTCCCTAGTATCAAAATCTAACCGGGACAAAAACATGTGTCCATTAACCAAACAATGTGTAATGACACTGTAGGAAGTAATGTCACTGTATAAAGGGAGGGATTACATGGACTAGAGACATGAAAAATGCAGATTTCAATTTTTCTGCTATCCAGTGCTGTCAATTCATGTGCATTTGGAAATGCTGGCATCTTGTGTTCCGGTAATGACGTCTTATCTGAACAATAGGCTATAACCAGTGAAGGTGCCAGTGAATGATATATCAGCATTCAATTAACAATCAATCTCCTGCATCAACTGGGGTTCTCCATAAATTCCCAAAAGTAAAGTCTAGTCCCTAGCCAGCAATTATGTACGCAAAGGGCAGTTTCGCTCCCTTCTCATGAAAGAGCACATTATCCTCTCTTTACAGATCCTTTTATCAAGCCAAACGGTCCAATTACTGTTGGCACTGAAATTGGACTGCTGAGAATTAAATACTAATGCATATGCCTCATTCCATGCGTATGCCTACACATGCAGCCTCTCAAAGAATGTCTCGCTATTTATTGGTCACAAGGAAAGGGGATTGGGACCGTTTAGTGGTTGCTTGCCAAAGGCCAAAAGTGTTGAACTCTTGCAAACATTGTGAGAGGCAAACCTTTTGTGAATCTGTTACATCAAGGTACAATATCAACAGATGTGGAAGTTGGTGTAGATGGCACACTGCCAGTCACTCATGGCACACGGCAAGTGGGCTTCCCAACATGCACCCCTTCACATAAACGTGTTGGAACTGCAGATGATCAATTCAGTTCTACGTAGTTTACAAACACTGCTCAGCGAATAAAGAAACCTTTTTAAATGCGAGCAACATAACAGCCTTCTTTTACATAAACTGGGTGGAATGCATTCACCGACGTACCCAATTTAACGGTGGTGCATGCACTTGCAGGTGTTCGTTCAAGTGCAACATTTACTGAGGGTGCACAATTGACTTGCAAGCTGCTGGTTCAAAAGGTTGAGTGGAGAACTCAACACAAACCTACTCTAACACATCTTTACAACATGGCGTCATCCAGACATGCATATTTACGACCAGTACAAAAGCCCATTCGAGGGGATTGGGTCCTTCGATGTATTCCATGACGGGTAATGTCCACAGCTGTGCTGCTTCGGAAAATTTTTGGCCTCTGCGTCGATGCGCCGTCCCCGAGGACCTCCTCCGACAGCTGACGTCACCCGATGTTAAAAGTAGGACGCACAACGCCGTTAGCCTGCGTTCCGTTTTTTCTGCGAACGTGTTCGTTTCGTGAATCTCGGTACGCCTTGACTCTTTGGAGTTTGTTGTATTCTTCTCGGTTCTTTGAACCTGTTCGGTTTTTGTGAAAAGAGCCTGTTCGTGACGATGTCTACATAGTGTTCGACCCCACATCCGGGCTTCAAGAAATGCGGTGGACTGTGGGTCCAAGATGTCGGTAACGGACTTGCACGATGCCTGCCTGGTGCCTCGGGGAGGCCCACGACACGGACGACTGTCGACTGCCAGTCGCTCACTGCCAAGGCCTTGCGGAAGAGCAAGAAGTTGTCAGTAGGTAGGGTGTCTAAGACCCAGAAGTTCTGCGGGGCTTTCGATGGATGATTCGAGAGGCGACTCTCGGCATCATCGTCGGAGGTCCAGTGGGTCTCCTTCCAGGAGTCGGTCTCGCCACTCCTGCCTCTTCGAGGCATTCACAGAAGTGCCGGCATCGGTCGCCTTCCCCGTCCTCTTCCGAGGACTCCGCCCGTTGGCGGGTCGCTTATCCCACCCATGCAAGCAACACCGGAGGAATGGGCCTCCTTCAGGAAGATGTTAGCGATTCTCGAATCGCAGGGCACCGTTCCGTCCACGCCTCAGAGTGGGGTCGGTCGTGATCGGTCGAGACACCGCTCGCACACCTTCGGGCTCGGGTGGTCGGCGCGGTTCGCGGGAGAGGTCCTGCTCGGACAAGGGTAACCGTTCTGGCCATGCCCGTTCCAGGTCCCGGTCCTCGCCGCGCTCGAGACCGCGTGATCCTGTGCCGTCTTCGAGGAAGACGTTGATGCCGGTGGCGCCGAGGTCGTCGGCCTCTCGAGGCTCTGCTTTTGAGGGGGTCATCGGTGCCTAGGTCGTCGAAGGACACGCTCGGAGCCCTGGCTTCGAGGCCTGTGTCGACGCTGGCGGCGCTGCGGCTGACGTCGACGCTGATTCTCTCGCGCCGACTCGTTAGGCGCCCTCAACGCCTTTCGAGGCGGTGGTGTCAGAGGGGCCCCGTGGCACGGGGCTAGCCCCTATAAAGGCTCTGGCAGGCATAGCTTTGGTCCCCAGGTGTCTTCCTCTCACCGCCTGGAGTACATTTCAGAGGGTGATGATGGCTCTGAGGCCTTGGTCCGGTTACGGTGCCTGAGCTTCTCTCGGGCCATAGCCAGTTTGATGACCTGAGGCAGTCGCTGCATGAGGCCAGTGGACTGGACACCTCCCCGGAGGTGAAGTTTTGTAGGCCGGAGCCTGGCACTCATGCCGATTCTTCGTACCAGCGCCTTATGTCTCGGGTCACTGAGTACTTGGGATGGTCGGCTCCCCCAGGGGAGTTTGTTCAGGATGATCTCGCGGACATCCTTGATCTTGGTCCCCCCCACTGACCCGGTATTGCCGTTTCATATGGCTCTGCAGAGAAGGGTGGCGGCGGCTTGGGCTGCTCCGGAGAGTCTCCCGTCAGTGGGCAAGTCTTTGTCACGAAAATACCGTCCAGCCAGTAGCGACCCCTGCTAATTGTCCAGGCACCCCACTCCGGAGAGTTTGGTGGTGCAGGCAGCTACGGCCCCGGCAAAGCAGGCATCGTATCCTACCATCCCTCCGGATAGGGTTCCATGTGATATTTTCGCCGCAAAAATATCGCCATACAAAATTTTCGCCATATTTTTGCGACGAAAATAACACATGGACCCTGCGGTGGACACCCCCGCATCTAATATTTTCGACACCAAAAATATCCCCTATAGCCGTTCCCGACGACGGCGATATTTTTGGTGGCAAAAATATTATCTGATACCCCGGATAGGGACGACAAACGTTTTCATGGCTGGGCGAAGAAAGTGTTTTCTCAGGGGGTATGGTGCTTCAGGCGGCCAACTCCGTATGTGCCTTGTCTCGTTTCACACACACTCTGTGGAACTGTTGCATTAGCGGCTGAACATATTCCCGAAGGGGACGAACGGGATGGTTTCCTTGCTATGGTTCAGGATGGCAAGGATGCCATGTGTGAGGCCGTTCAGTCGGGTTTGGACATGGCAGATTGTGTCAGCCGGTCCATAGCGGCGAGCACCGTAATACGCAAGTTTTGCGTGGTTGCGGAAGTCGGGGTTCGCTCCTGATGTGCAGTCCCGGCTCCTCAACATGCCCTTTGACGGTGAACATCTTTTTGGCAGCAAGGCTGATGAGAGCCTTGAGAGGTTGCAGACCTCCAAAGCTGCAGCGAAGTCGTTGGGCGCTGCAGTTCGACAACCTCCGCCTTTTCGTCCTAGGGGACAACAATGGAGGGGAGGTTCCTTTTGCTATTACTCGTCCTTCAGTAAAGCGAGAGGCGCTGTCAAAGAGGCCACCGCAAGAGTGCCAGAGGTGGAAAACAGGGTACTGGAGGTGCCAAGGCCGCTTGGGCAGTTGCCTCTTTTTCCTCGGGCAACGCCGCAGCAGCTACCACTCAGTCATGAGGCCAGGTCCCATGGTTCGCCGGTTGGGGGAAGGCTGGCGCAGCATCTTGTAGAATGGCGTGCCATTACTTCAGATGTGTGGGTTCTGGAGATCATAACCCACAGCTACTGTCTTCCCTTTCGGCAGAGGCCTCACAAAAATCCACCTGGGAACCTCTCTTTGAAGAGTCCGGATCCGCTTCTTCCGCAGGAAATTCGAGCCCTGCTGGAGAAAGGCACCATAGAACTGGTGCCTGTAGCGGAGAGGAACAAGGGATGGTATTCCCCTTATTTTTTGATTTCGAAGAAAGACGGGGGATTGAGACCCATCATGGACTTGCGCGGTTTGACCAAACTCCTCAGGAAGGACAAGTTCAAGATGGTTACTCTCAAGTCCTCCAGGCCCTTCATCTTCAGGACTGGTTGGTGTCTCTCGACCTCAAGGACGCTTACTTCCATGTGCCGATCCATTCCAAGCACAAGAAGTACCTGAGGTTCGCGGTTGGCGACTTGCACTTTCAGTTTCGGGCCCTGCCGTTCGGATTGACCTCCGCCCCGAGGGTTTTCACCAAGCTCATGGTGGTGGCGGCAGCGCAGCTCAGGAAAGGGGGGGGGGGGATTCGTGTCTACCCCTACCTGGACTATTGGTTGATCAGGGGGAGCTCTCCCGAGCAAGTCCTGGATTATCTCTCCGTCACCTGCCACTCCCTTCACAAGCTGGGCTTCTCCCTCAATTTAAAGAAGTCCCATTTGACGCCAACACAGCGGCTCCAGTACATCGGAGCAGTGCTCGACACATCCGTGTGGCTGTTTTTTCCTCCCCAGGTGAGGGCTCTTCACATTCAGCAGGTGGTGCACAAGTGTCAACTTGCCCAGACGCTCCCGGCGTTCGAGTTCTTGAGGTTGCTCGGCCTCATGGCATCCTGCATTCTTCTGGTGCCAGAGGCTCATCTGCAGATGAGATCTTTGCAGTGGGCACTCAAGATGCAGTGGTCGCAATTTTCCGGCAGGATGTCAGACCCTGTTCAGGTGCCGCCCTTGGTCGCCCAGGACCTTCTGTGGTGGGCCGTCTAAGGCAATCTGATGAAGGGGGCCCAGTTTTGGCTTCCATGGCCGGAGGTGACGATCGTGACGGACGCATCCCTCACGGGATGGGGAGCTCATGCCAACGAGTGGAGTAAGCGGTCGTTGGTCTCCGTCGGAGTCCAGACTCCATATCAATCTGTTGGAGCTGAGGGCCGTCAGGCTAGACCTCAAGGCTTTTCTGCCGACTGTGCGAGGAAAGAGTCTCCTGATCCTAACGGACAACACAGTGGCCATGCACTACCTCAACAAAAAGGGGGGCAGGGTAATTTCCTCTGTGCAGGGAGGCGATGCAGCTCGAGTTCTGGGCCATCCAGCAGGAAGTTTCGATCTCTGCTGTTCATTTGGCCGGAGACAACGAGACAGCGGACGCTGTGAGCAGGCAGAGCACAATCTCTCACGAGTGGGAGCTGGCTCGGGAGATTCTCCTGGAGATCTTCGCCCTTTGGGGGACCCCTCAAGTGGATCTATTCGCCTCCAGTGTCAACCGGAAGTGCGAAAGGTTCTGCTTGTGGGAATTTCCTCCAAAAGGAGCCTTAGGAGACGCGTTCGTGGTGGAGTGGTCATTCTCACTGCTGTACGCGTTTCTCCAGTCCTCGTCATCCCGCAAGTACTGCGGAGGTTACGGAGGTTCAGTTCCCGGATGATCCTCATTGCTCCGGCGTGGGCCCGGAGGACGTGGTACCCGGGCCTTCTCGACTTGTCCATCTGCCCTCCGCGTCGTCTTCCCTACCGAGACGATCTGCTCTCACAGGAGGGGGGTCAGGTTCTCCATCCAGAGGTCATATCCCTCAACCTTCACGCTTGGCTTCTGAAAGGGTGAGGTATAAGGATTGGGACCTCCCTGAAGACGTGTTCGAGGTGTTGCTCTCGGCCAGACAGCCGGCAACAAAGTCTCTGTACCGTTGGCGTAAGTTCTGCAACTGGTGCAGAGTTAAGAATGTGGATCCTTTTGAGTGTGACATTCCCATGGTTCTGTCTTTTTTGCTTTCTTTGGCCCACAGGGGCTTGCAAGTGGGTACCATTAAAGGTTACCTGGCGGCGCTGTCCATATTTAAGCGCTCGTGTGAAGAATGTTCCTATTTTAAGATTCCTTTAATTTCTCAGTTTTTGAAAGGGCTCACTAATGTGTTCCCTCCGTCAAGTTTTCTGGTGCCCAGTTGGGATTTGAACCTTAAGTTTCTTATGGGTGCTCAGTTTGAGCCTTTGAATTCTTGCCCTTTGAGACTTAACTCTTAAAACTGTGTGTTTGGTTGTGGTTACTTCCGCTCCAGAGTGAGTGAGTTACAGGCACTTTCAGTTAAGCCACCCTTCACTGTGTTTCATAAGGACAGGGTTGTCCTTCGAGTTCGTCCTTCCTTTCTTCCGAATGTGGTTTCGGAATTTCATTTGAGCCAGAAGGTGGTTCTTCCGGTATTCTATCCTCCTCCACATCCTGGTAAGGAAGAGGAGAGGCTCCATAGGCTTGATCCTAGGAGAGCATTGAGCTTTTATATTTCGCGCATGTCCCGGGTCAGAGTGGACGATCAACTTTTCATTGGTTACGCTGGAAAGCGTTTGGGACAGGCTGTGACAAAACAGACTTTGTGTCTTTGGATTATTTTAGCTATCTCCGAGTGTTACCGCTTGGCAGGCAAGGATCCTCCGGCTGGCTTGCGGGCCCAATCTACCAGGGGTGTGGCTGCGTCTACTGCCCTGCAGAGGGGTGTTCCTATTCGTCACATCTGTGATGCAGCCACCTGGGCTTCGGTACATACTTTTGTACGTCACTACTCCCTCGATTCCATCCAAGGGCAGAATCTGGCCTTTGGCAAGGCAGTCCTTTAGTCCGCAATTTGATTGGGCATGCTAAATTTGTGTTCTAAATTCTTTTCCCACCTCCTTGCTTGGTACTGCTTTGGGAGTCTGTCATAGATATGGAACACTTCGGAGGACCCAATCCCCTCGAAGAACAAGTTACTTCCTTACCTGGTAACTTTCTTTCGATGGGATGGTTCGATGACATAATCTATATCGCTCCCTCCCTACCTTCCCCGCTGCAGAATTTCTTATGCGATTGCAGCTTGCGTTCCGCAAGGCCTTGTGTCTTACTGGCAGAAAACTGGTGTCACATGTTCTGGGGAAAAACTACAACTGAGGCTACGTGTGTCCTACTTATCACATCGGGTGACGTCAGCCGTCGGAGGAGGTCCTTGGGGACGGCGCATCGGCGCAGACACCGAAAATTTTCCGAAGCAGCACAGCTGTGGGCATTACCTGTCATAGATATGGAATAAGTCGTCGGACCATCCCATCGAAAGGACGTTACCAGGTAAGAGTAACTTGTTTGTCTCTACTACTAAATTCCCACATCAGGTGTCCCTTGGCAACACACTATGGAAGAATAGATAAGATAATTGCTTAAGCTTATCCCCCCCCCCCCCCCAATTTCCCTCCTATGCAAATTATGCACAAAGGACTCCAGGAGAGTTTCACACTAATCCTCACTGCTCCCAAAACATGCAGGACAAGTGTGGTATCCTCACCATCTACATTTGTCTTTAAACACCAATGAAATTGCATCCAGTACACAGCCTAACAAAGTCAGAAGATAATTTCCTTGATACAGACACTATAAATCTAGCAAACTGGCTCCTGAGGTCCTACTTTAACATATGAACCTTCCTCGAACAAGGCATGGATATACTACTTGAGTGCAGGAAACAAAATACAACTCGGTGCAAATTCTATAAATTGATGCTTTTGTCATGGTGCAAAAATAAACTGAATCCTGTTGATTGTCCACCAGCAGATAATTATCCATGTTAACTACCTTTTTGGTTCGTTGGTATACAATCTGCTGAGTGTACATTAGGAATTCTAGCACCATACATCTGTTAGGCTCACCTGGTATCCACAGGGATGCCACACAGCCCTGGTTGGATGATTTGCACTCTCGAACCCTCTCCCGGTCCCTTGGTAAGGGCTCTGGTTAAAGATGGGGCTGCAATATGGGGGAGCTGAATTCAATACCAGATTGTCTTTGTTTTTCCATCTCCCTTGGCCTCAACTCCTTCCTCCCCCTTGGGCCCTCTCCTCACCATAATATTGTACGAGGTGGATTCTCCGTCCTGCTCCTCGTGGCAGGGGCGCGTAAATGTGGGGGGTGAGCAGCGACCAAGTTACTTCACTGGTGCAAGCCCCCGTGTGGGAATTCAGGCCTGCTGCGACTCCGTAGGTTTGCTAATTTAGTCTTTATATGCAGTTATGTTCCTCTTAATTCGAATGTCTTGCTTCTTTCTTTTTAGGTATGGAAAGGTATTTTGGTGTTGTCATGCAGTTTGAAGAGGAGCATGGGCCGGTAGGCGAAAGCGCGCTGTGCGCGATGCTCTCCGGTGAGTAATATGCAATGCGCGACAGTTTCGCCTTTTATATTGCTAACCTGGGTCTTTTCTCTCCTTGCAGGTTGCGATGTTCCTCACCGAGCGCTGCAATGTTCCAGCAATGACAAAGACCAGGAGATGACTACCCAGGTAAGAATAGTGTGGCTTTCTTCATTCGGGAGGAAACGTGAGTAAACGCTTACTAATGCTGTCTTTTTTTTTTTTCTCTCTCTCCTCCTCTTTCCAGGTTATGGTATTCCAGGATACATGCGGTGCCAGATGGAGTTCGTACTTTCAGGTGATTGGTAATTAAGTTGGCGATGGATGGAAGACAGGATACTGTTCCAGGTAAGTTTCGTAGTGTTCTTTCTCTCTCTGCAGGTCCTTGGTTTCAGGTAAGCTGGCATCGAAGAACTGGACACTGTGAGCATTACGCTGCCCACAGCAGATTAACGCAAAGCATGTTCTGCTGTTTGGGTGTGGTTTAAAAAGTCTCAGGTAAAGTAGTCCAGGTAAAATAGACCCAAGCCTGCCACACCCAAAGTAGTCCAGGTAAAGTAGTCCCAGGCCTGCCACACCCAAAATACTAGACTGCATAGCTCAGTTCCTTGTAACTGAGCTATGTATATGCCTCCATGTTGGCTGAAGCCCCCCCCCCCCCCCAAGTTAAATAGCCCAAGTAAATAGTCCCATTCTAATGTTGGTCTTCATGATGGTTGAGCCTGGCGCCAAAGGCGCCAGGACTGACTCCAAGAGTCTTGGATGAGGTTTCAAGGCCTTTGACCAGGCCCTAACTGGAAGGCTGACTTGCCAGTGAGGGCGAGGGGCAAGGGTCATGACAACATCATTGCAACAGAAGGATCCGTGGTCCAAGCTATCGTGGAACAGGCTGTTATGCGCAAGACGTGCAGTGGCTCACACTAGGAGTGTGGAAGTACAGTCCTACATAGACTAATGGATTCCTCTTTGAGCTTATGCACAACACTTCCCTAAAGGACCTCGCCTTACAAGGTGACTTTTCTCATTGTGATCACATCAATAAGAACGGTAAGCAAACTTCAAACGCTGTGACTTTTTTGTTTCAAACCCATCCCCCACCCCTCTTTCTTTCACCCAAATAAATGTTGTGAACCAGTTTATAATTACCAATTGTTGCGAGGGGTCTTCGGAAACAGCCCCTTGAAAGGGTTTTGAAGCCAACCTATTTTTTTAAACCAAGTTAGAAACTTGGTCTAGCCATAGTCTCACAACGTAATGTAGGCCGAGAAGTAATGCAGACTTCAGTAGAGCCGGGGTTAGTGTACAGTCAGCGCGGACAGCCAAGTAATTAAGCAGCAGTAAACAGAAGTATACAAATATACTATTAGGCTTTCAGCACACAGGCAGGTGTACCTTAAGTATTGTACACTCTACAAAACCTAGTTCTGGGACTTGTGTGAATCTGCTTAGATTCACTTGTTTCGCATAGGCTGCCATCTAGTGGTTGGTGCAGCGTATTACATCTTCAAATTTGAAATGGAGGCGTCAACAGTGGTGGTTGCGTTGTACCTGTCTTGTGTGTATGGGTACGCATCCATGTCCTGAGATTATTTTTTCTGCCAGTAGGTTGGACACGAAACATTGAGTTCCCTTAACTACCCTTCAAACACACATTTCGAATGGTTTGTGTCCTCCAATGTATTCCTCATCTATGACCTTTAATATCCACAGCTGTGCTGCTTCGGAAATTTTTTTCGGCAGAGGGCAACCTGTGTCAATGGCGTTGGGTCGATGTCCCTCAAAGGCCTCCGTCGAGGGTGACTTCATCGGATGTTATAAGTAGCACACGCGGCGCTCGTAGCCTCAGTTCCATTTTTTCTGCAAATGTGTTTGCTTCGTAAAACTCTGCGCGCTTCGTGGTTATTAAGTTATCATATTATGTAGTCTTTTACCCCGATGACCCCACGGTCTGGCTTCAAGAAATGTCAGGATTGTGGCTCCAAGATGTCTGTTACAGATCTGCATAGAATTTCTGTGTTGCCTGGGTGAGGACTACGCTACGGATGACTACTCGGAAGTGCCAGTCGTTGACTGCCAAGGCCTTGCAGGAACTTAAGGGGAAATAGAAGGTAGTAAGGGTGTCCCAGTCCTGTAAATCCAAGTCAGCTGGTCTTTCGACCGACTAGTCGAGAGGGGACTCTCCTCGTCAGAAGTCCAAGCGCTCCAGATCCCGCAGTGGTTCGCGCCACTCGTCCTCTTCGTCGTGGCAGTCCAGGAAGCAATGTCACTGTTCGATGTCCTCTTCAGACAACACTTCCTCGAAAAAGGTGACCTACCCCACCCAATTCTTTGCCCCCGGAGGAGTGGGATGCTTTCTGGTTGCAGATGTTGAAGATATTTCAATCCCAAGGCACAGTTCCGTCCGTGCCTTCTGACGAAGCCGGCAGGGAACGGTCTCAGCCGGATACTCGCGTGCCTTTGGGCCTGGGTGGATGGCGTGATAAACATCTGGAGCTTTCAAGGCCCCGTTCTGACAAGGCATCAGGTGTTCACCAGAGACGTGCCAGGTCCAGGTCACGGTCTTAGTCTCCGGCGAAATTGTCAACCAGCAAAATCCTCAAAGCCCTTCAAGGTGTCGGCACCATGCGCATCGAGTGCACCTGTCGGCTCTTTGCCCCCGGTCAGGCTCTTGAAGCAGTCGGTGCCATTGTCGACACCCTCAATGCCATCTGGGCTGAATTTACCATTGGTGGTCACTGTGATTGTGGACCCTCCGAGGAAGGCTACTTCTAAGTCTGTGAAGACTGTTACTGAGAAGAGGTGTACTCCTCTCCCAAGGAAGGACTTCTTCAAGTCTCCAAGACATTTATGAGGACAAAGAAAGGTCAGAGGAAGATGTTGGTACTTTTGGTCTTCCATTTGGTACTCCTGGTGTTCCGGAGTGTCATTCTGAGTCGGATGGAGGACCTGTGCCAGTCCTTGCATGATGCCAGTGACCTTGACACTTTCCTTAGATGGGAGTTTGGTAGGCCGGATCCAGCACGACTCTTATTGGAGATTGATGTTGAGAGTTGTGGAGTACCTGGGCTGGGCCAGGCCACTGGTGCAGTTTGATGAAGATGATCTTACAAATATTCTGTATCGGGGTCCGTCCACTGACCTGGTGTTGCCATTTCATATGGCATTGCAAAAGAGGGTTGCTGCTACTTGGAGCACCCCGGCGAGTATTCCGGCGGTGAACAAGTTGGTGACAAAGAAATACTGCCCTTCCTGTAGCGACCCCTGGCTACCTCTCTACACACCCCACTGCGGAGAGTTTGGTGGTTCAGGCGACTAATGCCACCTCGAAGCAGGCAGCATACCCTACCATCCCTCCTGATAGGGACGATAAGCGCATGGATGGGCACGCAAGGTATTTTCTGCTGGGAGTATGGCGTTTTAAGTCGGCCAACTCCACCTGTGCCTTAGCAAAGTTTTTGCACACTCTGTGGAATTGGATCTCTTAAGCGGCTGAGCATATTCCCAAAGGGGAAGAAAGGGATGGCTTTCTAGCTAACATGAAGGATGCTAAGTGTGAATCCCTTCAGTATGGGTTGGACACTGGATAGTGTCAGCAGGTCCATGGCTCTGAGCACCGTAATGCCCAGATTTGCGTGGTTCCGGAAGGGGGGGGTTGCACCAGATGTGCTTACTCGTCTTTTCAACATGCCCTTTGACCGGTCGCATCTGTTTGGCAGCAAGGCTGATGAGAGCCGTCGGAGGTTGCAGACCTCCAAAGCAGCTGCCGAACCTTTGGGCACAGCTGTTTGACAACCTCCGCCTTTTCGTCCTATGGGACATCAATAGAGGGGTTCCTTTTGCTACTAATTTGGAAAGGCCTTGTCTCATTGTTCACTGGTAGGGGGCAGGTTGTCTCAACATCTAGAAGAGTGGGGAGCCATTACTTCAGATGCGTGGGCTTTGGAAACAATGGCCCACGGCTATTGTCTTCCTTTTCTAAGACGGCCTACCGACAATCCACCGGGGAAGCACTCTTTGAGTGTTCCGGATCTGCTCCTTGTGTAGAAGATTTTGACCCTGCGTGGGGAAATGCGCTATAGAACCAGTGCCTGTGGTGGAGAGGAATGAGGGTTGGTATTCCCTGTATTTTGATTCCTAGGATGGATGGATGGATGGATGGACGGACGACTGAGACCCATCTTGGACTTGAGATACTTGAACAAGTTCCTCAGGAAGGACAAGTTGAAGATGGTCACTCTTTCTCAGATCCTTCAGGCCCTCCAACTCCAGGATTATTTGGTGTCATTGGACCTGCCGGATGCTTATTTTCATGTGCAGATCCATCTCAAGCACAGAAAATACCAGCGTTTCACAGTTGGCGGCTCGCACAATCAGTTTCGGGTCCTGCCATATGGGTTGACCTCCGCCCTGAGGGTCTTTACCAAACTTATGGTGGTGGTAGCGTATCTCAGGAGAGGGCCTGGATGATTGGCTGATCAGGGTGCGTTCTCCCGAACTAGCCTTGAATCATCTCAGCGTCACCTGCCACTCCCTTAACAAACTGGGATTCTCCCTCAATTTCAAGAAGTCTCATAGGACACCTTCCCAACAGCTCCAGTACAACGGACAGGGTTGGATTGAAAGTACGTCCATCCTTCCTACCTAAGGTAGTTTCAGAATTTCATTTAAGTCAGAAGGTGGTGCTCCCCACCTTCTATCCTCCTCCGCATCCTAGTAAGGACGAGGAGAGACTCCATAGGTTAAATCCCAGGAGAGCATTGAGCTTTTATCTTTGTAGAATGTCCAAAGTCAGGGTGGACGACCAGCTCTTTGTGGGGTATACTGGACACCGATTAGGCCAGGCTGTTTCTAAGCAGACCTTTCTAGGTGGATCATCCTCACTATTTCAGAATGTTACAGGTTAGCTGGCAAGGACCCTCCTGATGGCTTGCCGGCTCATTCCACCAGGGGCATGGCTACATAGACTGCCATGCAGAGGGGTGTTCTGGTAAAGAACATCTGTGATGCTGCAACGCGGTCTTCCATGCACAAGTTATTTTGGTAAGGCAGTGCTTTACTCTGCCATTTAATTGGGTACATCTAAATTCTTCTCCCTCCGCCACTTATGGATACTGCTTTGGGAGTCTGTCATAGATGAGGAATACGTTGGACACAATCCATTTGAAGAACAAGTTTGTTACCAACTGGTAACATTCTTTCGACTGAATGTTCCTCCAACGTATTCCTCATCGCCCTCCCAGCCTACCCCTCTCGAATTTCCCATGCCGTTACAGCTTTCGTTCCAACAAGGCTAAGTGCAGTCAATTCTGTATTATAGGCACGTGTGCCACGTGTTGCGATGGGGGGAAAAGCATGAACTGAGGCTACGGGAGCCGTGCGTCCTACTTATAACATCCAATGACATCACCCTCGACAGATTCCTTCAAGGGACATCAACCCGATGCAGGGCGCCCTCTGGCAAAAAAAAAATTCCAAAGCAGCACAGCTGTGGAGATTACATGTCATAGATGAGGAATACGTTGGAGGAACATCCAGTCGAAAAAACGTTACCATTTGGTAAGTAACTTGTTCATCTGTCGAGGCTGAAGAAGTCCACACCGGGATCAAGTTGCACACCAATAGGCATAAGTTGGGCTTTTGAGGGGGGGGGTGGAGGGGGAGTGTATAAAATTGCATACACATCTGGCGAGTTATAGCATGTCTCTATAATCTATAGTTTACCTAGTCCAAACTTGCTGTGGGTTTTGGGCTCCCATGGAGAAAAGTTTGGCCCGTGATGTAACATTGAAGTTCCCTTGGACGGATATGCACCGTTGTGCAGTAGTTGTCTTCTAAAGGATCATGACGAGTCTCTGCGTCTAGCGTGCAAGCTCTTTATGCAGGCAGAGAAGGCATTTGGTGCATCTACTTTGACCGCATAAGATTTCAGAGCAGAGGAACCGGGCATCTGCTCCGTAGGCAATGCTAAGAAGCGAATTAGACGAGTTTCCTCGCAGCTAGCCCATAGGGCTAATGTCGCACTATGAAGACATCCCGTGGCATCCTTAAGGCAGCCCAAGATAAAACCAGGCCCAAAAGTAAGCCATACGATGCACGCCCAAGGGACTGTGTGGAGCAAGCTGCATCACGAGCTAAGCAGACAGCCAAACTGCTGCCAATGTCTTAGCTGCCAGTCCAACTTTCTGTCTGTACTCAAAACTAAACACGAACACTGCTTGAAGCCGAGCTGCAAGTCAAAGGATAGAAACTAATCACAAGCCAGCACAAAAGGAGATTTCAACACCCATCTTTAACTGTCATCCTCAACCTCAACCTCTATTGAGATGGGGAGGGATGAGGGGAGGGGGGTGTGGACACTCTTCAACCGTGAATAAAAAGGGTTTAACCTCTTTTTCAGACTCATGGTAGTGACCCGCACAGTGCATGAGCTGAAGAGTGATTCTGCAATGTCCTGAATCTTTCATGGATCAGTATGAACGCATTCCACGATAGAAACTGGGATAAATCAGAAGAGGCTACACCCACACAAGGACATTTAGATCAACCCCCAATAGAGACTGAAGATTTGGATCAGGAGGAACTTATTCAGATAAGGTCATTTTTAAATGATGAAGAGGACTTTGATCCATCAGACGATCCCTAGGTGATCCCTGAATATTGTTGAACCTCCTATTACATAGTCTCCTGCAGAAGACCAGTGTCTTTACACTGATCTATTCAAAAGAGCTGCTGAAAAATGTAATTTTCAGACGCATGAGTCAGAGTAGGTGGTTTATATTGAGGACATTTTACAGGTGAGAACTTTCTCAGTCCATTCCTCTGCTAAAAAGTATTCAAAAGAGGGTAGGTCATCTCTAACCCTGAGCAAACAAAAAGTTTATCCCAGGAGAGAGAACAAATCTAAGCCTGCCCGCATTGACCCCCTTTAATACAAAGTGCATTTAAAAGCGGACTCTGGTGGCCACTAATGCAAGGAAATGTGGTGCATCATTGTTGTCTGCAAGTGAAAACCCAGATGGTGTTTAAACAGTTTTTTTTTTCAATTATGCTTTTGTCAGTCACAGCTTATGTACTCCATATATCTAATACTGCATCCCTCATGGCGAGGCATAATCTAGCACCTAGTGGGACGAGCTATATGATCTTACCCAAGAAGTCCCAGAACCACTTGGGTCCGCCACAGGGAAAATGATAACTGAGGCTAAGCATTTGGCTAATGCAGTTAAGTTTCCTGGCAGGAGCAGACCCTGCTTGTACAATGGGAGCAGGAGCCACCATTATAGAAAGGCGTGCATGGCTTCAGAGACCATGTTAACACCCGGGGATGCAAGGGTGTCTGCTTGATAAACTGGTAGACTCGTCCGAGGCCAAATAACTTGCCATTCGGCAAGTCAACACAGCTACCCTTCAAGAAGTAAATGGTTTCCGAAGTTCGGAATTTCGTACACCTGAGTACCCTGGAGCACACCTGCGTCCCCTGAAGCGATTTCCAGCAACATAGAGGCAGATCACACGGCAGAGGTCAGAACCCCCGAGGGGCAACCGCTTCTGCAAAATGCTTACTTCGTGATTGTCTTCCCACGTTTTACCCCAGTAAGAGAGCGGGGGGCGTGTTCACATAACCTCATATGCCCATGCATGGGAGGGAATTAAATCAAACCAGTGCGTCTTAAATACAGTTAGGCAGGGGTACTGTTTGGCGCTGGTGTCAAGACCGCGGATCTGCAACCAAGAAAAGAGGACCGGTGTAAATAAGAATTCCTAGTACCCAAAAAAATAAACAAAGAGCCATGTTCTAGAGCGAAGGCCAGCAAACCAGCATGCCAGTTCCCAAAAGTTCAAGATGACCACCATACATGCTGTCATACCTCTATTGAAGGGAGGTTAAATGACCACACTAGAAACGAAAGATGCATACTTTTATATTTCAATGTCCCCGGCCATCGAAGGTACCTCTGCTTCAAAATTAGACCTTTTCAATTCAAGGTGCTCGCTTTATGGCTTTCGTTAGAACCAAAGTGCTTGCAATTATCCCAGCACAATGCGAGTGTAGCCTCATCTAAGCGACTGACTGAAACTGGGCAAAGTAGCGTCTACAACACGCACAGGAGGCTGACAGTCCGATCTTAGTCTAGGATTCTCCATTGACAGGCCCGCCATGGCTCACAAGGCAGCTCCTTGTTGCAGCGGTTCCACTGTTCTGTTATATTGCCGTTGATGTGATCTGTTTATGCATTTGTCAGTATCCTAATCTAGCTCAGCCTCTGGCTTCCTCCTGACTTCTCCTCTGAGACAATGTTTTGCACCCCCATGG
Source organism: Ambystoma mexicanum (assembly GCF_040938575.1). Lineage (NCBI taxonomy): Eukaryota > Metazoa > Chordata > Amphibia > Caudata > Ambystomatidae > Ambystoma > Ambystoma mexicanum. Next base: position 993,858,400 of record NC_090934.1, on the reverse strand, counting down.
TATCAGCAAGCACAGTCCATATATGTTTAAGATAATCTTGTTTCCTTCTAAAATGTTCTACTACCCCAATGAACTGGAGTTTAGCAGAGTTTCGTAGACTGATCCCTCGTGGGTGAACTCCCTTTAAAGCAGGAGCCACAGGGTGTCGAGATTCCTCAAAGTAAATGTGAACACTGTCGTCGAGAGAGCAGCTTCGACCTTCGCAGTGCTCGTCGACGATTGGTTGTGGACATCCTGTGAATCTGAGGCGCGCGTGCACCTTGATGACAAGTTTGCCACAAAGATCGATTAAGAACATGGGCCCGGCAGCGGGTGTCTGCGTTGGCGTCGACGGGACTCTACCATGGCTGGCTTTTGGATCTTTGTTGATCTGTGTCTTTGTGGACTTCGGGTGGCAGGAAACCCACCAGTAGATTCTCCTCAGCTCGTCGACGACCTCGACTTTCTCCTGCGGGACAAAGCGGTCGACAGTGATGACCAGGGAGTCCTTTGTTTCAAATGTCTTGGCCAAAGGTGGAGCATTGCAGCTCTGGTGGTCAAGCAGCACGGCGTCAAGCTGTACCCGCTTCTGGGCAACATGACTCGACTGGCTTCCAGCTGTTATGGCAAACCTCTAATCCCTGGTCGACGATGGACTTCGATGTCCAGGTGCTTCACTTCAGATTGCTCAGCCATCTCCGGTCGACAGTCTTTCGGGACTGGCTTCCAGGGTGCCTTTGTGAAGATTAGCTTTCTGCACAATGTTCCTTCATAGCTCGGGAAGAGGTCTCCCAGCCAGGCTCTCTTGGCTCAGTCCTTGAAGACGCGACCGCTTTCAGATTTCAACGATGGCAAGCGGCAGCAAAACCTTCCAGCTGAGCTTCAAAGTTAAGCATCAAGTTTCGACTTCAGCTTCTAAACAATTCTGGTAAATGAGGCCCCCAGATAGAATGTTCTCTCTCTCATTCACACTGCTGAGCCAAGCAGCCAATCATTCACAAGGGCATTCATGCGGGCAGGCAACCAATCGGGCTCTGCAGTCAGACCATTCACTTCCACCCAGACACCCATAATAATGGATTTGGGCAAGCACCCAGCCTTTCAGCACACCACACTGCATTCATATTAATCTGACTTGAAGTTATGATCCACCCAGCTGCCTCATTCACCTACCTGAAAGTAGCATAACTAATGTATTGTATTGTCCGCTCATAAGCTTATTCTTTGTAACCTTTGCCAACTTGCATGCTCCACATGAATGAGCGCTTAACTTTTACTTGCACTCTAGCTGACCTGACTCAGCAGTTGAATGCATCTCAGCCTACGCTGAGGACTTGTTCCTTAGCTGACCTAATTTGCGATCACCATTCTGTATGTATCTTAGCTAATGAACTTATCCGGCATGCATCTCGGCCGACCTAAAATAGTCCATCCCTCTTTGCGCCTACTTTAGCTGACCTGAATTTGCCGCTGCTACTCTGTATGCATTCCAGAACACGGTTCTGATATGTGCTGCAGCTGACCTAAATTTACTATTGCTACTGCACATGTGTCCTAGCACACCCTTTTGATTTACAGCCTAGTTACCAACCGGCCTATACAAATGTGGATTCACTCTGGCATATGTGATTTAGATAAAGTGACTTGCATGCGCCTTAGTTTATTCCATATGTATGCGTGGTAGCAGACTTTGCATGTACTCTGGCTGACCTGGACCTACTCGCCCCTTCGCAGAACAACTCTATCATATTTGGTATGCTTCGTGAGCTAAATGAATCAGCCTATTACATATAGCCTGTACCTTGGCCTAGATAAACTTCTCTGCTAATTAGCTTACTACTAACTGCAGCTGGCTATTGATACTGGCCATGCTGCCTTCGCAACTAGTGCTTTTATTCCTCATGCATGGCAATACCTACTGTCTTATGTCCAAAACTGTACCACGGTTAGGCTTCACTTAACAACACATGGATACCCTTCCAGATCATAACGTACTCATCAATTGTCTCACCATGACAACCAGTCTCCCATTGCCAGACGATATCCTGCCTTCAGAATTTCTATAACATGACTCAACTCGGTTCCATACCACCCACAGAGGCTCTCTTCACTAATCCTTCATTTGGATTACACTGACCGACCTAAACTGGACTCATTAATGCCAGATCTCTTCAGGCACATGCTTTGGACATAGCTGACATCATAACACTTCATGACCTTTACTGTATTGCCATCACGGAAACTTGGCTGAACCAAACATCAGGCCCCTCGCTAGCACTGGCCATACCAGATAGCTACACTATTACGTTCGGACAGGGATGCCAATACTTCCAAGGGAGGAGAAATCGCATTCATCCACAAAACAGCGCTAGATCTAAGAATGATCAACGAGCAACACTTGCACTCCGCTGAACTACTATCCATCAAACTATCCACATTCACCACATCCACTATGCATCTGATTTACCGACTCCCTGGCACAACCTCTACCTTTGAAAATGATGTATCACACCTATTGTCTGCCAATATCAAAAATAACTCCCAAGTCATTATTCTCGGAGACTTTAATTTATGCCTTCACAATCCTAAAGATGTAAAAGCATCTGCCCTTAAGGACACCATCACTGAGCTAGGGGTCCCACATCAAATAACCCTACCCACAACAAAGGAAGAACGCTATATTGGCTAGCAGACCTTAACTGCAGCATCAAAGTACTGTCTAACATCCCATGTGCGTGGACTGGCCATCACCTAATCACGTTCACCATCGACAAGGCAGCATCCTCCTCCCCTCAAATTCAAGCTCCTGCCATGATGAGTAGCAAACGGAACCTCACGCTGTTACCATTATTACCATTGCTACGCCCGATCACTCATCTAGGTATCCTGCACTCTGATCCATCAGTATTAGTGGACATATATAATGAAACCATCCTCAAGGCTATTAACACCATAGCACCACTTAAACTACAGAAACCTAAACCCCGCGCCCACATCAACAAGTGGTAGACTCCCCACCTTAAGATTCTTAGGAAAGCGAAAAGAACAGCAGAATCCGCATGTAAAAATTCCCCATCGGAGTTTAACAAGGATAATTTCACTGCCGCATCATTCAATTATAAGACAGCGATAGTCCAGGAAAACAGACAATTTCAATGATCGCAAAACCAAAGCCAATTCCAGTACAAGGAATTATTTAACATCTTGAAAGAACTTGAATCTCCTGCATGAAAGAATGCTTATGGTGCACCAACATACAGAATGCCCTCCAAGATGAAATTACCTTGCTACTAAATAAACTCTAAGAAAAACCTCATCGATAATGCCATCCCACAAGACCTGCCCTCTCCCCATCACCTAATATGCCCCAATTCAACTTCAAGCCTCTCACTATTAAAGAAGTGGAGATGATTATACTAAAATTTAAACCATCTAATTGCCAGGGCGACATCTGTCCTGCCGTGCTCATCAAGGAGGCGGCAAATGCACTTGCCCCTTCATTACTTCATTTATTAATGCATCATTTGATATTAGTACCGTACCTATTAATCTGAAAGATGCCTGGGCACTCCCACTATTAAACTTCCCTAGACCCCAAAAACCCCTCCAACTACAGACCTATTACAACGGTCCCTTATTAAAAATACTGGCCCGTGCAGCAGTACCTGGAATCAAACAATCTGCTAGGACTGAGACAGTCTGGATTTAGACCTAGACATGGGACTGAGACGGCGCTCATTGACCTGAAGACACAAATTCAGATCTTAAAAGACCAGGGTAAATCTGCCTTACTCTTATTACTGGACTTCTTACTGGACTTATCAGTGGCATTTGACGTAGTGAACCACAAAATTCTATGTAAACATTTGTCATCTGCCGCACATTTTTCAGACCAAGCTAACACTTGGATTAAATCCTTCCTTAGCAACAGTTCCATTAGGGTCTTTGCACCTTCTGCATCTGCCTTACCATTGCCAGTAACTTGCGGAGTCCCTCGGGGATCGTGTGTATCCCCAACTCTCTACAATGTGTTCACCAAAACTTTATTTGATATACTTGACTATCTGGGTGTCACATACACCAACTATGCGGATGACACCCAGATACCGATTCCAATCACTGGTGACCACATTGTAGACAGTAAAACCCTTAATGATATCTACAGCACCATACAAAAATGGACGGCTAAGCACGGTTTATGTCTAAACGATGACAAAACCGAATTACTCCTCCTTGGTTCTCCAACCAAACTGAACAAACTAGGGACTCTGTTCAAATCCTTTAACATAGACGGCAACATTATTAAAGTAGCCAACAATGTGAAAACGCTTGCAATTTATATTGACTCAGCACTCACACTTGCGAGACAAACTAATGCATTACCATCCTCTACAGCTTACACATGCAAGTTCATTACAGCATGCCGCCCTTACCTGATGAAAACTAACTGCATCTCAGTAGCTAGAGCCTTACTCTTATTAAAGCTTGATTATTGCAACGCGCTCTACCTGGGCACATCCCAACAAAAAATTAACAAAATGCAAGTTATGCAAAATAATGTAATCGGATCGGCTTGCAACATTCTGAGGAAACCCATCACGGCAACCAGACAAAACATAAATTGGCTTAACGCCAAGCAAAGAATAGACTTAGTCACACTCTCATCCGCAAGTGCCTCCATAACCAGGCACCCTCATACCTATCTGACACCCTCTCACGTCGTAGATCGACGCAACCCACTAGAAGGGCGCAATCGCACTGTCAACATCCCACGATTCAACCAACAGCATGCTGGTGGAGTCAGCTTCCTGGTCCTTGCTGCAAAGAAATGGAACGCTCTCCCCGTTTCCAGAAGAGAAGAACCTTCCTTCTCACTTTACCGTAGCAAAGTTAAAGCTTGGTTGGTTGCGTGAGTGGGTCCTCAACCCATCACCTTAAAACACACTGCACCAATAATTAGCTCGCTATTCAAGTGCCATTGCCTGTGTACATATATATTAAATTGTATAATATCTGCCTGTACCATAATATCTGTATCCTTGTACCTGGTCCATGACCAGATGTATTGCTTGTATATTTATGCCTGTGTAATATGGAAGTCTATTACATACATGCCTGTGTAACTTGTAAGATTAGCGCCCAGATGCCTCAGGGGCTCGCCTGCGCTTTACAAATAAATAAATACAAATGTCAGTTTAGGGTAGGGCTGTCTCATTCTTTGTGTCACACATGCAGATATCAGACCCCCATAACATGGAATGCATACTGGTCACACACTCAATTTACCCAGGTCCACCCCAAGGGTGTACCCACAACATAGTCACTGGGAAGGGTCCAGCCAGTCTGACCTGGACTGCCCCATAATAACATTTCTGATGTTTGTTAATCTGCTTAGAATCACATGCTGTGCATAGGTCCGACATCCAGTGGTCACTGCGGAGTATTCCATTTTGTTTTTCGTAGTCGAAAAGGGGACGTCGACAAGGCGTGTCTGTAACACTATCCCTATAGTGACGTGCGTTGTACCCATAATCCCTCGCGTGTCGAGGTCCCTCAGATTGTTTTTTTCCGCCCAGCTTCTGGTCGCCTTACGGTCCTTAATTATACTTATTATATTGTTAAAGATCCCTCCCCTCGACGTTAGCTGTGAAGCTGTTTCTCCGCCGAGCAAGTTTTCGACGGAGGGGAAGAGACGGAGGAGATCCTCCGGCGCTGCCGAACACGTGGCCTGGCCTCGCCGGCCAACATACAGTAGGGAGAGTGGGGGTTCGAACTTTTATCTTCTCTTTGAGAATGTCTTTCTTTCTCCCCTACCTTTCCCTTGGGGTTGTTATCAACAGTTATTATTGCCTCAGCTATGGAGAGGACACCTTTTAAGTTTTGCCCACGCTGTACGGGCAAATACACTTGGAAGGACAAACACAAGCTCTGTAATCGTTGCTTGCCCCTCGATCATAAGGAGGACAGCTGCGCGGCCTGTAATCTCTTGAAACCAAGAACTCTTAAAGAACGCAAAGTTAAGAGGTGGGCAGACTACGCTATGTCGAAGTCAGTTTCCTCACCCACCGCCGCTGTTACAGAAAGTGAAGAGGAGGGTGATAACTCGACGTCCGTTACGGAAGTCATTAACCCCCAGAAGGAGCGCTCGCGCTCCTCGACGTCCGTCCTCGGCCCCGACGGGCTCGGCTCACGCCCTGCTTGTGGGGATGAACACCCCGGCGACAAGGACGCACACAGACCCCATAGGCCTAAGCACACAACCCACGGCTCTTCTTCGTCGAAGACGAAGGATCCATCAGCGCCGAAGGGGACGCAGGGCACTCCGGCGTCTACCTCAGACCGTAAGGGTCTCAAGCCGCAAACGCAGCCGCGACCAGCGATTGGGCTTTCATCAAACACGGGCGCTACCCCAAAATCATCCGACGTAACGCTCCATAGAGCGGCCGTCGAGGAACAACGCGTAACGCAGGCAACGTCGACACCAGAGTCCTCTACTGACAAACTCGTTGTCGAGAGCCTGGCGAGAATTGTTTCCGAAGACAAGCGTAAGCGGACGACGAAACAAACGTCGAATACCGCACAAAAAGCTATGGAAACGCCGAAAAAGCACAAGAGTAGCCAGGAACTGCCCCCTTCATCTAAGGGCACTTCTGAACTACCGGAGGGCTTTTCAGAGGGCGACGGAAACCTTTCTTCGACTTTGTGGGAGCGTTCTAAGCGTTTTGAAGGTGAAAACACTGATTTCCCCCCTCTAGACTATTCAGGGGTCCCCCATGAGACCCTTGAAAGACTCCATTCTTGTATGGAGAAAATGGAAAGGTTTTTGGGAAACCAAAACCCACCCACACCCAAAAGACCAAGAGAATGGCCCCAGGATGACCCTAGGGTCAAGATTCCTTGGCTGTTTCCCCCTTCTACAGACGTATATGACCTCACTGAAGAGGAGCAATGCCTCCAGGAAGATGAGTGTTTGGGTGGAGAGGAAGAACATGAGGAAGAGGGGTTTGAAGAAGATCCTTACACTAGTGCAGGAGCTTTCGAAGAAGATACAGCTACCTCGCAGCCTTGGCAATCCCCATCAGTGCAGCCTTGGCAATCCCCATCAGTGCAGCCTTGGCAATCGCCATCAGTGCACTCAGACCCTGATGTCTTTCACCCTTCTCCTCCCAAGGATTCACCTATTGGAAACACCTCTCCCATAGATGACCAACCTTCACTTAATGCACTATTGCGCAAGGCAGCAGCGCATTTTAAAATAGACACAGGGGAGACTCTTCCTGACATAGACTTTGTAGAGAAAGTTATTAAAGAAAAAGCCCCTGTTAGTCAGTCTATTCCGCTCCTGGCTTCTATAAAGAGAAGAATAACTCCTTCCCTTTCCAATCCTGCCTTAGTCAGAGGGGTCAACACTCGGATAGAAAAGCTCTTCAGCCCTTCGTCCTCTGACCCTTTGTACATCAGAGGCCATTCTATTCCGGACTCCCTCGTAGTTACTAATACAAGGAAAAGAGCAGGGGTACCACTATCCACTAGTGAGGCACCACCTGACAAAGAGGGCAAAAAGCTCTATGCACTTGGGAAGAGAATCACGGCGTCCGCCGCCTTTTCAACTAGGATTGCAAATAACAATTCCCTACTAGCGAGCTACGCAGATGCACAGTGGAGCAAGCTGCGCAGCGAAGCAGAGGACGCACCAGAACCCCTGCGTTCACGCCTGTTAGCTACAATCTCAGAGGGAACTCTTGTAAACCAGTGCAACGTAAAGAACTCCTTAAATGCCGCAGAGACGGCTGGCCGGTCCCTGGTTCAGGGAATACTTCTCAAACGCCATGTCTGGCTGCGCGATTCGGGATTTAAGCCGGAAACCCAGGCTTCCCTGATAAATAAGCCCATAGAACAAACACATCTGTTTGGGAAAGCAGTTGATGAGGCCCTAGAACATGCGAAGAAAGAGTTTGATACCATCAAGACTCTTGACCAAATTTCTAGGCCCCCTAACAGACGCGGCTATGGCAATAGACGCTCCTTTCGTGGCCAACGCCAGCAGCAAAACCAACAGCAATTTTACTCTGCTACCAACTGGCCCTCTAACCAGGGTAACAACACCCAGTTCAGTCAAAGAGGCCAACGCCGTGGCAGAGGAAGAGGTCGCGGCTCCAGCCCCAAAGGTTCCCCGCCCAATACCAACAAATGACCCGAAGATTCGGGTCCCCTCCCATGCATCACCGGTCGGGGGCCGGCTAACATCGTTCCTTTCAGCATGGGAGGGAATATCGTCAGACCGCTGGGTAGTATCCACCATAGCCCACGGATACTGCATCGAATTCAACGGTTCCCCGAAGTACAGACCCCCACGGAACCGACGCATGACACCGGAACACCTCACCATTCTTCTTCAAGAAGTAGAAGAGCTACTGAAAAAAGAAGCTATAGAGGCTGTCCCCCTATCTCAGGTAACAGAAGGTATTTATTCAGTGTACTTCCTTGTACCCAAAAAGGACTTAACCATGCGCCCTGTATTAGATCTGCGCCCAGCAAACAAGTTTGTCAAACCCCAAAAGTTTTGTATGGTGACCTTGCAGGAAGTAATCCCACCGTTATCACAAGGGGATTACATGACAACACTAGACATGAAAGATGCATACTTTCATATTTTAATGTTGCCAGCGCACAGAAAATACCTCAGGTTCAAGATAGAGAACAAACACTACCAGTTCAGAGTACTACCCTTCGGGATAGCATCTGCACCAAGGGTATTCACGAAAGTACTGGCAGTAGCAGCGGCCCACCAGCGCAGGTTATCCATCCCGGTATACCCTTATCTCGACGACTGGCTCATAACAGGGGATTCTTACGAAACATGCTTCTCCAATACCCAAAAGACTGTAGACCTTTTGTTCCAACTGGGCTTCTCCATCAACGAAAAGAAGTCCAGCTTAGACCCTAGCCAAATCAAACAATTCCTAGGGGCTCTAATTCGAACAAAGGACGGCCTCGTCTTCCCCTCCAATGAGAGGGTCCAAAACATGCTGTTTCAGATCCCCCATTATGTGGCAGGTCGAGAGGTTACGGTACGCAAAGCAATGCGCTTGCTAGGGATGATGGCGTCATGTATTTATTTGGTACCTCGCGCGCATGCGCCCAATGCAAGAGTGGCTCAACAGCCAGTGGTGTCAGGCCAGCGGACAATGGGACGATCTAGTGGTGGTCTTGCAGGCCTTGGTTCTCTCGCTACGGTGGTGGACAAAAGAAAACCTGTTATTAGGGAAAACTTTTGCCACACCCGCAGTGGAAGCCACTCTAACCACAGACGCATCCCTTACAGGATATGGGGGGGGGGGCTCACCTATCCCATCAGACTGCTCACGGAGCGTGGACTCCGAGCTTAGCATCCAAGCATATAAACCTGCTGGAACTACTAGCGGTGTTCAAAGCACTGAAAGCCTTTCAGGAACACCTACAAGGAAAGACAGTGATGGTCCTCACAGACAGCACCACAGCCATGTACTACCTCGACAAGCAAGGGAGCACTCACTCTCCAGGATTGTCCAAGCTGTCCCAGAACATCTGGAAGTGGGCTCTCAAACACATGTTCCTACTATCACAACATGTACCAGGGGAACTCAATCTGCTAGCAGACAGAGACTTCCCCCTGCCCGTAGAGTACGAATGGCGGTTACAAGAAGACATCGTCTTCGACGTCTTCACACAGTGGGGTTTCCCAGAAATAGACCTGTTCGCAACTTTGGAAAACTCTCAATGCCAAGATTACGCCTCCAGGTACCCCCAGAACCAGTCCAAGGGGAACGGTCTATCGATTCCATGGTCAGGGAAATTTGTTTACGCTTTTCCCCCGACTCCCCTTCTCAACAAGATAGTGCACAAGATGCACCAGGAACAAGTTACCATTATACTGGTGGCCCCTATGTGGGCCCGACAGCCATGGTTCGCTCACTTGTTGGAGATGTCTCTATCTCCTCCAGTGAGACTGCCCTCCCCATACAACATGCTGTCACAAGACAGGGGCAGGACACTGCACCCATGCCCTCAGACCTTGCACTTAGCAGCCTGGCTCCTGAGGTCATAGAATTTGGACATTTACAACTTCCACAGAGGTGCATGGACATCCTCAGAGAGGCCAGAAAGCATAACACTCGTCACTGCTATTCTAGCAAATGGAAAAGATTTGTCATCTGGTGTAGAGGGAAGAGTATCAACCCCATTGACTGCTCTCCCACACACATTATTCTGTACCTGACCCATTTACTGGACTCGGGTCTAGTATTCAATTCTATTAAAGTACACCTGGCAGCGCTTTCGGCTTACACCACTTCACAACTCAAAGTATCGTGGTGGAAGATCCCAGTAATGAAAGCCTTCATGGAAGGGGTAAAGAGAATACACCCTCCAATAGCAAACCCAGATCCTGGCTGGGATCTAAATGTGGTACTCACCGGGCTCATGGGGTCACCCTTTGAACCCATGCACAAGGCAACTCTTAAAGATCTCACTCTTAAGACTGCTTTCCTAATCGCTATTACCTCCATTAGGAGAGTAAGTGAACTACAGGCCCTTTCGGTTTTAGACCCCTTTGTAACAGTTCACAAGGATAAAGTGGTTCTACGCACACACCCAAGGTTCGCACCGAAATTCATCTCCAAATTTCATGTCAACCAGTCTATAGAACTACCAACGTTCTTTCAAAATCCTTCAAATCTAGGAGAAAAAAGCCTGCATACACTTGACGTGCGCAGAGCTGTCATGTTTTACATGGAAAGAACTAGTCCACTGAGGGAGACTAATCAGTTCTTTGTCTCTGTGTCAGCAGGAAGAGAAGGAGATGCAGTTTCAAAATCCACTATATCTAGATGGATTGTACAATGCATTACTCTCTGTTACACTCTTGCTAAGAGAGTACTACCCTTCAAGCCAAGAGCACACTCTACTCGAGGCACTGGGCCATCCATAGCATTCATTGCAAATGTTCCCCTTGAGTCCATCTGCAAAGCGGCAACCTGGAGTTCTGTACACACCTTTACAAAACACTACTGTCTAGATGCCCACTCTAGATCTGATTCCCAGGTGGGACAAGCAGTATGAAGACATCTTTTCTCTTCTTTTCCTTCTCACAACCCACCTCCAACTCCGGGTACTGCTCGCTAGTCTATGCACAGCATGTGATTCTAAGCAGATTAACAAACATCAGAAGACAATGCATTACTTACCGTAAAAGCATTTCTGATGTTTGTATCTGCTTAGATTCACATGCGCCCACCCTTCCTCCCCGCTCGGATGGAAGGAACATAGACATCCTTTTCTAGATCTCTTTTCTGTACTCTCACGTCTAGAAGGCTCCCTCAGGGCAGAAAAATACAAAGAGGGACCTCGACGCGTGAGGGTTTATGGGTACAACGCACGTCACTATAGGGATAGTGTTACAGACACGCCTTGTCGATGTCCCCTTTTCGACTACGAAAAACAAAATGCAATACTCCGCAGTGACCACTGGATGTGAATCTAAGCAGATACAACCATCAGAAATGCTTTTACGGTAAGTAATGCATTGTCATATGGTTCTTCCACCCAACAGCCAGTTGGGTGAAAGAACAGAGTCAGGGCTTCCTAGGACTTTGGGAAAACAAGGTTACAGGTAATAGAAACCGAGGCCACAGGGGCCATCTTGTCGCCTATCGGGAATCCACTGATTCCTATGGCAGGTGTGGGTATCCTAAAATGGAGGATACTCGGAGCACATATCAGATCCAGCATGGAGCTGCCACCAGCCCATACCCAACTCTGTGGGCCACACACAGGTGCCTGAAAACATAGACTAGGGGTACTGGGTTGTACCCCCCACCCATGGGTGCATAAGGGTATCCCAAGGGACTCTGTTCACCACAACCACAAAGAGGAAGAGCTGCACTGCCAGGAGCCCCACATGGACTCCTGTGCAGAACACACATAAGGGAGTACAGGACAAGGACATGGAGGCCCTATCCCTCCAATGCATTTCCAGCAACAGTCGCCCCCCCCCCCCCCCCCCAGACTGAGGTTAGGGTTGTCTAATCTCCCCACGAGATTGACACCCTTATCTAGACGGTCAACATGCCTTCTGGAAAGGCCATCTGCATTATCATCCCTTCCCTGGTCTATGCTCCAAGTCTAGCCCTTGCAGGCTAATGGACCACCTGAGCAGTTTCGGGTTTTCACCCTTCATTTGCAGAAGCCATTTTAAGGGTTTATGGTCTGTTTGGACCTTGAAGGTAGATCCCGTAAGGTAGTGCCTAAAACGCCTAAGGCTCCAAACTATACCAAAACATTCCTTTTCTACAGTAGCTCACCTACGTTCTCTAACTTTAAGTTGCCTAGTGATGAGTATGATGGGATGTTCCCTCCCTGTGCCATCTAACTGGGACAAGACCGCTCCAATTCTGGTGTTGCAGGCATCAGCTTGAACAATAAAGGGTTTGCACTAGTCAGGTGCACATAACACCGGTGCCCTACAGAGACTTTCCTTGTAGCTAATAAAGGCCCTTTGATAGTCTTCCGTCCAATTAACCTTCCTCTGTTTTGGTGAAGTCAGAGCTGTCATTGGGGCTGCGATGGTTGCACAGTTCGCCATGACTTTAATATTACTCTGCACTCCTTCCACATCGCTTGCATGTAACTCGACATGAAGTTGGATCCTCTGTCAGAGACAACCTCTTTGGGGAATCCAACTCTGGTAAAAATTCCCAGGAGAGCCCTGGCAACTCCCTTGGCAGTGATGGTCCAAAGGGTATAGCCTCAGGGTACCTGGTGGCATGATCAACCAGGACGAACTGATGTCCACCTGATGTGGGAAGGTCAAGGGGACTGACAATGTCGATGCAAACCCTCTCAAATGGTGTGCCCACCACTGGCAAAGGCCGCAGTGGGGAAGTGACACTGCCTCCAGTCTTGCCAGACAACTGACAAGTGGGACAGGTGCGGCAGTGGAACTCCACTTCTATGCCCATCCAGAGCCAGTAGAAATGTGCAGAGAGCCTTTGCTTTGTCTTCTTGGTCTCAAGATGACCAGCTAAGGGCACTGCAATGCGCCAACTGCAACAGGAAGGGCCTGTAAACTTGGGGTACCACCAACCTGTTGAGGACACCAGGTTCAGGCTTAGTGGGCTCACTACAAAGGAGCTCACCCTCCCAATCTATTTTGAAAGTCCTAGGCACTTCACCCTGGGCCTGTTTTCTTAGAACCTAGAGTGGCACTTTCTAAACCTTACAGAAGTCTCCCCTAGATGGCCCCCCTTCAGCCAGCAGGCATTGAAGGTCGGGGTGATCCTCTGGGTTGAGCACCTCCCCTACAGGAGGGTCTTCTGGTTATTCTCCCTCAGGAGTTGAGTCTCTGGTTATCACTGGACCCAGCCCGCCCGGAGCCTGAATCCCAGTGGGTGCTGTTGAAACAGCGGGAAGATAAGGAGCCCCCTTTGCAGAGGTGGCCGCCTTGTTCTTCCGTCTTGCCTTGGGTTTCCCCTTTGGCTTGGGTTCCTGACTAGCAGTCAGACCTGGTGTGGCCTGTGCTTTAGTGACTGCAGCAGCAGTCGGATAGTCCATCCGAGATCAACCCCAACTCCACTAGATCTTTCCCCAACAAAATGTTGGCAGGCACATTGTCCTTAACCAGGGCATGAAGCTTTGCTGTCTTGTCCGCAATCGTGCTGCTGACTAGGGCAACAGGAGATAATTTGGGAGGCCCACCAGCTAACCTGGTAGTACCCAGAGGAGCACCTACATAGTTCTCTGTCATGAGCAGGGTACTTTCCACCACTGTCATACTTGCCCCAGTGTGTCTGAAACCAGTAGAAGGCTGGTAATTCAGGAGGACACTTCTCAAAAATCTCTGGGTGTTTTGTGGGATAGTAGCCAGTACTTCTGCATACTGGTCCCAGGCCCCAAGGGACACTAGGGAAATCTCTGCAGGAGCACCACATGTGATTCCTGTAGAGGGGAGGACCAGGGTCTCCACCTCCAGGGTTGGAGCAAGGGTAGGTCAGGCTGACAGCCTGGACTCCAAGTGCCTTACCTTTACACTTAGGGTCACCCTTCTTGTGGTCCAGAGCCCCACAGTGCCAACAAGTGCCAGGAATGTGAGGTACGGTACTGGATACACTGGGAGCCTGCTTTGCAGCAGGACGACCACTAATCTTACGCCAACCCACATAAGACTTATCCCCACTAGATTTTGCGGATTTAGGAGAGGAAGGTTTAGATTTACTCGACTGTGAATGCTTTTGGGGACTCCTCAGACTTCTGAGAGGCCCCCTTTTCTTTGTCCTTCCCACTGGGTTCCTTAGGGAACACCCAGTGGGAGATCCACTTATCAGCCAGCCTGGCCAGCTTAAAGGGATCCAAAATGTTCTGGTTGGCAACATACTGACGCAGCTCTGGTGAACAGGCTTCAGAAAAATGCTCAAAGTGAGAGGTCAACAAGTTTTCACCTTTGTATCCATCAATCCACCCCATCATGTTCATATGTGCAGCACTCGCCCAGTCAACCCAAGACACATTCTCTCTTCTTGTATTCCTGAACATTTTAAGGTATTGGGTAGGTGTCTTGCCAAACTTGGCAAAGAGGTTTCATGCACTCATATTGACCCCTTTCTTCCACACTCTATTTCAGAATACAGTCATAACCAGTCTGAGGCACTCTAACAAACATGTAGCCCAATATATTATCAACATCATGGATTCCACAAGCCATTTCAAATTCTTCAATCCATTGGAGGATATCGAAACCCTCCACGTACACACCAACCAAATCTTTCATTAACTTGGTGGATGGGGACCTGACACTCTTAACTTGTTTGGCTGAAGTCTCCACTCTAGCGTTCTATTGCTGGATTCTCTGACATTGTGTCCTTGTTTTTAAGTTCAAGATCCCGATCTTTGAGTCTCACTTGCTGTGCTCCTCATTTAGTTCAGCTTCAGTTTCCAATTTTTTATATTCAAAGGCCAATTTCATCCTCAATAATTCAGATTCCAAGCTATTCCCTCAAGAAACCATGCTGTGTTTCGGAATAGAGGCAGCAGGAGTGGTGACCCTCCCAGAAACCAATTCAATAACCCCAGGGCCAGGGACCTCAATGGTTGCATCCCCCTGCACTCCCCGTTCCCCAAGAGCATCACAATCAGTTTGGTAGTCCATCAGGGCAGCTATCAGCTCAGCCCTAGACTTATCTTCAAAGTCTAACTCCCTGGCTTCACAAGCACTCTGGAGAGCCTCTAAGCTCATGCTAGTCAATTTACCATTTGCAGTAGATTCCACTGCTTGTAATGTAGTTATCTTAGTACACAACTAAACCTCAAATTCACAAAGTGTGGATATTTTGGAAGTGGCAAGATTACACACCGATTCTTAAAGCCATTAGCATCCCACCGCTGCCGCCAGTGTAAAGACTGGACTGGGTGGGGGGTGGGGAGAATCTGTACTCCTGCCCTCTGTGCTTCTACTCTGCCATATAGAGTACCCCAGCCAAGATTCTCTATACAGTAGCAATGGGCGAGCAATCAAGGCTTAAGGTCTCAGGAGGTGATGCAGGCACATTCTTAAGTACAATGTAGTCCCCAAGCCCCCACAAAGGAATGTCCACACACCATCTTAGGTGATAACAGATTATATATTCAATAACACTGTGTACTCTGTCAATTCTAATATGGTAAATATGTAAAATGTCTGTGGTACCACAGTTCACTCTTGACTCCTTAAAAATGCACCAACTGCTGACAGTTCAAATGGCATACAAATCAAACAGTAATGTGTATCCGCATCAGACATGGGAAGTAAGACAAGCTAGGTTAAACAATGGCAGAATGTTTTGTCCTACTACCATCAAGCAGTTGCGTGAGGATCCCCCCCACCTGGGCAACCTGTAAATAAAGGGTATCAACAAGCCCAGTCCATATTTGTTTAAGATGGTCTTGTTTCCTGCTAAAATGTTATACTACTCCAATGCACTTGAGTTTAGCAGAGTTTCTTCGACAGCTTGTCGACAGATCATGGGTGAACTCCCTTTAAAGCAGGAGCCACAGGGCGTCGATTTCTTGAATATGTGAACACTGCCGAGAGCAGCTTCGACCTTTGCATGTGATTGACGATCATTCGTGGACGTTTTGTGAAGCTGAGGCGTGCGGTGCACCTCAATGACGGGAGTTCATTGCCGCAAAGTAGATTAAGAACGTAGGCCTGACAACGGGTGTCTGTGTTGACGATCGGGACTCGACCACAGCTGGCTTTCAGCTCTTCATTGGTCTGTCTTTGTGGACTTCGGGTGGCGGAAACCCACTAGTGGGTTCTCCTCAGCTTGTCGACAACCTTGACTTTCTTCGACCGGACAAAGCAGTCGATGGTGATGGCCAAGTCCTTTGTTCCAAATGTCTTAGGCAAAGATGGAGCATTGCGGCTCCGGTGGTCGAGCAGCCCAGCGTCAAGCTGTCTCTGCTTCTGGGCAACACGACTCGACGGGCTTCCAGCGGTTACGGCAAACCTCTGAACCCTGGTTGACTACAATGGACTTCGATGTCCGGGGGCTTCACTACAGATTCCTTGGCGGTCCCGGTCGACAGTCTTTCGGGTCTGGCTTCCACAGTGCCTTGGTGAAGATTAGCTTTCTGCACGATGTTCCCTCATAGCTCGGGAAGACGTCTCCTAGCCAGGTACTCTCTTGGATCAGTCCTTGAAGACTCGACCGTTTTCGGATTTTGTCGACGGCAAGCAGCAGCAAAACCGCCTTCTTCCAGCTGGGCTTCAAAGTTAACTATCAAGTTTCGGCTTCTGAACAATTCTGCTAAGTGCGAGGTGCCCATATATACTGTTCTCTTTCACACTGCTAGGCCAAGCAGCCAATCATTCAGAAGGACATTCATGCAGGCAGCCAGCCAATCAGGCTCACAGTGCATTCAGGACATTCACTTCCAGACACCCATAACAAGGAATGTGGATTGGGGCAAGAGCCCAGTGTTTCAGCACACCACACTGTATTCATGTCAGTTTCGGGCAGGGCTGTCTCATTCTTTGTGTTACACACAGATATCAGACCCTCATAACATGGAATGCATATTGGTCGCACTCCATTCACCCACGTCCCACCCCTAGGGTGTACCCACAACAGTCACTGGGAAGGCTCCAGCCAGCCAGGAAGGCATGGACTTACCCCTCAATACCATATATGGCTCCCCCCCACCCCCAACAGCCTGTCGGTGGAAGGGACAGAGTCTGGGCTTCCCAGGACTTTGGGAAAACAAGGTATCGGGTAATAGAAACCAAAATGGCACTTGGGCCATCTTGTTTACTATCAGGAACCCACTGATTCCTATGGCAGGGCCTAGGTATCCCAAAATGGAGGCTACTCGGAGCACCTGTCAAATTCTGCATGGAGCTGCCACCAGCCCATACCCTGCTCTGTGGGCTACACACAGGTGCCCAAAAACATACACTAGGTGTACTGGGTTGTATCCCCAGGCATGGGTGCCATAAGGGTATCCCAAGGGTCTTTGTTCACCACAACCAAAAAGAGGAAGAGCTGCACCGACAGGAGTCCGACATGGACCCCTGTGCAGAAAACATAGAACACACATAAGGGAATACAGGACAAGGACATGGAGGCCCTGTCCCTCCATTGCATTTCCAGCATCACAGTATTGGACCCAGCAAAGGCGGTTCTTGCCGATGAGCGGGGGAAATATGCTAAAATCACCTAATTCTTCCCTTTTGCAAACAAACCACCTGCTCTCTCGGTACCCTACCTTGATCCAGCTACACATCCCGTTCCTGCCCTCTCCTCTAAAGCCCACACATCTCACTCTGTCATCTTTGAGGTACCCTTGAATAATCGAAGTGGGGAATAATCCTACCTCCTTTTATTTAAGGACCTTTCCTCCAAAGATAGTGACAGCTCCTTTTCGGAATCACCTGATCCCTCACAAAGATCTGGCTTTACTTCGATCAATCTCATAATGTTTACAATAATCAAACGCCATAGATTTTAATGATGTGCTAGCATCCTTGGTGTCTCTTTATGAAAACATGAGATGAAGTAAAAATCAGTTTGTTGCTACTAGAAAGCATTAAAGCTAGGAAATTTGGAATAAACAAGGGACCGAATATCTTTATTTAAACCGAAAAGGGCTAAAAATGCAATGAGGTTATTTATTGACCCACAGGTAAATTCAGAGGGCAGTTGGGGTGGGGGGGGAGGTATAAGCACCTAAACATGCTATGGTTACTGAGCCGCCTCCTTGCTCTTCCACAACCGGGGGTTGGAATACATCTTTAGACCCACGACCTGGAACATGGTTCGGGCAATTAATCCTTGTTGGACCATCCAAGTGACCTTAAAACCTGTGCTTGGAATTAAGGGTGTAGTAGTCCTTCCTTCAGATAAAAATCAGTCGTTCCATCTGGAGTGGAAATTCCGAGCACTGTCTAGAGGGCCCAAAGTGCAAAGCAAGAAAAACCATGAACTTGAAGAAAAATAATTCTTCTAGAAACCTTTTGAGGGGTTTTAAAACTGTATCCATATTATAAGCATGTTGGAATGATTAGCAAAAAATCAACAGAACACTGTTAATACTGAGTCTCAAACTGAGGCCATTGATGAAATCAATTCTGGGGAAGACCTACTTGAACATTCAGTATTGGTTAATGAGGAGCATGGTAGTTCATCTGAGCCTACAAGTATTGCAGATCCTAAAGAGAAAACAGTGAGGAGTGTGATTCCTGTTAGAACCGCAATAACTCACTTGGTGGGCCCCAATGGTGGGTTAACGGATCTGTCTTTAGCATCTACTGGTCAAAAGAGTGTAGTATGCAGTGTCCTATAAGGCACGGGCTCATTACGTCAAGAAAATTTGCCATCCCTCGTACCCAAAGACATCATCATGGATGACTTGGATAACCGGTCCGATAGCACAGCGAGTAGAGCGCTCGCTTTTACATCTGTGCAGAGCCTGCTGACGCAGGTTCGAATCCCGGTATGGCCAAACTCAGCATTTCATCCTTCCGAGGTCGATAAATGAGCACCACACACAGTGGGTAATAATAAGCAGCTGTCGGATACCTGAGGGTTCGTCGCGCTATATAAATGCTCAATTAATGAAGGGACCCACTACCGTAGTATTGTTAATACTGTGGGTCCCTTGGGGGAGGGGAGGCAAGAAGGGAACTTATTCCAAGTCACCCCTGCTCCGACCTAATCGTCTTTTGTTGGAATATTTTTAGGAAGGGAGGCAATTTGTGTTGACCAGTTAATGTTCGATCCCTCTTTGCTAAGATTCCCTCTCTGAGCAATTGTTTCAAAGGACATAGCGTTGGTTAAGTTTGATTCTCGGACTGATAGTCACCTTGGACATTGGGCCTCATTACACGGATGGCGGTAGGTATTTAACGTTACCGGTAATGGAATACCGGTAACGTTAAATGCCCATGGGGATTACGACCCGGCTCACCGTCATTAGCGGCACTGCTAATTACAGTGCCACTAATAGCGGTCAGTCCGCGTGTGCGCGACCCGCCAACCCGTAAATAACGACATGCCGCTAATAGCACACCATCACAGGGCTAGTGCACACGGCAATAGCGCCATGGTAAATACCCCAAAACCCCTTACCGGCATGGCGGCAATACCGCCATCGCGAACCACCCGTTAAAAGAACTAAGCATTGTCAACCCCTGCCACAGGTGGCCAAAATCAGCACAGGTGGAGGCAATGGAGACTGTGGCTGCTCAAAAGAAGCACACCACACCTTCCCACACCAAGATGGTTCCAATACTGGCAGCATTACATGGCCTGGAGGACCTGATTGCAGCGCTGCTGCTACAACAACAGGCTGCACAGAGGAGAGGCAGGAGGAGGAGGAGGGCCAGACAGGCACAGCAAGCACCACCACGCCACCTAATCATACAACAGAGGCACCCACCAATTCCTTGGATCAGAGCCAGTCCATTTAACCTAACACCTGAGCAGATACACACCCTGTACCATCTGGACGGGGACACCATCACCAGCATCGTGGACATGATACACGACGACATTGTGAGCCTCATAGATATCCGAACTGCCATCCCCCCTCTACTCAAGGTGTTGACAGTGCTCCACTTCCTGGCCACACGAACCTACCAGCATACAGTGGGGCAGATGCATGGCATCTCCCAACCAGTATTCTCACGCATACTGAACCAGGTACTCGATGCCCTCCTGAAGCATGCACCCGAACACATATCCATGCCACGGACTGCCCAGGAGATTGCAAACACCAAAGTTGGCTTCTATTCACTGGCAGGCATCCCAAGTTGCATTGGGGCCATCGACTGTACACATGTGGAATTGGTCGTCCCACATCACAATGAAGTAGTCTACTGAAACGGGAATCAATTCCACTCATCAATGTCCAAATGGTATGTGACGCAAACAAGATAATCCCACATTGCTGTGCCCGATTTCGAGGATCTACCCATGGTTCCATGGTCCTGCGGAACTCAACTATCCCCCGCTACATGGAGCGACAAATGGGACAACGTTTGTGGCTACTTGGTGAGTTCCATGCCAAGCACATGGCAGTGTGATTGGGGGGAGGGGGGATAGATACTCCAACTGGGTGTGCATTGGGGGGGTAGATGGATACTCCAACTGGGTGTAGCCTGTAGTCTGTCACCCAAATGCACATACAGATGTACGCTAATGGGCATCTGTGAGGGCAGCAACGTACTTGGGATGAACGGACATGCAAGTATATGCCACACGACACAGCTGACTACCCAAATCTGGTGACATCAAACATCAATCCTCATCCACATTGCACGACACTCCACGTCCCGAAATACACAAATGTCATCCATGCCGCCAATAGTCATGCAGCATTTCTACAGCACAACATCAACAATGCATTGTGCCCTTGGATGCATGCAAAGGTATACCCCCTAGCTATGGCAATGCACCACAAACCCATGGCACCACTGAAGTGTTGCCTCTCAGCATGGCAACAGCAATGTCGGAAGGACAGTTCACCACCAGTGTGGTACCAAATGTGCCTGCCTACAGGGACACCAATGACCTGGCCTCACCCAGGAAATGGCAGTCACTGTTGGAGGCATCAATGGGGCATGTCTACTTGCATGCTTGCGCTCACCTTTGCACAAAGCAGTCTCACAGACCATATTCAGTGATGCAGTTGAATGTGTACATGAATCACAATGATAGGCCAAAGTATGTGACATGAACAGGCCACACATGTGTCAAAATGTAACAGGAACCCATTCCCCCCCCCCCCCCCCTGTAGGTGATGCCGGCTATCCCCTGAAGAGGTGTCTCCTCACACCTGTACGGAACCCACAGAACAGGCCCAAAGAAGAATACAATCATGCACATACCCGTACCCGCCTCGTCATCGAGCAGACTTTTGGACTTCTGAAGTCACAGTTTAGGTGCATTAGCAGGTCTGGTGACGCCCTCCTGTATGGCCATGAGAAGGTGGCAAAGATCACCACGGCATGTGTCATGCTGCACAATGTGTATGAGACGGAATGTGCCACTGCCCCCTGACGTTGAAATGGAGGCACCTGATGAGGATGGAGGTGAAGGGGATGCAGATCATGCAAGAGGGGATGGCCAGGAGGGACGTGCTGTGAGACAGCATTTGAGCAACCAAATATTCTGAGTAACATGTAATCATACTGTCACCTGTATATGGCTGGTGATGCACTGGTGTCTGTTAGCTCACAATGGACCTTGGCTTCAATAAATTGATCATACACAATGAAGGAGTCGAGGCCTGTGTTTTGCTCAAACAGTGTATTAATGAACAGAAACAGAAAAATGTGCAAGTCCCCAACCATCCCGCCACCCTTACCCACCCAAAACTGTCCCATCACACCCTTCCCCCCACCCCCCACAACTGTCCCATCACACCCTTCCCCCCCCTACCCCCACAACTGTCCCATCACACCCTTCCCCCCCACAACTGTCCCATCACACCCTTGATTGGGCTTGTCTGCCGCAAACTGGTGCTGGAAGAGGTGGCAGACTGTCCTGGTGGAAATTGGCGCTCCATTGCATCTGCGATGCGTGTTAGCACCTCCCGGACGCGTATCAGCTCCCCACACAGCCTGTCTGTGCACGACTCCATTCCCTCCCTGGAGTGCCTGGATGTCTCCCCGAGGTCAGCCCTGAGACGGGCAACCTCCTCCACATGTTGACCTACGAGGTTTGTGAGAGCCTGCTGGCGCTGGATGGCGCTGGCCAGGTCAAGGGCAGTGGCGGCCTGTGGTGGTGTCTGCTGCGCATCCTGATGCTGGCTGGTGTGCAGATGCCGCCTTTGGGGGGGGGGGGCTACTGAAGGCCTCCATGGACTCGTGAACGGTGACGTGCGAGCAAGGTGTGTGGGGGGGGGATTGCTCGGGGGTTACAGCAGGGCTTGGGGTGTGCATAGGCAGATCGAGTTCTGTGGGCTCATCCACGTCGGACAATGGGGCAATGGCTGCCGCCTCCCCTGCCGAACTGGCAGCAGCTGGGGGTGGACCCTCGGTGGCGGTGATTTGGGGGGGGGGGGTTAGTGGACCGCCAGAGGCGGGGCAGTAGGGTTTTGCGTGGCATTGGCAGTGGCGCGCAGGAGTTGTTTTGGACGCTGCTATAGGGGCCTTGGCGTTTTTCCACCTGATGTTGTTGGTGCGTCCTCGCTGGGCTGTGGCCTTTTCTTCTTTTGCACAGGGGGTGCCTGGGATGCTCCCTCGCTGTCTGTATGCGACCCTGTCAGGGACAAGAAGGGGGATGTCATTGGTTATGGTCGCATGTACTCAATGCAGGCTACATCATGAATTCATTTGGGGCCGTTTGAACTTCATTGAGAAGCAGGTGAGGTGTCATTTCAGTGCCTCATCCATGCAGTGTTGTGTGTGGCACTTGGCTCTGTTGATGTATGCATGTGTGTGTGTTGGGGTCTGGCGCTGACATGCGCAGGTGGGATGCATGTGTGGATGCCGGGCCATCCATGCAGTGATCCAGGGCTGCCATTTGTGGGGACTTGTACATTCACATTTGTTAGGCAGAAACCTGTGCAGTTCCCTTAAGGACCACTGCAAAAGATTTAAGACTACAGGTGTTGGCAGTAAACCCACTTGGTAGCAGTCTGTACCACCCAGATTTACCTGGTAGCTGTGGCTGAGCAGTCAGACTTCCCTCAAGAAGAGTTGGGCAGTATGCAAAATATACACAATAGGCATTCAGATACAATAATACAAGCAAACACTGACCAGAGCTTTGGTATCAAAGTGTATAATTATTTATTTAAAAACACACAGTTGAAACACTCCAGCACTCTTATTCTAAAATATTCTAAACACAGTTACTATTGTAATATATACACCCCTTTTTCCTTATCAGATAAGTCACAGTAAAACACCACTTATTTTCATACAGAGGTGAGCGCTTAACTAGATTGCACTCCAATAAGTTTGTGAGAAAGGAAGGGAAAAAGGCAGAATATGGAAAGGTACACCACTCTAAGGTTCAGGAACACTGTTAGCAAGGCAGAAGAGCAAAAGTCACTGGTGCGCCAAAGTCCAAAGGCTGGGCCCACTCTTAGAGAGAGCAGAGCACAAATGCGCCCAAGATCACACAGTTACACTAGGCTTGGAAAGTCTTGCAGAGGGTTCCAAAAGAGTTTAGAGAGGCTTAAAGTTTAGCCAGGGTGTCCCAGACTAACCCAGGTTCGAAAGCCGGGGGCTAAATCTACCCCGAACAGTCGGTAGCAAGGGAAGCCAGGCGGGACACGGTACCTTAAATGGGAAGGATCCTCCAGCGGTGGCAGTTGTTCCTGGTAGTGGGTGCAAGTTGCGTTGTCGTCCAGGGGAAGAGAAGATCTCGACTTGGAGGAAAGATGAAGGTCGTTGCACTACCAGGGAAGAAACCAGCCGCAGAGTTTTCCGGTTAAAGGTGGTACCTTTGTTTAGCAGTCGTGGTAAAACGTGGTATCCCGGTTGCCGGGGTGCTTGGCACGGGCAAGGCAGCCACGAGGTACGTCGGGAATGCGAAAAGACGGTGAAACTGGTTATCCCCACCAGTCAAAGGAAGAAGACTCTCCGGCGGGAGATTGCCTCTGTCGTTGGGGAAAGTGGTGAGGCAGTCCAGCAGGGCTTCACCGGTGGTGGTGTCGTGGCAGGTCGGCTCAGCTTCTCCCTCGTCGGATTCTTAGGTCCTGTGGTGACTTCTGAAGTTCCAGTCCCCAAAACCCTGCTTTTATGCAGCAAACCCCCATTCACTCAGCCTAGCTGTCACTCAAACATCCTAAGTGGTGAGCCGGCCGGCTCACCACTTGGGCCAATCAGGATGGAGTGCGACTTGAGTTGCCTAGGCAACTCAGTCCAGGGTGCCTAAATTTCCCTCCACCCCTCCTAAGTACCCCAGACAGAGTGGCACCACTTTTGAGGGCTTCTGTGGAGAAGCCTGCCAAAAAATGGAACAAAGGGCTCGACTTGAGTTGGAGTCACACGAGAACACAAACGCAATTTTAGAATCAAGTTTTGGCAAAAAATACCAACCGGAGAATTAATATTAATTAAATAAACCGGTATGTTCGAGGCTACCATAAATAATTAAATAAAGGTAGCCTAAAACAATGGTAAATCCCATAGGAAAATATTTGCGGTTGAATATAAAAAGTAGTATCCACTGCCACCAGCCAAAACTCGATCAGGGGGGACGGATACGTGCCCCCTCGACTAACAGACCCCGGGGCAATTGAATTGCCCCAGCCAGTACGTCCACAATATGATGGTTTGTACTGGTTCTGGTCAGAATTTAAGACTAGTAAAGTCAATGGTGACTTTACATGCCCTGGGAGACAGTAGTCAGTCCCAGGGTATGGAGTCTATACTGGGGGGTCACTATGACACCCCTGTGTTACTGCACGGAGGGTGCTGTGTAACACACATCACAAAAACACATGAAGCCCTATGGAGTAAAAGACCCCATAGCCCATTAAACGCAACTAGATTCAAAGAAACACACTCAAATCATGTCCAAGAGTGAGGGTAATAGAGTCTCACTCTTGGCAGGAGAAAAAAATAAACCCCAAAAATCCAGCAAAGCTGCTGGGGGGGACTCACTAGGTTAGGAAATTCAGCCTAAACCGAGAATTCTCCCTAACGACATTGCATGCTTGCATCAGTGCACTTACCTCTATCAGAAGTGTCTGGCACGCCGTGCTCCCGACTCCCTCAATACATTCTACCCGATGAGGTTTGCGCATGTCTCCTCCCACTCCTTCAGCTTGATCGGTGACCCTGATCCTCCAGCGGTGGCAGTCTTGTGGTTCTCGGCCAGGATCACCCTGACCCGGAGTCTCAGGTCGTCCCATCGTTTTCTGCACGCGCGTACAGTGCGCGTGCTGGTGCCTACAGCACTCACTTTTGTTGCCACTTCGCCCAGATTGCTTTCTTCTTTAGGAGGGTCTCCCGCCGCATGTCATTTGCGAAGACCACTTCTGCTTTTTCCGCTAAGGTCTGAGTCAGCATCACTAACTCCTCAGTGGAGAACTTCTCCTTTCGCTGGCGGTCTGTGGTTTTTTTTAGTGCCTTGGGCATGGTAACAGTGTAGCAATGGGTCTCAGGCAGCAAGGTAACACGAACAGGTCCAGGGGGCAGAGGATGGCAATGGATTGTGTTTTTTAAAGATGGCCGCCGTGCTCTTTTCCTGTTCCTGTGCGATGCTATTTCCGGTTCCGGTATTTAAGTCACCGCTATTAGCGGTGGCTGCTATTTGCACGATGCGTCAAGGCGGAGTTGCTATCTGCACTGTCGCGGAAGGCGGTAAGTGACTTTTGGGGGAGATTAGCACACGGTAAGGGTGCCATGCCGGTAATTTGCGGATTTTACCGCACAACGTGTAATGAGGCCCATTTTATCCAAAATAGTCTTTTGTGCAATTGAAATAAGCCACCGTACTGAGACTAATGGGCTATGGCATTCAACTGTTTAGGCCTGTAGATATAGCCCAGAATATTTTTTGTAGGTAGATACGAATACACTAGATATAAAAATGTCTATTGATGACAGACTTGGTTGGGGGGGCATAGGGGGGAGAGGTTGGGATGGTAGCTAAAAAAGCAGTCTTTCTATGTGCAGTGATTGGACATGGTTGGCCGGCGCTTTAAATCTAAAATCCTGAACTGTTCTAATCATTTTTTGCCTGGTGAGTCAAATAAGGGTGGCTTCGTGGAACACCCACGGCTATAAGGCACTGGTTTCAAATGCAAAATTGGAATGTTTTAAAGAGTTTTGACTGACGTCTGCTTCAAGAAACATGGTTGTTAAATCCACCTGTGGATGGTGTGAAGATTGATTTTTCAGCTGGCATATAAACCAAGGGTAGGCATTTGGGGGGGGGGGTCTGAACTGCAGTAAAATCAGGTACAGAAATTAAATGGGGTGGTTACTTTTAAATACAGAGTGGGGCGATAGCCTCAGAATTTAAATTGCCAATATCATTCTGTTTTGGTAGTCCATGTATACTGGCACAAGGGGGTAAGACTTCTGAATAGGTTTCTTGAGGTACTACTAAGTTCCTTCTAAATTGGCAAGAGAAATCGGATCAGGGAGCAAGCCTTGTGGGGGACTTGAATTCCTCTTGTCCTTCATCGGAAGTCATGCATGATGAATTTAAATTACTGGTCATATTTCTTTAGGCCGGTCACCAAACCTGAAATGGAGACCGGGCTGCCTCTTTGGGGTCTCTTGGATTGATCAGGATGAATGGGAATATTGTGGGGGATGAAATGTTGTGTCCTACTTGGTCTAGTGCAGGTAAGGAGGCTGTCCTGGATTATATGTATGCCGATCCTACCCTTTATGCCTGGTGTTGGCGTTTTAGGATTGGGTCGGTTTTGACCAGTGATCATAAGGTTCTATCTGCAGAATTTGAAATGGGAATCGCTGAGAATTTGATGGGTCCAACAAACTTGGTAGTTAACCCTGGGGTAACAAGATTAAGTGGCATCCCTCTCATATGGGTAATCTGAACAAGGAACTCTCTGAAATTTTGGAATTTACTATTGAAGAATCGAAGAAAGGTACCTTTACTGTAGAATACCATTATTTTATTTTTATAGTAGACAAAGTAGTAAAAACTAAACGTATCCTTCACATTTGTTTGACCATTAAATTATGAAAAGGAAAGAACTATTCCCCCTCCCCTGACCCCCCCAACAGGCTAGAACTGACATTGGGAATATAAAGCAATCCTATAAGAAGTGGATCAGAAAACCCACAGTGTTCTCCAAAATCAAAGGCAGGGGGGGAATGTATGCAGGATACCCTCAAATTAAAGGAGTCAGCAAAACTGGTCCCTCATAAATTCAGTAGGCAATCCCCAAACACTTCAATTGAATCCTATTTTGGAGGAAGAATCAGTAAACCCCTTCCTCCGGATATTTGCTAGAATAGAAGAGGAATACTTCTGAAACATCTTGATGGGCACAAACTAAGTCGAACACATGGTTCTTGGTAATTGAACATGACGACATTGTAGAGTTTAGAAAGAGATGCAGAGCTGGGTGTCCTAACAGGATAAATACAGTCGTGAAGTCTGAGCCCAAAAGTTTGGCTTCTATACTCTGCCATTTATTTGGAAATGTGGTGACTACTGCACGCCATCTGGTTTCATGGGAGACCTCATTTGGGGAACCCATTCACAAGAGGTCCCAGATCAGATCCCAGGAATTGGCAACCAATCATGGTGATGAGTCCGGATAGCAAAATATTTGCATGCATCATCCTGACTCATTTAACAAACTGGGCAATGAGTGTGGGCGGACTTTGAACATTTCAAACAGGTTTTCTTAAAGAACAGGGCACCACTCTTAATGGCCTCCTGGTTAGATGTCTGCAGGATTCCACTTGGACTGAGAAAATGACTCAATTTTCGCAGCTTCCGTTGATCTGACTCAAAAAATGCTATGATCAAAATTACACTGTAAAATATATTTGGCATAAATCATAACTCCAACATCGGCTAAATATTGATGGTAGTTTATCCAGGAATATCCAAACATCTGGCATGAGCCAAGAGTATATAGTCTCTCCTTGTCTCTTTAATTTATGCATCTCAAATTTGATTAGTGGCGTGTTTGCCTGCCGAAATTGGCAGATGTAAAATATATATGCACAGCTTACACTGACAATGTCCTACTATTTGACTATACCCCATAGCCCTACAAAGGTTAATAGTCTTTTTCAACATATTCACAAGATAATGTGCTTAACATCAACCCCAATAAAACAAAAATAACACGACTGGCTTCCTTCCTTCCATTACAAGTTGGATATATGTTATGATTTATTTGGGCATCTTAATTTTAAACATCTTCTGTGTAATCTGTAAAAAAAAAAAAATAAACAACAAAGTTGTTGCATTAATACAAGATTTGGTAAATTTTCAATTAAAGTGCTGGTGAAATTCTACGAGTGTGAAGGTTCTGCATGATTGCTTGCTAGACAGGCTTGTTCAATGGGAACCATGATCTGGAGGGATGGTATTGCGATTACTGAACTGCTGTCATAATGCCTACCCCTGGGCATCCAGACCAAGTCCATCAAACCCGGAAGCAGGCATCATGTTACCTGGAGCAAACCCAGCAACCCCTGTTGGGGGCTATCTGGGTAAAGTCCTGGCGCCAGGCTCAAATGTTAAAACTTACCTGATGCAGACCATGCTGCAAGGGATCATCCAAGCATCCAAGCCCATGTGAGGCTTGAAGGGACTATTTTTTTCTTGGGGACTATTTTGTTACTTGGGTGTGGCTGTGGAGGAATACTTACCTGGGACTACTTTGAAGGCTATTTAAACCACGCCCGAAGAGCAGCACATGCTTCGTTATTCTGCATCCAGCAGCGTAACGCTCACCGTGTCTGCAGTCAGCATCCAGCATCCTGCCACGCCCATCTCGATCCCAAAGCACCTAGAAAGAAGGGAAAGAAGAAGAAAGGTTAGAACAAGAACTTTACTGGATTTCTTACCTGATTTCGGATTCAGCGCATCTTCGAACCAGAAACAGACTTCATTTTAAACGCATCGCCAGCAGCAGCGCTGCGCCATATTCACCGTTCCTCGCAGCATCTCTACGATCCAGTGCCTTCTCCATCACCTGGTTGCCGCATTTCAGCGCCTAAGGGGGACAAGAAAACAACAAGGTGAGCCAAGGGAACAAACAAGGACAATCTCTTGCCACCATATGCTTACCTGATTTTACCGCAGGATGTATTATCCACCAACACGCCAAATCTTCCTACGCTGCACCTGCAAGAAAAGAGAAAGCAGCGAGTTAAACCTTGGCATCATTTACCGGACAGTGTTAAAAAACAGACTCTTACCTGGATGCTTTCAGCTGCCACAAGACGATCATCTTTTGGGTCTAAGCTGCAAAAGAAACAAGGAATTGGACCAGAGTGATTAATCAGACATTTTGAACTCAGAACTATATACTTGGGGCTTTCGCCCGGAGGTTTGGAGCCAAGATTTGTCCAGAACGCTTCCAATATCCTCAAGCCAGTGAAGTAACTGGCCATCAACGCGCCCCTGGATTCTTCGCAGGATGGAGAGCTCATCATACAAAACTATAAGGTGCGCTTTGTGAAAGGGAACTGCAGAAGTGATAAGTGGGGACTCAGTGAGGTGTTAATACTCAAATCCAGGGGTGGCTAATTCCCTTTCCCCGTCTTTAGGAGACTACTTCTACGGGCCAAGCAGACAAAGCTAGGTGGGCCAGTCCAGTCAGTCATCTCTGCACTACACATCACGTTGGTGGAGACCATGGCTGTCCAGTTCCGCTCGACACCCCTGTGGGAGCCAGGTGAGCGTAAAAACTGCACACCTACCCGATCAGATATGAACTCCGAGATCTCTTGAGGTGGGTGTGGAATGGCGCATACTCACTCCATCGTAAACATTCTCGACCCTCTGAAAATTTCTTTATGGGTTTTTCACCATTTTTTCTTTACTGTTAAGTGTACGTCATATTAACATTTTGGTGCAGCTTGATCCAAGTTACTAGGATTGGCTGAGAAAGATACATTAGTCCAACCTTCTTATGTTAAACATCAGATGTACCAGAAGGATTGGATTGAGACCCTTGAAACTATGCATAAATATCCCTCATTGAAACCACTAAACCTAGAGCATACAAAAATGATGATTGTAGCAGCCAATCTTTATCCTAGTATCCAGGCAAGGAATGATTATTTGAGAGTTTAGATTGGACTTTCATGCAACTAGGCAGATTCAAGCACATAGTTTATTACAAAGGATGATGCTTATTGCAGACAATGTAAAGATAGGAATGCATTGGAGACCTTGCAATACTTATTTATGTTTTGTTACGCACTTGAAATCCCTCAAATTATACATTTTAAGAAACCTGTTAATAGACTGGAATTTGTAGACTGAGAACATTTGGTTGGGACTTGAGGGCAGTTTCCCTACCTGAGTGGTGGTGGTGGGTGCCGGGTGCCTTACATTTTTTTAAACTAGGAACTCTGACGTTTTGTAGGGAGTTGTCCTTTTTTTTCTTATGAGATTTAAAGGTTGATTAATGAATTGATGTTCCTTGATACATTTTAAGCATATTAAGGACATTTTACTATTTGAGTTATGACTATAAATTGCCACAGCTTTCTAATATTTGTATTAATTAGTATTTCATTGTATTTAATATGCTTCTGTTTTGCTTTCCAAAAAGTGCAGATATATTATCATACTCCTCAGTACAAGGAGTGAAAAACCTTGGACACATGAAAGGCAATTATTCACACATACAACATACATACTGAGCTAGATTATGAAATGGCTTATATGGCCTTTATTCACCCAGAAAACGTACATAAATTAATAAATGCAACAAGAATAGAAATCGTTTAGATAACGCTCATCATGACTTCACTGGAAAGTTCCACACCGGGAAGGCATAGCTCTTCAAAGCACAACAGGCCCGAAGACTGTGCGTCCACCCCTTCCATGAAGCCTTCTCTATCTGACTGCGTGGATGCCTTTCATTTTTAAGCCATCCGCAACTGCATGATGGCATTTTCCAAGTTTCAACCTGTTGCCAGTTCCCAGGTACCATCGGCCGAATGATCCATGGTCACCTGAAGAGGTCAACTATTCCCTTTCTCATGGGAGCGCAAGAGACAGCATAATTTTCTCGCGGCTCCACAACGTAATCAGGCACTACCCAGCACCCTTATTCAAAACAATCATTGAAGCACTGCAAACTAGCATAGGCAAGAAAATCAAATCATGTTTTATAATGGAGGAATAAAGTGTTCAGACTTCACATCAAAATGCAGATCTCAGAAAATGTCAATTGCTGCTCTGGGCTCACCCAGAATACACTTCACACACCATGTTTTAGTCCAAAGTATTACCTTCCACTCTTGGACATTTGATTTCCATAACTCGGTGGCACTAAAGCTATTCTATTAAATTGAATCATAACTAAACTAGAAATAAATTGACTACAAGAGCAAGACAAAATTTAAAGCTTAACAATAAAAAAATACAAGCAAAAGCACAACTTAAAATTCCACCAATATCTGGAGTTGAATAAAACAACCAATCCCACCACTTCTCAGTGTGATAAGATGTTACTTGCTTTGTCAAGTCCATAAGATTTTGGATGTGATTTTGCATGGACTGGGAATGGTCACTCATGTTAAAACACATTCCTTCAAATGCGTTACAGCCTACATTATGTTTCAATAACAATCATTAGCAGATCTACTCTACAAAACTGCTTTTCTCATAGCTTTGCTATCTAGAAGCAATTCTTCTAAGGCTTGAGAGGTATGATTTAGCCCCTTCACTACTAAACACTTTGTGACAGCACCAGTATAAACCACAATCGTGACGCACCTCACTGTAAAATTGGGGGCAAATTGTCAACACCTTACCACGCAGGGGGGGGGGGGGGGGAGGGAGTGATCCAACCATCAAGCAAAGCACCACATACATTGGTTGGAGTGCCTAGCAATCAAGATGGCACTCCATATCTTCCAAAACATTGTCTGGAAAAAGCATCCTTATCAGCATGGACAGCACCACAGACGTGTTTTACAGCCACAAACAGTACAAAAGACCACAACCTAGCTTGCACAGATGATTTGGCACTGGTACATTCAAAGAGGCATTCACATCCAAGGACAATTGTCTAGCGGGCAGCTTAAGCATGGTCCATGTAGTAGAGTACCATCTGAGGGTCCCGCCTACACAACTATCCCTTGTCCTACAACACCCAGGACCCTGCCTGCAAGTATGAAAGCCATCTGGAACATTGACTGGCTCCCAGAGGAACAGACCTCTGCAGCCAAGGGCCAAAAGTAGCAATGTGCATCACACTCATTTGGCCCTGCTGGGGCTGAAGGGATCCTAGGACTGGGACTACACCAAGCACGTCCACTTCCTGACTTTTAATAGGAATCCTTACACCCATTGACTCTCCATTCACAGCAGAGCTTTTGTTACCTCACGGAACAAGAAACGTTGCTATTTTGGGTCCCTTAACTGTCATTTGGTTAACTATAGTTCTATTCAGAACTTGCACTGGCTTCTTCTCAGCCCTTCCTTTTCTGCTTACCCACCTACCCTCCCTTGCTTGGCCTGCACTGTTTGTCATGGTCTTCTTATGTCTTTCTTATACCCCATTGTGCATCTTGATTTCCCTCCATGCCTCCTACTTCTCCCTTCTTTCATAGCCTTTAGTCTGCATCAGTCTCCCATATCACCATATTTTTCCACCCTTGCACCAGCACATCTGAAATAAGATTCTCCTAGCATCTTCAACCTCCTTTCATTACTTTAGCCTACGCCGTATCTAGATAGGATTGTGAATGTTAGCATCTGCCACAACTAGATGGAACTTGAATGTTCGCATGTGCCACATTTAGAATTGAGAACATTAGCCTGCGCCAGATCTAGATAATTTAGTGAATGGTAGCAGGCGCTACACTTAGATGGAAATACGAAGACTAGCCATTGACACTTAGATGTAAGTATCAATGTTAGCATGTGCCACACTTGGATAGAATTGTGAACATTAGTCTGCGCCGCATCTAATTGGGATTGGGAATGTTAGCATCTTCCACACTTAGATGGAACGTGAATTCGCATGTGCCACACTGAATTGAGAACATTAGCCTATGCCGCATCTAGATAATATTGTGAAGGTTAGGAAGTGCCACACTTAGACAGAACTGTGAATGTTAGCATGTTAAATGTCATATAACCCACTAACCAATATAAGCTCAAACTCTGTGCATACTTCTCACTCAAAAAAACTCACACAACCATCTCTCGCACAACAAGCTGCAAGCACTTCACCGCAACACATAAGCCGCACCAACAGCACACGCGGACTGACACCAATACAATACTCGCACCAAAGCTCAGCACCCGGTGTCTACCGAGTTGAAGCTGCCAACAGTATACCACTGCTCTCACTATCCTACTCCCTCTTCACCTTACTAACCCATCCCACCTTCTTGTTTACAAATCCGCCAGAGTGATTGGGGACCAATTCTGTTTTTGACGGTGCACTATATAAATACCATTTAACATAACATCACCCTTGCACACCTGCTCCAATCCCCCACCTTCTGTCACTCTTTCACATGGCCTTTGGAATGCAAAATCAATATACAAGTCTTACAACATCAGACTTCTTCGACTCTTCTCACCCTCAACTTGCCCTTCTTGCCATCACAGAAACCTGCACCGCCTCCCCACCCCCCCCCCCTCGTGACTCTACCATCTGCCACTCTCCCAGACATGTTGAAAAGGGCGTCGGTGTGGGGTTCCTGATCAGTAAGTCCCTCAAACTGCTGCTTTGCCCCCTCTGACATCAACTCCTATTTTGAATATGCCACTATTCAACTGCTCCCTCCTACTGCCCACTGTTCTAGCTCCTATTGATCCCTTGGTTCTCTAAATTTCTTCTGTAATCTGACCCTCCCCCATTACCAGCCTAACCACTCTAGTGGAAACTCTCTTGATTTTGTCTTTCTGTCTAATTGACTCTCCTCCGTACTATTAACACCTCTGCCTCTGATCACTCCATTGTTCATTTTAACATCTCGGCCCCTCCACCTTCTGCTCACCTCCGCTCTACATTAACTATGGGGAAATTCAGGCAGGACTCTTGCCCCTTACCCTGAGGCGAGGTCCTGTCTACTGTCGGTCCCCTATTCATGCCTCTTCAATTGACTAGCACTGTGCACTTGGGACTCAATTTGACCAACATAATCCTTATTGTGCCAAGTCCTCCAGCTTAACCTATCCTCCTCCCTTCGCTATCACCCACACAAACCTTAATCTACCATCCAATCTTTGCTCCAACCTCCTAAGCAAATAGCCATTGCCTCCTCCCTTTATCTAATTTGCTCACTAATTTTCCTGTAAAATTCATGACGTTCTTATAGCCTTGCTCTTGTTACCCAGCTTTCTTTCCACCTGCTCTTCCCCCACTTCTACACTCGACTACTTCTGTTACCTCGTCTTTTGAATTGGCACCCATCCTTCGCAGTTTCAACCCTTCTTGCACTCTTATCAACTCCTTTTCTCCTCAAATGGTCAGACTGGGTCTCAATCACTTCCCTTATCTCTGAGCTCTTGAACCTCTCTTCTCTTCTCACTGGGCTCTTACCTGCCTCCTTCAAATCTGCAGCTCTTGTCCCTATTGAAGAAACCCTCTGCTGCCTCAAATGTTGCATCAAGCAATCACCTCGTCTTTTTCCTTCCCCATTGTTCAAATGTCCTTGAGCAGGTGGTCTTTGACCGGATCCAAGTGCCTTCAGGATGAGGGCCTTGGAGATGCACTGTAGTCAGACTACTGTAGTAAATACTCCACTTATGCATGTCCACAACTTTCTCTAAAGCTGACCGCTCGACTCTTCTATTGATGAATTTGAAATGTATAAAGCACAGCTAGACCCAAGAGTATCTTGGCACTGACAGTAAGATTCACGATAAGACACAAAAAGCAAAGCAACCAGAGGAGGAAAACCGCTTTACATAAGCCCACAGAAAGTCTTCAGCGCCTTCCTGAAAGCAAGATGACCCATAGAGAATACGGTATAGAATTCCACCATGCAGGAGCAGCCACCGAGAAGGCCCTACCGCCTACTGTGGCCTGGGCATAACAAGGTAAGGTCAGCAGTAGCTGATTAGCTGAATGCAGCTGTCTCGAGGGAACATATTTAACCACTTTATCATGTAGATAGACTGCCCCAATGTCATAGTAAGCCCAATGAACCGTACATAGTGATTTGCGTGCCTACAGGGAGCCAGTGTAGGTCCCGTAGTACTGAGGACATGTTGGCAAATTTAGACCAGCCCACAGCCAAGCGTGCAGTACTTGTAAGCGCTGGATCAAAAATATGGGCTGGCCGAGCAGTGTAGAATTACAATAGTCCAAAGTCCCTGAGATGATTGCGGATACCACAGTACTGCGCAGGTGGCTAGGGATGAAGTGGATCACCTTTCTTAGGACTAAGCTTGAGGTGGCCCGAACCACACGTAGCACT
Source organism: Ambystoma mexicanum (assembly GCF_040938575.1). NCBI lineage: Eukaryota > Metazoa > Chordata > Amphibia > Caudata > Ambystomatidae > Ambystoma > Ambystoma mexicanum. The sequence goes on along the minus strand of NC_090934.1, from coordinate 993,822,828 downwards.
AACTTGCAGTAGTGCTGAGAGGGTAGAGGGAATTTTTAATACCAAGATTCTTCACCATTTGGACTGTGATGGGTAGTGGGTTGGAATTTTGGGGCCCACAAAGACTGGTTATCTGGAGAGCTGCCAAAGACCATGACCTTTGTCTTCTTTGTACCTTTCTGCAACCTTTGACCTGGTAGACTTCACCCCTCCCTCACTCTCCAAGACCTTGGTTTCACACCTACTGTTGCCTGGATTGCCTCCTACCTAGGTCTATCCTTTTAGAATCTCTTGGATCTCACAAACCTCTGACCACGCCCCTCTCCCAATAGTGGTATTCAAACTTTGATGCCTGGCCCCCACTTGAGTAAAAAAAAATAAAAAATTGTAGAGCCTCCCTAAATTACAAATGTTGGTCCCCCTAGATGCCAGATCTGCTTAAATATTCTATTAAAAGCTGTCGCAGTGCCATGTTTTTCCAGACTCTCTGGACGCCTGAGCGGTGACAGCCCAACAGTTTGAAGACTACTTCACTCTGATCCCATCCCTCTCCTGTCCCCAAGGTTCAGCCCTTGGACCTCTGCTAGTCACCCTCTATACCTTTGCCCTAAGAAGACTTCTCACCCCTTTGGCTTTCACACTTACCTTTTTGCTGATGACTCAAATATTGTTCTCAACTTCACCCCAGGTATCGTGGACCTGATTATGAACTGTAACTGCAATTAACCACTAGATGGCGCTCCGCTGCCTCATGGTGAAGTCTTTAATAACGGAAGTAATCTTTTTTTCATCTTCCAATACCATCCCTATCCATGCCTCTCCTTCCTGCCTGACCTTCTTATTCCCTCACCCAAGGTTCGTAATCTTTGGGTCCGTTTTCATGGCGACCTGTGACTGCAACAACTGCTGCTTTTTTCTAACATTAACATTTGGGAAATTCAGCCTTTTTAATGTTTTTATTTTTTACTAACCACTCTACAAAAACGCTAATCTCCTCTTTTGTGCTCAGCAAACTAGACAACTGCTAAAGCCTACACATTGGCCCCCCTCCTGCTAGAACAAGTCCTATACTTTTCTGCCAGCTCTCTACAACCTACCCAGATCCCCCCCCTACCTCTACCAACCAAAACATTCTGGTTGACTCTCTGCATAACAACTCTTCAAGTTCCTTCTCCTACACTGCAAAGCTATCAATAGTCTTGCTCCTAATTACCAGTCTGTTTCTGTTTACTTGCAATCTTGTCCCCTCTGATTCACTTCTACACTTAACCTGCCATCCCCTCTTGTGCTTCCTCTTGCTTCCGTTCTGTTCTACTTGCCCCGCTTCACTGGAACCCCTGCACATCGCAATCAGAGCCAGCCCAACTGTGGATCTCTTCAAAGCTTGGCCGAAAATGTGTTTGCTTGTTAAAGAGGAAGCTTCCTCCCTACCTGACCCCACCACGGCCTCCAGCGATGCTTAATGTCATTTTTATATTTAATTGGTACTCTTATTTAGTTTGAAGCACTTGCCCCTTTAGATTAATGTCACCTGTTTTCTTATATACATTTTGTTTGTTTTGACCTTGGTGTATGGCCTAATTTTTTACACCCTCAAACTGGCCCACTCCTCTTTATGCTATTGTAACGGTACCCTTTGTGCGAATGCTTCTCCAAATTATATTGTAAGTCCACTGATCGCAATTTACGTCCCTATTCTTCAAATAAATACCAGTACACTCCAGTGGGTCTTTGCAAAATGGAGCCACACATCAGAGGACCTGTTCGCAGACAGAAAATACCACATTTTCGCATCCAGGTGCCGGAGCAGGTGTCTCTGCAATGCTATTTGTATCCGCTGGTCAGGGATAATTGCGTATGCTCCTTTGGCCCCCCGCCCTGCCACATCACCCCTTGCATCGCCCACGTTGCATAAGAGCTTTTTAACAATACTTATTGCTCCTGCGTGGACGAGACTGCTGTGGTACTACCTCTTGCTGAACATGTCTTTGTCCACAATCACGCTTTCCGTCTCAAATCTTTTAATTCAGGAAATCAAACCAATAACCCATCCAGGCCCTCAAACTACCAACTTGTCACCTTGGCTCTAGAGGTCATAGAGTTTAGCCACTTACATTTGCCCTCAAGATGTCTGCACATGCTGCCTGAGGCAAGGAAGCCCAACACCAGACATTGTGATTGTGATTATAATAAGTGGAAAAGGTTTGTAATCTGATGTAACCGAAAAAACCTTAATCGCAAGAATTGCTCAGCAGCAGACAACTGCCTACCTACTCGACTGTTCTGATTCAGGCCTGGTTTACAATTCACTGTCTACTTGGTTATATTGGCGGCGTACACCACTTCTCAGCACACAGGATCTTGGAAGGTTCCTGTAGTTCAAGCATTTCTGGAAGTAGGAAATCTGAACTACACTCCGTTGGCACCCCTCGCTTTCCAGGTTGGTATCTAAATGCTGTTGTACACACACTGGGTGACCCCTTTTTGAAGCAGTGTTTTCAGACCAATAAAGGAGCTTTCATATATGGTGGCTTTCCTAATTGCTATTACATCAATTGGAATAATTGAATCACAGGCTTTATTGGTTTCTGAACAGTTGCAATTCAAAAGCGCAAAGTGGTTTTAAGAACACATCCAACAGCCTAACATAACTTTATATCCAAATTTCATGTTCGGAAAACTATTGAGTTACTAGCAGTGTTTCAAAATCCTCAAAACAGGCAAGCGCATTACATATACTTCATGTTGGTTGATTACGTTGATGGAAGCAGTTGAGGAAAACAAATATATATATTTTTTTATGAAAGGCAGTAGGCGGGCGAGGGGAGACACCCTGTCACCAAAGCGGCTAATGCAAGATGGATCATTGGGTGCATTCAGTATATTCTAGGAGACATAACTCATCTTCACACTCTTGAGCAACATTAGTTAGGGGGAATAAAGGCCTAGTCTGTAGACAAGGCCCTTTGGGCATGGCCACAGGCTTTGAACCTATTTGGTGAAATGTGGACATGGCCAAAGGCTGACAGTTGCCAAAGGCCCATGGTCTTCATGAATAATTTTTATGGCGTTGGCTGAGGCCCACAGCCAAAGGCCATGGTCCGGTTGATCTAGCTAATTACTAGGCAGAGGGATATGGGCCACCTGGCCGGTCGCAGTGGCCTGTGGGCCGCAGAGACGATGTAGAACAAACCCTCTGAATTCAGTGAAAAACCTTAATCTTAATTTATACTGTTTTATTGCAACAAAACCCATGAAATTTGGCAAATGTGGGAAATGACGAGCATCTGAACTGAGACCCACCCCGTTGCTCAGCACATGAGGAAATGAGTAAGCAGGGATCAGCAATGAGATCAAAAATGACATGGGTGACCTCTGCGGGGATGGGAGGCCTATATGTTGAGAAGGTTGTCCCTTACCACACCCACCAAATTTCATCGGTTTTGTTGTAATAAAACGGTTGTCTTAGCTAAGGTTTTTTTTTCATTGAATCTATGTTCATTACTGTTGGCAATCCTAAATAAGAGTCTGCTCAACACTTTATCTTCCTACCGTTAAAAGCAATTCAAAAGCAATGCAGGAAAAGTGGCAAGGGAACACAAAACAGAATATATCACAACCTGCCTTAGAATTATTACACATTCGCCACACTAAGACTATTCAGTGCCTCCAAGAGTCGGTGCTCAGGTAAATACTTGGTTGGGTGGGGGGGGGGGGGGGGGGGGTGTTTATGAAGTGAAAGGTTTCCCTTTCACAAGTGTTTGAAAAGAAATGTTTACTCACTTGTATCTTTTGTAAGCACCTCTTGTTGGAAATGGGTAATTAACAAGTCGGAGGTACACTCCAAATTCCAGAACAGAAAGGATTACCTGGCCTGGCGATTAGAGGAGCCTTGACTACAAACTCCTCCAATCTCAGCCATTAAGTGTAGTGCTGGGAGTGGACGTTGCACCAATGCCATCCCTATGGGGCAAGAGCGGTGGTTCTGAAATGGGGAAGAACACTTGTATCCCTCCAGGTGGCCACCTATAAGACACAGAGAATTGCTGGGTCACTTACTTCAGATGTTGGTTCTAGCGTTGTGGTGGGGGGAGCGTCCTGGGGGATGCCGGTGCATTGGCCGAAGATGTTGTTGGGATTGGGTCTGCCTATGCTGTGGTTCAGATTTCTGGTTCTCCTGGGCTCCAAGAGATTTGTAACAGTGCATTCTGGAAACTACCGGGCAGCAGCAGCCACCACAGTGACTTCCATGGCTAGGATGGACCGCCGGCACTCTGCTACCCTTGGAAGGGCAGCAAAGAAAGCCCGGTCGGGGGACAGTAGGTCCGAAGCTTGATGGCAGCAAGAAACAGGCTCCACGATGGGCCATCTTCAGTAGAGCAGCAGCGATGTTCCTTGACCAGAAGTTTAAGATCTGCAGAGCCCATGGTCCAGCTCAGGATGTAGACTTAAGCAGCATAGAGGCTTGTTCAGCTGCTGGCAGCCCACAGCATGCTCCTGGGACATTTCCTACTGCCAGCTTCTGATGCAGGACTAGTTCTAACCCTTTCAGGGGAGAAATGCACTCTGGTCTTGCCTGGTTACAAGAGGCAGCAGCCGGCACCGACATTTGGCTTGGGCAATGCTAATGCACTTCAACTATCTTCAGTAGCACTGCTAATGGTTTGATTTTCTGAATTAAAAGATTTGAGACGGAAAGCGTGATTGTGGACAAAGACATGTTCAGCAAGAGGTAGTACCACAGCAGTCTCGTCCACGCAGGAGCAATAAGTATTGTTAAAAAGCTCTTATGCAACGTGGGCGATGCAAGGGGTGATGTGGCAGGGTGGGGGGCGAAAGGAGCATACGCAATTATCCCTGACCAGCGGATCCAAATAGCATTGCAGAGACACCTGCTCCGGCACCTGGATGCGAAAATGTGGTATTTTCTGTCTGCGAACATGCTTCTCGTCTTTGGACACTTGTGTAAAATCTGCATTGTTACCCCTGCCCCCCCTCCCAGCTGCAAAGATCTGCTACAGTCAAATATGTAAGCGCCATCCAATCATGGACACCCACAAACCCCACTCTAGCACAACAACAAACACTTCGGTCAGGAGAGTGTATTGGGACTAGACGGTCACCAAACCAGTCCTTACTAGTTCAGCCACACAGGCACTAGGCTGAATATCTAGGCTGGACACTGCAAATGTATATGGACTTGTAATGACCTGAGAGGTCAGGAAGTTGGACAAAGCAAGATGGCCAAAGGAAAGCACTTTGACCACATGGCACGGCCATTTAGAATACTGTTGAATCTAAGGAATTTGACCCTTCTCCCTTTGGGACTAGGGAGGGGAGCCTGCTACACAACACCCTCCCTGGGGGACGGACAAGCGGGATTGCACTGGGAGGACATCCACCCACCCCGCCCCTAAAGATGAGGAATGCCCAAATAAAACAACCCACCTTCCTTCCCCCTCTCTCCAATACCACCCCCTCCAAGGCTGTCAAGTTTGTTGGTTATGTGAGAAATAAACTGGGAGATTATGTGCAGGGCCTCTTTAGTGTGGACAGTTTGGTTTATGACCTGTATTTGTTATCACCTCGTTGTGGAAGTCGGGACCAACCTCTGTAGAGCGGGCACACAGAGCCCTGCACAGGAGGTGCAGACTACCAAGCAGATGGTCTGGTGGGTGGAGCCCAGAAGCAATGTGGAGAACTGTTGCTCAGACACGGGCAGAACCTTCAATTGGAGAGGAACCACTGAGGCAGGAAGCACCACTGAAGTAGAGTTGTACCAGCATCCCGGAGTAGAGACACCGCCGCTCCCAGCAGGAGGAGACCATTTAGAGCTCTCCAACCGAGATGGCCAGAGAAAGCTGTGAGCAGCTAAACTAAGGACTAACCCAGGAAACGGTGCACCAAGCGAATCCAGACAAGACCGTAAAGTGTTAAGGGCCAACCCAATAACTACCACAGGAAGCTGTGAACCGAATGGGCCAGAAAAGCCTGCACCCTGCGAAAGGTCAAAATAATGTTCTGAGTTTCTTCCACCTCCTGGCTTGCTTTCAGCTTCCCCTTTTCCAAGTTCAAAACAGTTCCACAAAAAGGTCTCTGGGTTCCCTGCCCCAAGAAGACCCCTCTCGACTTTCAATTCAGCTTCAACTTTCTTAGCAAATCTACTTTGCAACCTTTCAGGCTTTTCACCAGCTCTTTATTCACCTTCCTTTTGGTCACAAACATTTAGTCATAACCGCTCCAGCCCCTTGACTTTCCTTGGTTCACTCCAAGTAGGGGTTATTCGGTCCAGGCAGTTGTCAGACCACACTGTCTACCCACAAAGGATTTGCATGGCTAATGAGACGCATAGTAAGAACATCACCCAGCGTGCCCATGTAGCCAAGATCAAACGCACATGAGAAGAAATCCTCAGTGGGGCCGTGGCTTTTGGTGCTATTCATCTTTGTGGTGTGCGGCTCACCTATTTTCCAGATTATTCGGAGCATCCGGATGAGCATGGGAATCAGATGTTCTGATGCTTGTGAATCTGCTTAGAATCACATGCTGTGTATATAGTCTGACATCTAGTGGTAACCGCAGAGTATTGCGTCTTGTCTTTCGAGGATCGAACGGGGACATCGACATGGGCCTGCTTGTAACAGAATCCCTAACGTGCTGTGTAGTATACCCAAAATCCCTCAACCGTCAAGGTCCCTAAGATTGTGTTTTTTTCTGCCGTGAGGGAGCCTTATGACTATTGTGAGAGTACAGAAAGAGAGAAGTAGTAGTATGTCTGTTCCTTCCATCCGAGTGGGGAGGAAGGGTGGGCGCATGTGAATCTAAGCAGATACAATCGTTATTACGGTAAGTAATGCATGTCTTCTGATGCTTGTGAATCTGCTTAAAATCACATGCGGGGCATAGTGTAGCAAGCAGTACCCTGAGTTGGTGGTGGGATGTGAGAAGCAACAGTAGTGAAAATATGTCTTGGTATTGCTTGTCCCACCTGAGAATCTGACCTACAGTGAGTGTCTAGGCAATAGTGTTTTGTAAAGGTGTATACAGAACTCCAGGTTGCCACTTTGCAAATGGACTCTAGAGGAACATTTGCAATGAATGCTATGGGAGCCCCAGTGCTTCGAGTAGAGTGTGCTCTAGGCTTGAAGGGCAGATCTATCTTGGCAAGAATGTAAAGAATGTAGCAGAGTGTGTTGCAATTGACAATCCACTTAGAGATGGCTGATTTAGAGACCGGATCCCCTTCTCTACCCGCTGCCACTGAAACAAAAAACTGGTTCATCTTCCTTAGTGGTTTAGTTCTTTCCAGATAGCACATGACTGCCCTGAGCACATTAAGTGTGTGTAGGCATCTTTCTGCCACGTTAGTGCGGTTCTAGAATAATATTGGTAGTTCTATTAACTGTTTCACATGGAACTTAGAAATAACTTTGGGCGCAAACCGAGGGGGAGTGCACAGAACCTCCTTATCTCTGTGAATTGTGACAAAAGGGTCTAGAATTGAAAGGGCCTGTAATTCACTGACTCTCCTTATTGAAGAGACCACCACTAGGAAGACTATCTTGTAAGCGAGTGCTTTGAGACTTGCCTTGTGCATAGGTTCAAAGGGAAGACCCCCCCCCATAGTCTACCACTAGATGTCGGACTATATGCACAGCATGTGAATCTAAGCAGATACAATCATCAGAAGTGCTATTATGGTAAGTAATGCATGTCATCTGAGAGTGGTTTCCTTTCTCCTGTGAAAAGTAACTTGAACTGTTATTCAAGATGTTTGATATCCAACCTGGCTTAAACTTAACTCTGCGTTACAGCCCGTTCCAAAATCGCTCTCTACGATCTCTTGACTTTTTCCATGGCCTCCTTCACAGAATTCATTCCAAATGTCATCACAAGCCACTCCAAGTTTTTGTTCATGCCACAGTGCCTTGAAAAGCACCATAAGCGTAATGCAATAAAAGGAGCTTATTCTACAAAATGTAAATTTATATTTTATATTATCTATCATTCTGTATGCAATGTCGATACTTTGAAATTAAATTCTTCCTCGTGTAGGCGGTTCTTTGCTTATTTCGTGTTTGTGCTGAATTGGTTTCCATTTTACACAAAAACTTGAAGGAATTTTATGGAAATGGGCATTCATTTATGCCTACTGAGTAAGGTACAAGCCCAAGACTTGTTTCAGTCATTATTTATTCACACAGGCCAAATGATGACTTACATTTACCTTGGTTGTTCCGTGCTAGTCATTCAATTGAGATGATATGGATTTTAGATGGGCTGGCTGTGAGGTGTCGGAAGTGATGGTAAAACACTAAGCACTTAAGATGCTTGATTTTTTTTCCATGTTTAAAAAAATGTTTAGGGCTGCGTGTCATGTGTCATGTGCCATTTGGAGGAGTTGTCAAGGGAAATTGTATTGTGCTTACTAGGGGAAAAATAAAGTGGACAGAATTGGACAATTTTTAATAAAAATTGACGACCTCCATCCCCCTCTTCTCCCCCCAAAATAAAACGCAAACAATAACCCTTGGTTCTTGGCAATGTTGATCGACTTTCCTGGGACTTCCTTGCCAACACAGGTTTCCCTTCTGCAACTGTCATAAGTCCATATACACCTTTGTTTTGCTTTGACAATCTTTTGATTCTGACAACATGCAACTTGTACACGCTTCACTTTGTGACATTTCTCTTTATCACCACCTTGCTTTCATACTATTCCATAGTGTTCCTCAAATGATTTCACTCGCCTCCCAGGCTTTCATTAGACTTGGGTTGCACTTTCACACAGTAAAAAAAAAAGGCTTGTTGCTTGATGTCAATGCGTTCGGAAATGTACATCACTTTCCTTTTACTTGTGCAGTATTTCATATATATTGCACATTTGTTTCATTAGTTCGGTATTCAATAACTCAGTAAATTCTTTACTGCTTGTTCGTGTTTCAATGTTTCTCATTTGGTCTCCAGCCCCATTTGTTACATGCTTTTACTTGATCAGCATCTTGCTTTGCCCACACCGAGCCCCTGGAGCGCCCGACCGGCGTGATCTGTCACTCACTGGTGTGCAGCCGCTCCTCCACATGCTTTGGCTTTTCCTATAGTTCTCGTTCGCAGCACTCACTTCCTCCAAACTTTCCTGCAGCTGTCAGTGGTGTATGGGAGATACCTGTGTCCCCCACTTCCAAGCGGGGAACACGCGGCACAGGGCTCTGCAGAGCTCTTGACCCTCTTGTGGCCTGCTCTGGCCTCAGCGTCTTTCTGGCTTACCTGCAGTAGTTTGCATCCTTTTCACCAGCCATGCCTCTCCCTGCTCCACCTCGGTTTCCGTGCTCTCCTCCCCAGCTGGAGCTCCTCGTATCTCTCTGGCCTCTTTATATGCACCCATGAACTATTAATTGGCTGCAGGTGCAAGTCATTTGCCTGACCATAATAACTTCTGTCAGTGGGACATGCCTGACCCTCCTAGTAGTGTTCTATAGTCCTCGTCCCGTTACCAAAGTGGTGTGTATTGAGGGTAGTATGCATTACTCCTAGTTGCCTAATCTACGTCCCAGTCTAAAAGGGATATGCATGGGGGGACAGTTGCAGTGTATGACAATGGGGGAGAGTAGGATGTATTCTAGTAACTTGCTAATGTGTGACCCTTCTGTCCATATGATAAGGTGGTGGTCTCTTCCTGGTCACTCGATACTGAGGATTTACCCCAGGGTTGGTTTGAAAGGGAAAACGGAAGGTCTTTTGACAGTACCCTTTAAAAGCCTCAGGGACTTGGGGGTTCATTGTGGAATGCAAATGGTGGCAACTGTCTCGCCTAAGGACATCCTCCTTCCATTCCCCAATTCTCCTCCACCCAGGTGATCCTACCTTGCATATGCACCTCCAGGGTCTGGATTCAAAAGCACTGGCCGTTTCCTGGCCATCTGAATAGAGGAAAATGGAGAGAAAGAAGTGAGAACGCCCTTGGGTTTCGCACATTACCCCAGAGTGGTGAACAAAACAAGTAAGCGCCAGGGCCAGAAAAGTCTGTGAGGGGCTAAAAGCGGGACATACCCACGAAAAGGAAAAGCAAACCATACATAAGCCGGGTGCTTATCAGAGGTCACAAGGAGGGCCCAGAACAATGTGCTGAGTCTCCTGGGTCAAGTCCACATATCCCTGGAGACGAGATGAACCAGATCTGAAGAGGGCCTTACTTTGGTAACTAGAGTAACTTGGAAAGACTTTTCTTTTGAAGAAATCAATTTCTTTTTCTTTTTCACCACAACTCTACCAACACTGGGGTGGAGGTCAGAAACCAGCCACCACTAATTCCCAGGGTGAAGTAACCCAAACTAATCCCTAGCTTAGGATCCTTCTTTCTGTCTTTTCATTAGAGCAGGATAGTGAAAGGTTAGCTTGGGCTTTGGGACAGGGGACTCAACCCGTTTTGTGAGATATCCTGACACGCACCCTTTAATTTTTATTAACGTAGGGACCCCATCCTGGAGGTAAAGGTTTTAGGTGGTTTTTCATAAATAAAGTGTAGTTTAACTGTGCCAGAATACATGGACCTGAGCAGCTAAGTCAGGTAGAGGTCCATTACGTATACCAACTGCCTCGTTCAAGACCTGACCAGATGAGAATGCACTTCACACACTTTATTGGTGCTGAATGGTAATGTGTTATGTAGACAAAACAATTGCAGTGTAAAATCAGTCAGTTCTTGGTTTTTGCAACAAAAAGGTTAGGTGTCTTGTCACTAAATCTACCATTGCAACATTGATTGTACGTTCTATTAAACTCTGCAGCACATTGGTGCACAATCCCCTTCCTTTAACTCCTAAATATACCTGTGTCCCTGGGGCCTGGGTCCAAAATACCTTCAGCTATCCCTCAGCAAATACCTCCCCTCTCGAGCTCTTCGCTCCTCTACCTCCAACCCCCTCAGGGTCAGTCGTTTTTCAAAGAAACAAGCTGGGGGTAGATCTGTCTTCGGCTGGGGCCTCCCTCTGGAACTGCCTCCCTGCCACTCTGAAACTTGAGTATAACCATCTCTGGTTTCGGAAGCACCTCAAGACCTTCCTCCTCTTCTGCCTTCGCTCCCCCTCTCGCCTGCTGATCTGTTCTCTCTTGGCACTGTGCACCTGGCCACCCTCTGTCCTTCGGGCCCAGGTACCTGTTCACCCTGCCACCCTCCCGCACTGCCTCCGGGCCACCCCTTGCACTGGGGTCTGTATCTGTACCCATACAGCCCGCCCTTTTTCTTCCTGCACTTATCAGACCTACCCTGTCTGCTGCCTTAAACCTAGCACTTGCAAATTGCTGGCTGCATTACCACTGTTTGTTGCCTTTATTATTTATTTGTTATTTAGCTTTCTCCTCTGCTTCGCACTTTCCACTTCTCCCCCCTTCCATGCACTTTTCCCAACCCCCCTCTCCCATGCACTTGCACGTTCTCAATGTCACTGGGCCTAGTAAGATCGCTGTTTTGTTCTCCCCTGTCCTCCTCACTTGCCTTGTTGCTCTCTAAAACACTGGTTTACGAGCGCGATAGAAATAAAATATCAATCAAAACAGCGGCCACTTCAGCTTTCATTGCAAACTTCCCAATGGAAGCAGTTTGCAAAGCAGCTACTTGTTGTCGAATTAGTATACTTTAACATAAGACTAATGTGTTGACACACAAGCAACATCAGACTCGCGGGTGGGTTAGACTGTACATTAGCACATTTTTTCAACTGTTTCTTCAGCTCACCTTCTCTTTAATTTGGTACAGTGTGCTATTCAATGCATAGCATGCAAGTCTGATCAGATTCACAATCCTGAGTGGACATGATTTGTTATGTTAAACGTTCTTATCACGCAGTGTCGCCACCTGTGTTTTTTTTTTTTTTTGGAGCTCTGGCAGATCTGTCAAGAAAAAGATGGGGCGGGTTAGTTGGGACTGAGTGCAAGAAAATTGCAAGAGCTGGGATGTGCCGTTGGCAGCTTCAGTTCATTCGACAATGTTGGTTGAGTGTAGGCGCGTTTTTCAGTTGGTAGCCGCCATGTGAGGTTGGGCCAGGATGTGTGGTTTGTTTAGTTGTGTTGAAGTGCATGCAGTTTTGTGCTGTAGAGGTCTGGTTGTATTTAGTTCAGGGTTTGAGAGATGCATGCTGAAAGATTAGTTTCTTTTAGTAGGGTTTTAGTGGCAGTACCCTATCTTACCCCCCTCTATTTCTAATTGACTGTTGCCCATGTCCCTCCAGTTCGCATGTTACAATTAAGACTCCTATAATTTGTGCAGAAGTATGGTTCCTCCATAGGGCTATTCAGTGGCAGTACCTTTTCTATCCACAGTGTTAGGACGAAGTGCTGCCCATGTCCCTTCCCCCTATAGTATATTTTGTTGTGCAGAAATTACCAAAATGCTACAAAACGTTTGATGCATTTTCATTTTGTTGTAGTTTTTGCTGAAAAGACTACACACCATGTGTGTGTGTTTTGATCAGTTGAGCTGATTTTGTCAAGTGGTGGATAGAGGGGTGTGGGGGTAAGGAGGGTAGTACAACAAAGGCATTTTAAAAATGTGTTGTACAATCCCCTACCCACCTGCCAAAATCAGCTCTCCTTTTGAGGCGCCGTGGAGCCCAGCGGACAGGGATAGTATTTTTTTACAGGATTTCTATCATAGATGTCCAGTCAAAAAAACTGAAAATCAATTTACAACTGCAGGCCACTTTTTCATTGGTGCCTGCGACAGTTTCATGCCTCAGCCTGACAATGTGAGCCTCCCCTGCCCATTCCTTCCAATCTAAAAAAGTTTCATGCTGGGCTCACAAGCCCCCCCCCTGTTTGAATACTGCTGTTCTATAGGGAAGGGTACATCTAGTTGGTCTTCCCATTCAGAGGCCTCATTCCCTGCACTCTCTGATTCAGATGCCTTTTTCCCTGCATCCATTCCGGCCTACTCCCCAGTCCTTCTCAGTTTGTTCCTTTTCGTGCTGCAAGGCTTCATTTGTTTTCGTCGCGTTCGGACGTAACCAGGTTTTTAGAAGTTTCCTGAATATTAGATGGCCCTTCATAGGTCGTATTTCTCTGGGGAGGGAGTTCCAAAGCTTTACGGCTAAGCAAGGGAATGCTGATAATGTTTTTTCCTTGGGTATGGTTTAGGTTCTAGGTGGATGTCGCTGGATCAGAGTCTTCTAGTCGGCTGGGAGATGGTGGTTTTCTTTTGCATGAATTCTGCTCCTAGGCCGTAGATTGATCTGTGGTACACACATTGTTTCGGAGGTGATTTGTTTTTTGACTGGGAGCCAATGTAGCATCCGTAGTGCTGGATTAATGTGGTTCCTTCGTGAGAGTTTGAGAAGTCTGACAGCTCGAGTCTGCATACGTTGCAGTTTCTTCAGAGAATAGTCTGGCATTCCGAGGTGTAAGCTGTTGGCGTAATCTATCTTGCACATGAGGCGATGGTGGCCAGTTTGGTGTGCGCGAAGGAGAGGCATGGTAGTAGTTTTGATCATGTGTAGATGGAAGACTCATTTCTTACTTATCAAGTTTACTTGAGGCTCTAGGGTTAGCTCGTTGTCCATTAGGATTCCCAAGTTTTTAACACTTTGGATGGTGTGGGTGGGGTTCCCAGTTCTGTCCCCCATGACATGCACGGTTAGCTTCCTTGGATGTAATCATAATTTAAGTCTTGTCCAGGTTAATTTTGAGGTTCTGAGTGTTCATCCCTTGGTAGAATTCTTTGAGACAGTCTATTAGCGTTGTGTTCGCCTGTTAATTGCCGATTTTGTAGACTATTTGGGTGTCGTGGGTGTAGTTTTAGCAAGTGAAGCCATGTTTTTTGATGTGGTTTATTAGTGGTGTCATATAGATGTTGAAGAGGAGTGGGGATAAAAAGGATCCTTGTGGTGCTCCACAGGTGGTGCCCCTTGGTGCAAATTTGAATGGTTTCCTCCATACCATTTTTTCTTTCAAACAGGAAAGATTTAATCCAGAGCAGCTCTGTGTTGGTGATCCCTGTTACTTCCGGTCTTTTGATCAGGATGTTATGGCTGACTATCGAATGCTGCGGAGAGGTAGAGTAGTATGTGACGACTTTGTGTTGCAGTCCATGTTGGGCTTTAGGTCGTCCCTTATGGAGAGAAGGGCAGTCTCCTTCCATCTCATGGGTCTGAAGACAACTTGTTCCTGGTCCAATAGATGATTTTGAGGTGATTGTGTCCTCCGAGGTATTCCACATCTTTGACAGTAATGACCACAGCTGTGCTGCTTCGGCAAACTTTTTCGGTGTCGATACGCTGTCCCTCGAGGGCCTACGTTGATGGTCGACTTCACCAGATGTTATATCTAGGACGCAGGACGCCCGTAGCCTCAGTTCTGTTTTTTCTGCGAACGTGTTCACTTCGGAATCTCTGCGCACTCTGTTCTTCTACTTTGATTGTGATTATGTCTTTGTCTTCTACCCCGAAGTCGGGCTTTAAAGTGTGTCGGGACTGCGGTTCCAAAATGTCCATTACAGACCTGCACAAGGTCTGCCTCTAGTGCCTCAGCGAAAGCCACACCACCGACGACTGCGATGACTGCCAGTCCCTGACATCAAAGGCCTTGCGGGGGTGGAAGAAGAAATTAACGGTAGGTAGGGTATCTAAAACCCGTAAGTCGAAATCTGCTGGACTTTCGACCGACTCGAGGGGCGACTCCAGGGGGGGGTCTCGGAGTGGTTCCTGCCATTCCCTCTGCCTCTTCTAGGCACTCTCGGAAGCGCCGTCACTGGTCGCCTTCCCCGTCCTCGTCGGAATGGGATGCATTCCGCCAGCAGATGGCGATTTTCGAATCGCAAGGCACCCTTCCGTGCGCCTTCGTGAGAAGCCGGCAAGGAACGAGCTAGAGCTACCACTCTCACGCCTTAGAGCTCGGGTGGTCGGCGAGATCATCGGGACCTCAACGGCTCCTGATCGGACAAGTTTGATCGCCATAGACGTGCCAGGTCCCGGTCCTCGACGCCATCGTAGCCTGCGAGGCCTTCCAAGAAGTCGTCGACGCAGTCTGAGGACACTCTCGGGGCTCCGGCCTCGAAGCAGTTGTCGAAGTCATCAGTGCCTTGGTCGATGCCGATTCCATCAGCGCCCTAGGTGCCCCAGAGGGCTGTGGAAACTCTGAGGAAGGCTCTCTGTCTGTGAGGCCTGTTTTTGAGCCCTTCTCTGCTCCCCCATACAGATTTGATTTATTCCAACCTTTGGATTATATTTCAGAGGTGCAAGAAGGGTCAGATGAGGAGAGGGTTGTGCCTCCTGAGGTTCCTGATGACCTGTTGTCTGGTCACAATGAATTGGAAGACCTCCGTCAGTCCTTACATGACGCCAGTGGTCTTGTCACCTCTCCGGAGGTTGAGTTTGGGGGGCCTGAGCCTGGTACGTATGCTGAATCCTCATATAGGCGTCTCATGTCGAGGGTGACTGAGTACTTGGGGGTGCATACCCTACCATCCCTCCTGATAGGGACAATAAGTGCTTTGATGGTTGGGCGAAGAAGGTATTTCCATCTGGGGGTATGGCTTTGAAGGCAGCCAACTCCGTTTGTGCCTTGGCAAGATTCACTCACACTCTGGAATTGTGTATCTTTGGCAGCTGAGTGTATTCCTGAAGGGGAGGAACAGGATGGTTTTCTAGCCCTTGTGCAGGACGGCAAGGATGCCATGTGTGAAGCCGTTCAGTCGGGTTTGGACACCTCGGTCCATGGTTGCGAGCACTGTGATACGCAGATTTGCATGGTTGTGGAAGTCGGGGTTTGCTCCTGATGTGCAATCCCGGCTTCTCAACATGCCCTTTGATGGTGTCCATCTTTTTGGCAGCAAGGCTGACGAGAGCCTTGAGAGGTTGCAGACCTCCAAAGCTGCAGCAAAGTCTTTAGGCGCTGCAGTACGTCAACCTCCGCCTTTTCGTCCTAGGGGACAGCAATGGAGAGGTTCCTTTCGGTACTACTCTTCCTTTGGCAGATCGAGAGGGGCTGCCAGTCAAAGGGGCCAACGTAGGAGTACCAGAGGTGGAAAGCAAGGTACTCAAGGTGCCAAAGCTGCTCGGGCAATTGCCTCTTAGCCTTCAGGCACTAGCGCAGCTGCGTCCGCTCAGTCATGAGGCCATGTCCCATGGTTTGCCGGTTGGGGTTCTGGAGATCATAACCCACGGCTACAGTCTCCCCTTTCAGCAGAGGCCTCATGACAATCCACTGGGGAAGCTCTGTTTGAAGAGTCCGGATCCGCTCCTTGCGCAGGAAATCCTATCCCTGCTGGAGAAAGGCACCATAGAACTGGTGCCTGTAGCAGAGAGGAACAAGGGATGGTATTCCCCTTATTTTTTTATCCCAAAAAAAGACGGAGTATTGAGACCCATCATCGACTTGCTTTGGCTGAACAAGCGCCTCAGGATAAGTTGAAGATGGTCACTCTTTCTCAAGTCCTCCAGGCACTTCAACTTCAGGATTGATTGGTGTCTCTCAACCTCAAGGATGAGGATTCTTACTTTCATGTGGCGATTCATCCCAAGCACAGGGAAGTACCTGAGGTTTGCGGTTGGCGACTCGCATTTTGAGTTTCGGGTCCTGCCGCTCGGCTTGACCTCCGCCCCGAGGATCTTCACCAAAGCTGATGGTGGTGGTGGCAGCATATCTCAGGAAAGGGGGATTCACGTCTACCCCTACCTAGACGATTGGTTTATCAGGCACGCTCTCCCGAGCAAGCCCTGGATCATCTGTCCATCACCTGCCACTCCCTTCACAAGCTGGGCTTCTCCCTCAATTTAAAGAAGTCCCATTTTACGCCCACCCAGCGACTCCAATACATCGGAGCTGTGCTCGACACATCCCTGGGGCTGTGTTCGCCTCCCCAGGTGAGTGCTCGTCACATTCTGCAGATGGTAAACAAATTTCAACGTGCCCAGAGTCTCCCAGCGTTTGAGTTCTTGAGGTTGCTCGGCCTCATGGCATCCTGCATTTTCCTGGTGTCAGAGGCCAGGCTGCGGATGAGATCTCTGCAGTGGGCTCTCAAGATGCAGGCAGGATGTCGGATCCCGTTCAGATTTCGCCCTCGGTCGCCCAGGACCTTCTGTGGTGGGCCGTCAAAGGAAATCAGTTGAAGGGAGCTCCGTTTTGGCAACCGTGGCCGGAGGTGACGATCGTGACGGATGCATCCCTCACGGGGTGGGGAGCTCATACAAACGAGTTGACAGCCAGCGGCCGTTGGTCTTCGGAGTCCAGACTCCACATCAATCTGTTAGAGCTGCGGGCTGTCAGACTAGCCCTGAAGGCTTTTTTGCCGTCTGTGCGGAGGAAGAATGTCCCGATTATGACTGACAATACAGTGGCCATGCACTACCTCAACAAAAAAGGGGGGACAGGATCACTCCCATTGTGCAGGGAGGCGATGCAGCTCTGGTTCTGGGCCATTCAGCAGGAAGTTTAAATCTCGGCAGTTCGTCTGGCCGGAGACCAACGTGGCGGCGGACGCTCTGAGCAGGCATAGCATGGTTTCTCACCAGTTGGAGCTGGCTCAGGAAGTTCTGTTGGAGATCTTCGCCCTTTGGGGATTCCCACAAGTGGATCTCTTCGCCACCAGTGTCAACCGGAAGTGCGAAAGATTCTGCTCGCGGGAATTTCGTCCAAGAGGAGCCTTAGGGTATGCGTTCGTAGTAGAGTGGTCCTTCCCACTGCTGTACGCGTTCCCTCCAGTCCTCATTCCGCAGGTGTTACGGCGGTTCGGTTCCCAGATGATCCTCATTGCTCCGGCATGTGCCAGGAGAGCGTGGTACCTGGACCTGCTAGACATGTCCATCTGCTCTCCTCCCTACCGAGACGATCTGCTCTCATGGGAGGGGGGTTTGGGTTCTCCATCCAGAGGTCAAGTCTCTCAGCCTTCATGCTTAGTATCTGAAAGGCTGAGGTATAAGGATTGGGACCTCCCCGAAGACGTGATGGAGGCGTTGCTTTCGGCCAGAAGGCCCGCAACGAAATCCTTGTACCGTTGCCGTTGGAGGAAGCTCTGCGACTGGTGCGGGGTACAGTATGTGGATCCTTTCCAATGTTCCATTCCTTTGGTTTGGTCTTTTTTGCTTTCTTTAGCCCACAAGGGCCTGCAAGTAGGTACCATTAAGGGTTACCTGGTGGCGCTGTCCATATTTAAGCGCTCGTCTGAGGAATGTTCTTATTTTAAGATCCCTTTGATTTCAGTTTCTAAAAGGGCTAACTAATGTGTTTCCACCGTCGCCTTTCCAGGTGCCAGGATGGGATTTGAATTTGGTTTTAAAGCTAATGGGAGCTCCGTTTGAGCCCTTACATTCTTGTCCGCTGAGACTGTTGTCCTTTAAGACTATTTCTAGTTGTGGTTACTTCCGCACGCAGAGTGAGTTGCAGGCACTTTACGCCATGCCACCTTTCACGGTGTTCCATAAGGACAGGGTTGTCCTTGGGGGTTAGTCCTTTTCTTCCGAAGCTTGTGTCGGAATTTCATCTAAGCCAGAAGGTTATTCTTCCAGAGTTTTTATACTTCACTGCATCCTAGTAAGGACGAGGAGAGGCTCCATAGGTTGGATCCTAGGAGAGCTTTAAGTTTCTCTCACGGATGTTCTGGGCCAGAGTGGACTATCAGCTCTTTGTTGGATACGCTGTTTCCAAGCAGATCTTGTCCAGATGGATCATTTTGACGATCTGAGTCTTACCGTTTGGCGGGTAAGGACCCTCCAGTAGGCTTATGGGCTCACTCTACTAGAGGTGTGGCTGCTTCCACGGCCCTACAGAGGGGCGTTCCGATTCACAGTATTTGCGAAGCAGCCACATGGGCTTCTGTCCATACCTTTGTGAGACACTATTACCTGGACTCCATCCATGGGCAGGATTATTTGGCCTTTGGTAAGGCAGTCCTATATTCAGCAATTTGATTAGGCATTCTAAATTGAAAAAAATTGTTAATTTTATTCTCGGCTCCATACGTTGGTACTGCTTTGGGAGTCTGTCAAAGATGTGGAATACGTCGGAGGACACAATCCCCTCGAAGAACAAGTTATTTATCTTACCTGGTAACGTTCTTTCGATGGGATGTTCCTCCGACGTATTCCACATCGTACCCTCCCAGCCTGCCTCTCTACAGAATCTCTTATGCGATCGCAGCTTACGTTTCCGCAAGGCTTTCTGCAGTCATACTGGCAGGAGATTGGTGCCACACGTTCTGGGGAAAAAACTACAACGGAGGCCACGGGCGTCGTGCGTCCTAGATATAAAATCCGGTGATGTCGACCATCGACTGAGACCCTCAAGGGACGGCTTATTGATGTCTTTGACGCAGGACGCCTACACCAAAAAAGTTTTCCGAAGCAGCACAGCTGTGGTCATTACTGTCAAAGATGTGGAGTACATTGGAGGAACATCCCATCGAAAGAACGTTACCAGGTAAGATGAGTAACTTCTATGTGTTGCAGTGCTTATTCGTATAGGTAGCTATCTAATAGTTTTGCTGGGATGCAGAATGTTTTATATTCGTCTGTAGTTTTGAGAGGTCTTCCGCATTGGCCATTGTGTCCTTGAAGAAAGGTTTGATGTAGGCAGATTTCAATGCTCATGGTACTCCTCATTGAGAGCGATAGGTTGAGGTGGAAGAGGACAAAAGATTCCCTCGTGGTGGACGAGGAAAGGGTGCTAGAGCAGCCCCAGCAGCGGCAACTGTCCCCTCAGCAGCTGCTAAGCCACTCTGAGGTCTTGACCAACAAGACCCCGGTGGGAGGCAGAATTGCAGCATCTGAACGAAAGGTGGGGCATTACTTCAGATGCTTGGGCACTGGAAACAGTAGCCCAGGATTACTGCCTTCCTTTTCAGAAAAGGCCTCGGGATTATCCACCGGGATACAACTCTGCCAGAATTCCGGATCCGGTCCTTGTGCAGGACATTTGAACCCTGCTAGAGAAAGGTGCAATAGAACATGTACCTGCAGCACAGAGGAACAAGGGTTGGTATTCCCCCTACTTTCTCATTCTTAAAGAATGATGGAGGATTGAGACCCATCTTGGACTTGAGAAATTTGAAAAAATTCCTCAGGATGGACAAGTTCAAGATGGTAACCCTTTCTCAGATCCTTCAGGCTCTCCAACTCCAAGACTGGTTGTATCATTGGACCTACAGTTAAGTACTGTTTGCTGTAGGTGCTGTTCGTGCTGGAATCCTTTGCTCATTGACTTTTTGGAAATACTGGTGTTTTCCTGTTTCCTCGTGCTGACAGAGTGAAATCCTCAGGAGGACGTCTTTCCTAGCGACAACTGGTGTGCCTGACTTCCTTACAACAAACAGGAAAGAAGGTGATTTTGTCCTTCATTGTGCCTCACTCCTTTGGTCCCCTCACTAGTAGAACCATCCTTGTATTATTTTGCACGCAAATCTTTCAACTATTAAGTATACGTTTTTTGTTTCCTTCTTTATTTAAAGGCTTCTCCCACGAACGAGGCTCCACCCCTTCAGCCTCCATGACGAGTAACATTGTCCCTCTAAAAGTACATGTCCAGGCGCCGCCTCGCACCGAGTGCAGCTAAGTACTGTTTGCGGTGCGCGGCCCGGGCCGACCTGGCTTTTGTTTCTAATTCTCATTTCTACTAGTTTTGATTATTTTGAGTGTTCATCACTACGGTGGCCCAGGATCCAAAGGGCGCTAAAGTGGTGATTGAGATTGTGTTACATCATTTTTTGTTACCTTAACATACACATCAGGAGCCAGTTTCTCGACTTACTAGGTACGTGTTATTTGTCTTGAAATTATGGTTCCTTATGCGACTCATCTAAAACAATCTCTTTAAAATCAGGGATGCCAAAAATTGGTAATGGTCCATACGATATTCTTCCTCTGGAATCCCGAAAAGTTTTTCTGGCTTAAAGATGTAAAGAGAACCAGGCGAGGGAAAAAAAATCAATTTCTTAACTGCTGATATACGCTCTTTTTGTTTACCTGATGGTGTAAAAATTCAAAAAGCACTCCCTATCATTGTAAATACCATCCCGGAGTTAAAAACAGCGTGTCCATTGACTGTTGATTCATTGCAGAAGGAATCTACAGTGCAGAGTGATCATGTGTCAAATGCGTCTCTTGAAAATGTGTCCAGTAAAGAAATTCCTGATGCTTCTATAGCTCTAGCATGTAAATCTGGTGAGATGTGTCACCCAAATACCTGAAACTAATGATGTTTTACCTCAGGCAGCAGTTGAACTTCTACCGTCAAATCGGTTATGTTCGGTACAAGCTCAACATTTATTAAGAAAGGAATATGAGAAATATACTTCAACGGGTGAAACTGACGCTGAGGCACTTGAGTTGTTCAATTCTTCCTCTCCTCATGATCCCTCCACTTCTGATGTGCAATATATTTGTTCAAATACCGGTGATTTGATACAACTGGATGATGGATCTCGCAGGTCGTGTCTCCCGATTCATATCTAATCCTGTTTCTTTAAGTAAGCCGGAAGACAATGATAAGCAAGAACTGTATAAATCTCCAGTTATGTTTGATAAATCCTCCAGTGTATCAAACCGGTCCTCATCCTTTGTAGCTCCTACTCCCAGACGGTCTCAGTTCCGTGAACCTGTAGGTGGCCATCCATACTTCATCCAAAATCCTCAAACCTTGAATAGAGACTAGATTCTCTTTCCCTGAAGCACCAGCCCTTAACACCTTAACTGCTATGAACACATCTTTGTTGTCACTGGCCAAACTATTTGAAACATTAGATGATAAAATACATCATCAAACTGATTGCATGTTACAATCCCACAAATATATCATTCGAGAGATAGGCTTGAAGGGTCAAATAAATTCTAAGTGCTTCTCTAGCCATATCGAAAAAGGTACTCAAACCATTCGTACTGATATAGTTCTTTCAAAACCCTTGGCTCTAACTATGCCTGTGACCTTTGAATCTCATCCTGCTATTGTTGACCCACCTAAAATTATTTCATCTGCTCCTCCTTCTGAAATTGTTGTTGTTAATGCTCTCAAAGCTGCTATGTCAAATATGGATGACAATTCACCAACCACGATTTTCAGTTCAGAGCAAAAAATGACAACCACTTTAGCTCCAAAAACGCTGGTTCAAGCATCACAAATGGCTCCTTTACAACAAATATAGTACAAACTCTCAATAGGTTGCCCTCTAATATCAAACATAAAAAGGTTTCAAGATGGATTACGGCAGCGAAGAAAAAAAGATGCTTGCCCTTTAAGCAAGATATTGAGCGTCAAACAAGAGTCCTTACCATACAAACCATTGGATGATCTTCTGGCGGTTTCGGCCTCACTGGCCTCGGTGAAAGCTGCAAACCTTATTTCTAATTCAACCGTGATAACTACTGTTACCTGAACAAATAATGAATACACCTCAAGTCCTGGGTCTTTCAGGGTTGCCCCTTTTCATCTGACATTAATACCATTCAACGACAAGGAACTAATCTGTTTTCTGATACTCTACCGTCACATATTGTAACAATACCAGATACAGAGTGTACTTTGCATGAGCTTTGCAATGAAATACGAACATCATTTGCAAACTACAATAGGGAAAACAAAAGCATCAAGCAGCTCATGCCGGTCAAGTGGCACAACGAGTAGAGCGCTCGCTTTGACAACTGTGCAGAGCCTGCTAACGAAGGTTCGAATCCTGGCAGGGCCAAACTTGGCCTTTCATCCTTCCGAGGTTGATAAATGAGCACCACACACCGTGGGTAATAAGCAGCGCTCAGATACCTGAGGGTTCGTAGCGCTATATAAGTGCCAAATTTTTATTATTGTTGTTATGCTGCAATCGCACCCTGGTGTTAATAATGTTGCACATTTGACACAAAGTACCTATCCAAATGTTAAACCCCTTTTGAAGGGACCGATCTTATCAAGACGAGAACAGGAAACTCTGCCTGTGAGCTCTCAAAAACTACTAAATGGGGGGGGGGGGGTCAAATTCAGCACACTTCAGTGAGCCTAGATCTTCTCCTCCCATATCTAAGAACCAAGCTCAATTTAAAAAAACATAGACTATTAAGTGTCGAGACCATCCATTCACTAAATACGATCTGAATCGAGCAAGTATTCTAAATATTTGTCGAGAGATTACAGCACTGGAGAATCTTACCTCTGCCGACATTGATCTTGTTGAATTTGTTAACCCATTAGACCTATCGGAGGCTCGCTTGTACATTCGGTCGGGTGTCATACTCAACACTTTATGGCTAGCTCGCACAGCGTTTTGTAACTTAGGTTTTATCCTTAGTCAAGACGCTCCAACGAAAGATCAGATGATGGGTAATTCTACCTTACCTCAATCTAGGATATATGGTGACAAAACTATTGTTCAAGCAGACTCAGAATGAAATGCTTATGAACCGTGGGTGAATCGTGATTGTAATCGATCTTCATAACAATCCCAGAGGAATTAATTTGTTAACCTGGTCTCCTGGAACACTAGGGGTTTTAAACACCTCATCAATAGTAGTAATCTTGATCTTTTAAAATATGACATTGTCCTCCAGGAAACCTGGTTAAGTTTTCTTCCAACATGGGTCTTATACAAAATGTATTTGGTGCCTGCCATTGTCACCCTTATTGGCAGACCAATGGTGGGGCTTGTAACTGCGTTTCGAAAAGATCGAGACTTTGCAATTATATTGCACCAATCTCCTTCGCCTTGCTTTCAAGTTATAACATTCAAACAGAGCTCAATAACTTTTGCAATTGTTAACATCTATTGGGGAAGGAAACATCTATCCTCGGATGAATTTTTTTAGTCACCTCAGCAACATTCTAGACCAACTTTCTTTAAATAAATCCATAATGGAAGTCTTTATAATGGGTGACCTGAACATGCACTTATTAGCTGGCTCCACTTTCATATCATCTCGCACAATTGATGAGCATCATTGGCTAATGTTAATGCAGAATAGGAATTTTGTGATGTTGAATGGTGCCGTACCAGGTGACGTTCCTCACGGAGCTACCTGGCACAATGAGGGCAGTCACTCCACCCTGGATTGCATATATGTGAATGATCAACTTTTCTCTAACATCATGTCTTTAAAAATAAGGCAGACAAAAATGAGTGATCATAGTCAACTAGTTGTAACTTGTAAATGGCCCACAATGACATCTAGAATTCATCATTCAAACCTTGCGAATCTCCAAATTAATAACTCGAGGAATAGCATAGAATGGTCAAAAGCTAAATTGCTTCGCCTCCAGCAGAATTTGAGTAATGCTTATGGCAACTCCACGGTGGAGGACAGCCCTTGTTACATTCATGCTATGCAACTATTTTCATCTAAAACATTAAGTGTTCCAGGTTCTCGCCCAAGTCATCTGCATACCTTTGATATTGAGGTAAAGCAAAGAAAGGCTGAATTGAGAAATCATGTGAAAACGTTAAGAGCCCCAAAAGAGTTTTCAGCAATTAACCGAGAAGAAATAAAACGGCTAAAAAACCCTTATAAAAGATGGCGGGTTAGTCGTTGCATGCTCCAATATCAACGCGATGGCGAAGCCATGTTGAAACAAATTATTTTGAAATCTTCAGGGGGCATCTGGGCACTCTTGAATTCTGCATGTCACCAACATCAAGTAACAGTACAAGTTAATTCCATCTCTGAAAGCGACTGGGAATCACATTTTATTAACGCCGTTGCCTGATATTAATTTTCAGTGGCATAAAGTTATTGGTGATCATGAAGTACAATTTGACCAAGAAAATATTACACTGCATAGCTAAATTGAGCACCTCTAGAGCAGCAGGGCTGGATGGTCTCCACAATTTTCAAATCAAACAGGATAAGGAAATATGGGCTGACATATTACATCTTGTCTTCAAAGAGATCATGAGAACGGGGAAATTGCCTCCATCCTGGCAAACATCCGTGATCCTTGCCATATTTAAAAAAGGGGATCGTTCAAATCCATCATCCTATCGACCAATTGCTCTGTTGGATTGCCCGGGAAAATCTTTTGCTCGTTTAATTCTGAAAGAATTTAATAATTGGTTAGATAGATTAAATTACCGAGATCCCTGTCAAACGGGCTTCATCCCTGGGCTAGGTACAACTATTAACCTAACGGCTTTGAAAGCCATTATCATGCAACGGAAAGACCGCAAAAGACCAACATATGCTGCTTTTGTTGACTTCAAGTCAGCGTTTGACCTTGTTCCAAGGGAATTACTCTTCATGAAGTTACTTGATCTAAAGTGCCCTTGGTCCATATTAAAATGGATTGAGTTTCATTCAAATAAATCCATTCAAATTAGGTTAAATAATCTTGGTCTACTGTCTGCCCCGATAAGAACTGCTCGAGGCCTGAAACGGGGCTGCCTCTTGGCATCTACCGTATTTAATTTTTTCATCTGGGATTTTGGTGTTGGTTTCTCTAGTGTAATCACCAATCCTGTTAAGCTCCAACGGTCGAGAATCAACTGGCTTCTTTACACCGATGATATGGTTCTCATTTCTCAAACATATAGGTCTGCGTAATATGCTGAATGTTTTAGACATCTATGCCAGCAAAAATTGCATTAGCATCAATCTTACAAAAACTGAAATCATTCAATTTGGGGGAAAAAAGGCAAAAAACTAAGCAATGGTGCTTACAAAATGCTGCTCTAAAAGTAGTGCAGTCCTACATTTACTTGGGAATTTGTGTCAACGATGATATTACGGATAAACCATATGAGGAGCATCTCCAGTTAAAACAGAAAACAGCCCTGTCTCAAATGAGTTTGATTCATAAAAAGTATTGCACATTTTCAATCAACTCATTGATTGTGTACTTCAAACAAAAATATATACCCACCATACTTTATGGTTCGGAGAATAAAAATGTCACTTTCCTCTATTGGGTGAAATTTGAAAGCTTGTTTTGGAAGATGTCTTTGGTGTTACCTATGTCTGAATCCATGTGTCATCAGACATGAATTGGGTTTTCTCTCAATTTATGCAATATACAAGTGCAAAATTTGTCAATTATTCAGAAAATGCATAATGAAGGAGAACAATGGTTTATTGCTCACTGCCCAATTACTTGTTAAATTCCAATGATACATTTGCAAAGAATTGGCGTACGTTTGCATATAAAATTTTGAATGATGCCATCATAACTCCAGAGCTATTAATAGCGATCCCAAATAAAGCAAAAATTAAACTGTGGAAGTACAAGTGGATCAAAACAAGAACAGCATGTTTGGCAAAGTAAAAATTCAATCGAAATCCATTTGTTCATAAACCTATTGGGCAAACTGAGAAATATTTGACTCAATCTCAGACTCCATCTCAACGCTCTGATTTCTTGCGATTTAGGTAAATTCTATGGCCCACAAAAGAAATAATGGTTAAATGGAGTAGAACTTCAAAGGAAAATCTTCAATGTCGCTTTTGTTTGAAAGTCAATGAAACTCTGAAACATGTATTAGTAGAGTGTGTAGCTTGATTGTCTTTACGAATATTTTATTGTAAACATTTGTTTGACACCAATTCTGTATTGTATTTGGATGAACTATGGACAAGATTATTTGTGGGAAATTATAAAATAAGATATGCCGTTGTAAAATCTCAATCAATTGATGCCTAAACCCACTAGTAAGTCTGAGATTCATGGATTCAATGCCAAGGCTGTATTAAATATGAATTAATACAAGATTACTGTTATGCTCACCTGGCTCCCACAGAGGTGGCGATCTGAACTGGACAGCTGCGGTCTCCATCAATGTGACGCGTAGGGCAGAGATGACGGACTGGCCCACCTAGCTTCGTTTGCTTGGCCCGTAGGAATATTCTTCTGCAAATGGAGAAAGGGAATTAACCACCCGTGAAGTTGAGCGTAAATCCCCCCCACCCCCGCTGTTCTCCCCACAGATCACCTTTGATGTCCCCTCTTATAGTCTCACCTGATGGTTTGAAAAGATGAGCTCTCCATCCTGCATTGGGCGCATTGATAACTAGTTGCTTCACTGGCTCGAAGGAATTGGTGAGTTCCAGAACAATATTGACTCCAAAAAGTATGCAGTTCGTACGAGTTAACATGTCTGACTTTCACTCTTGTCCGATTCCTTGCAGTTTGCAGCTTGACCCTAGCAAAGAGTTCCTCGTGATATCTGACGAAGCTCAGGTAAGGATTTGGCTTATCCTACACAGTTCAATAAAGTAATGCCAGAATGTAACCTGTGGCTTGCTCCCTTATTCAGGTGTGGAGAAAAAATATGAAGTTCGGGGAATAATGCCTCCGGCGGTAAAATTAGGTAAGTCTATTGTGGTGAGAAGAGTTCCCCTTGTTTGTCCTTTCGTCTCACCTGGTTATCCTTTTGTTCCCCTTAGGGGCCGGGGTACGGCAAGGATGCAATGGAGACTGCGCCGACCCGTGTAGAGGAATAGTACCCCCGGCTGTAATCTGGTAAGTCTACGGGGGGTTACTATTGCCTCTGTTCTCTTGGCTCACCTTTGCTGTTCTTGTGTTCCCCTTAGGTGCCAGAGTCCGGCGGGAACGTGCAGAAGGATGCGGTGGATTGTGAGGATGCTGCGAAGGCCGGTGAGTTCAGCGCGGCGCTGCAGCAGGCGAGGCAGCGTGCGTAAAATGCTTCTTTCTTCCAGCTCGAAGGCGTGGTGGATCCGGAATTCAGGTAAGGATCGAAGGTTTTGCTCTTATTCTAACCTCTTCTCCTTCTGTTCCTCCCTTTTTCTAGGAGCTGCAGACTCGAGGTGGGCGTGGCAGAAGACTGGATGCAGGCTTGCAGACACGGTGAGCGTTACGCTGCTGGATGCAGAATAACGTGAAGTGTGTGCTGCTCTTCGGGCGTGGTTTAAATAGCCTCCAAAGTAGTCCCAGGTAAGTATTCCTCCCCAGCCCCACCCAAGTAAAAAATAGTCCCTAGGTAAAATAGTCCCTTCCAAGCCTCCTTTGGCTTGGAGCTCTGCAGCATGGTCTGCATCAGGTAATTTCTACTCTATGAGCCTGGCGCCTGTGGCGCCAGGACTGACTCTCCATATGAGCCTGGCGCTATAGGCGCCAGGACCGCACCCAAACAACCCCTAGCAGGGGTTTTTGGGCTTGCTCAAAATAACTTGATGCCTGCTTCCGGGGTTGCTGGACCTTGTCTGGTTCCCCGGGGATAGGCATCATGACAATTACTTTAGGGTGAACGTAATGAAAACATCTAGAAAATGTCAAAAATGAATTATTACATTTTCATTCTATCCTAAATGGAAAGGAAAAACATTCAGAATATTTATTATGTAATTATTCTATGTTGGTTCATGATTTGTAATTTTACTTGTTAGTTTTTAACTTTTTTTTTTTGTATACGTATGTTGAAAGGTCAGATTAAATTCTTGATCAAAACAATAAAAAAAAAGTTTTTAAAAATTGGACCTTCATGATGCATACTTTCATGTGCCAATCCATCTCGAGCACTGGAAGTACAGGAGGTTCGTGGTTGGCAGTTCTCATTTTCAAATTCGGGTTCTGCCATTCAGGCTGACATCCGCCCCGAGGGTGTTCACCAAACTGATGGTGGTAGTGGAAGCAAGTCTCAGTAGAGCGGGTTCGTGTCTACCCCTACCTGGACGATTGGTTAATCAGGGCTCGTTCACCCAAACAGGCCCAGGAACATCTGAGGATTACCTGCCACTTCCTACGGAGACTGGGCTTCTCCCTCAATTAGAAGTCATGAAGGGCGGTGTTGCGCACAACGAAAATGGCCACCGGAACCAAGAGCTCTAACCCGACAGACATCCCTTAGCAGAAACCATCCTTATCAGGAGCACCCTGCCGGGCTATAGAGGACCAGACTGCGCAGGCAAAGATCCCACGACTACACAGTAAAAATCCTGGCCAGAAATGGTGCAGTTTTCGAGTTGCAACATCGAGGTGAAAGTTGGCTGTGAGAAGACTGCAGCGCGAGCTGTGATCCAGAACCGAGCGAAACTTGGGCTGAACTGGAGACGCTCTGCCAAACAACCATAGAGAGGAGGGAGCTCGGCACTGTATGGCACGAACGCTTGTACGCGAGACCCGAACGCAAAGGAAGTAAGCTCTGCACAATCCACGAGAGTGAGACGGGCAACACTCCGCGCTAAGAAAGGCGGCCCAAGCGAGTGGTCTGAGGGACGACTATATCCCCTTGACGAGCAGGAGACAAGTACCCAGAGGAAGGGAACAAAACAAACGCTGGATCGCCGAGCCCCGCGAGGTTGATCCGACAACCCAGTAACCGACAGGTGGATTTGAGGCCAATGCCCGCAAACCCTCCAGATGCAGCATCCAGCCGCAGGCGCCGGAGAGGGGGCGCTGATCCGACACATGCCGGGAGTACGTAACTAACATTAACCCTGAGCAAATAAAACCCCTTACCCAGGACTACAGAGGCGATGGACCACACGTGGGGCTCTGCGTGCCCAACCTCTGCGGACACATCAAAGCTGGGAAACTGGCACACCAACTAGCGAAGCCCAGACATTGGGACCCAAACGAAGGTGGGACTAAGAGGAGCTGGAAGCGGGGACGGTGCCCCACGTTGTGGCAGGCGGCCCGGCAGCAGATTGCTAATCCGAGCTAGTGAATATAACACAGGGGGAAACCACAACTGACACCAAACCGTGATAATTAACCCTCAATAAAGAACACCAAAACTGCAGAAGGTTTAAAAGGATGGTACGCAGTGCAGACAGACACCACATTACGTGGGAGATCACAACCCACTCGCCAACATACAGCAGGAGCAAATGTTAACTCTGGAGCTGAATAACATGGGTGAAAGTACAGGCAAGGGATAAACGCAGTGATTGCAAGGACACAAGTCAACCAAGATACTTAACTGCACTACAGAAAACCTCTAGACAACAGAGGCACAGACAGGTATTGCTCACAAATTTGCACAGAACGGAATCGGAGCAATCCCAATCTGGCTAAAACGTGGAAAGACGAACACACTATACAAGGCATGCAGTGGCGCCAGCTCAGGCGGTGTTTTGTCCCAATTTAAAACTAGGACAATACATCCTTACAGAAATACAGGAGCCAGGCACAGGTAGGAGCTTAAATAAAAGCCCAAAGGAAATCACAGTTCTATGAAAAAATAGTGAACATAAAGTTACTACGTACATAACCCAGAGAATGAATCCAACACAGGCGGAATGGATAAAGGCATTGGCGGTTACAGTAACCTGGAAGATCACAATTGTTGACAGTGAGGTAACCACCTGCCATGGGGCAACCTGAAACACCTGAGAATAAGATGTATCCTTCACAGCAAGACATCCCTTCGCATCCGGGAACGACCAGCTGTCAACCCCACGAGAGCCCAGAAACTACACTCGCTGCACATAGAGTACAGTAACAGTAACCCATTGAACAACTGTTATAACACCATGCACGATTGGTGAAAAAGTAACTCCAAATACACGATTCCATCCCACAAACTGAGTAACCGTGTAAGAGTCACACAAACATCCGAAAAGATGACAAAAGGTGCAGGTGCTAAAAAGAAAGGCCCCATGGATTCGTTCACCAATAGCCAAACACCAGATTCGGTGTCGGCAACACCGACCACTTCCAATACTCTGGTTAAGGCGGAGGGCGGAGATAGAGTGGTCAAACTAACATTTATTGCAAGAAACCCATTCTGAACTATGGCGGTCAAACTAGATGGCATAGTGGCCACCATTGGATCATAAGGCAAGAATGGACAAAGTGCTCGAGAATCAGAGGCGTAGGGCAGAATCAGCACCAACATAGACACCATCGCCCATCACGATCGAGACATAGCACAACTGAAGTGACCTGTTCAAGGTACAAACTAAGTGCGAGGACCTTGAATCACGATCCAAGAGAAACATGATGGTGGGTGTTTTTGAGAAATTTGGTAATGGGGAGAATGGAACAGGTCGAGTCCCTCTTAAAGACCCTATTTGGAGCCGAGGCCTTCACGAACCGCTTCTTAGTAGAAAGAGCGCACCGCACGCTAGCTCCTGTACCGAAACCTGGAGCGCCGCCTCGCAGGATCATCGCGCGCCTCCTCAATTACAAAGACAGAGATGCAATACTCAGAATGGCAAGGGAGCAAGGCACGCTGCACTACGAGGAAAACCACATCCATATATATTTGGACTTCGCAGCGAGAGTTCAAGCCAACTGGAAATCATATGAACCAGTTAAGAGACTTCTGAGAGCACGGCAAGTACAATATGCACTATTTCCAGCTAAAATGAGAATACAGCACAGGGGGAGAGCACATTTTTTTGAAACTCCGGTGGCAGTCATGGCCTACGTAGAGGCCCCCTCCCCCCTGAGAAACCGCAGACCGGATCAAAATGGCAGACCTCCTGCTGAGGCAGATTGACACGATCCAGTCAACTGAATGAAACTGCACAGACATCCGTTATAATAATCTGAAACTAGCAGCGCAGGCATCTACAGGGAGTTCCATACGCAAACATGAGGACCGGGTCGTGAGCCTGGAGCCGGCAGCTGTGTGCAGGAAACTTGGCAACCCCAGGAGAACTCCAAGTTTGTAAGGGACAATCAAGTTGGGAGTAGATGATGTGGGTGGCGGGATGGGAGGGCGGGGAAGAGGATGGGTGTTGACTGAATTGTTCAAAAGTTGTAAAAGTTTTCTTAACCATGGTCTTGGAGATGGTTGCACAACACACACTAAGCAGTGCCCCTATACTAGCAAAGTACTAAATAGATGAAAATATGAATAGCGCCAACACAGGGAACGGATTGAAGATTAAGCTCCTATCTTGGAATGTCAGAGGACTAAACAATCCCTCAAAGGCCATGAAAATTGGGGCATATGTGAACAGAATTTCTCCCCACATAGTTATGCTACAGGAAACGCACACACAGGGGACCAGTAATGCTAATATACTGGCTTCCTGGGGCAAGCAGAGATATCATACAGAATATTCCACCCAGGCTAGACGGGTGATAACAATATTACACCCATCACGGATTCCAGACCGAATGACATAAAGTGGACCCCAAGGTAGATATGCAATAATATGGGGGAAGATGGCATAAAAATCAGTCATACTAATTAACACATACAGCCCTAATATAGATGACCCGGAGTTTTACTTAAACATATTGGAATTGCTATCAACACAAGACCGCTCCAGCGTCATATGGGGTGGAGACTTTAATCTAATACTAGACACAGTTAGATCCTCCACAACCAAGATTGCCAACCAAGGCAGCAATCGGTGGGACAGATCATGTAATAGCTGGCGTTGCATGACGCATGGATAGCACTACATCCAGATGTGAAACAATAAACATACTATTCAAGTGTGCATGATTCGGAGTCACGGATAGATTACTGGCTCTTATCGATGATATGCTGGATACAATGGAAAAGTGCGAAATTCATCCCCGAACATTGTCAGACCACTACTCGGTGACACTCGAGCTGATATTTAGAAACGTCCCGAAACCCCAAAAGATATGGAGAATGGCCCCAAATATACTTGGAGACCCCAATGTAGCTGAACCCCTCCACATAGAGATGGAGGAATTCTTCAATAACAATGTGGGTACGGTAGATCAATATTCGACACTCTGGGAGATGTTCAAGGTCTGGGTGAGAGGGGCATTGATTTCTAAAACCACGGGACTATTGAAATCCGTAAGACGCGAGCTGACCGAGGTGGAGTCACAACTCCGAAACCTGGAAATCTTGTATAGCCCAACCCATAGCAAAGACACCCTGGCAATTTGATAGGCTGGCCACGAGGGAAGTACAATAGATGGCAGCCTCAGCTCGAGCACGTAGATACAGAGAGAGCAATACGGCGGGAAGGGCCCTAGCCAAATCAAAGCAGATCGCATTCATACACCAATCATAAGCATTAATGAACAGGAAGGGTGGGGTGATCACTGGGGGGGGCAGGCCATAAACCAGGAATTCGCCAGATTCTACCAGGCATTATACTCTAATAGCGGTAAAAAATCGAAACCAGAAATACAAGCATACCTGGAGTTCCCAACACTCCCGTTAGAAGCTAGAATGGCCCTTGAACAGCCGGTAACTGAGGAAGAAATCACTGAGGCAATAAAAGCATTAAGTTCTGGGAAAGCACCGGGATCAGACTGGCTAGGTGTCGAATTATATAAGGAGTTCCAAAAAGAACTGGTCCCGATCATGTTGAAAGTTTGGGAGGAGGCACTGGAACGAAACAAACTTCCTGACTCAATGAGAGACGCAATAACTGTCCTGCCAAAACCCCAACGTCTTCCACAGGAAATGTTGTCATATAGGCCACTGTCGCTAATAAATGCAGATGTCAAGGTATTTGTGAAAATACTGGCAAACGGACTTTTGCCAAACATGCCAACACTGGTCCACCCCAACCAATGTGGATTCATCCCTACAAGAGCTACGGCCCTGAATTTACGCAGACTATTTGCAATAATGACGCAAATAAACCCAGAAGCACAAGCGTTATCGGTCCCCCTAGACGCCAAGAAAGCGTTTGACTCAGTGTCATGGACATATCTCCTTGAGGTACTCAGAAAATTTGGAATAGGCACCAATTTTATCCAATATGTGAAATTACTATATACAGAAACGGGCGCGAAAGTCCTCACGAACCACACAATTTCAGATTTATTCATGCTAGGCAGAGGTACTAGGCAGGCCTGCCCGTTCTCACCCATATTATTTGCATTAACCATAGAACCCATGGCAATGCTTGTTAGACAAAAACATGGAGATAGAGGGATACGAATGTCAGGCCCACCCCAATCGATCTCGCTATATGCTGATGACCCCTGAAACTTAACACCCCTCATGGCAGACATGCATACATTTTCCAAAATACTCTGAGTATAAGATTAATAATGAAAAATCAGAAATCCTCTGCCTGACACCCACCACGAAATGCCCGACGGTAATAAAGAACCTCAAATGGGCTAGCGGATATATACGAAATCTGGGAGTATTGGTGTCCTGAGACAGCCAGACACTATGTACAGAAAATCATGAACAAGCCCTACAGTCGCTCAGTCCCAAATTCCAAACATGGTCTAAACTGCGCATATCCCTAAACTGCCGGGTCGCTGTTCTCAAGATGGTAGTTTTCCCCAAACTAATATCTGTTCGTAAACATACCCATATGGCCGGGTAGAGCCTTTTTTGAGAAAGTACGCTCGATGGCAGTAGCGTTTGTCGGGGATGGGAAAACCCCTCGAATGAAATGGGAGAAAATGACCAAACCATACAGCACGGGTGGAATGGCAGCACCAGATTTTGAATTATATTACCTGGTGGCGCAAGCACAGTTCGCAAAACATTGGTATGATCTGGAAGATCGCTCACCCCATATATGGCTAGAGAAATTTGCTGCATCCCCCATGGACCTCTGTTCCATTATCTTTAATCTCCATTACAAAGACTCGTGCCTCTACGACCAAGTGGAAAGTATGGTATAAGCATAAAAAAAACACTGAATAAATTAAACATAGATATTCTCTATGACCCTGGTGTTCCATTATGGAAATATCCTGGTATACCACCCACAATGGACAAGGCGATGCAGTGACTCTGTAACCCAAACAAAGAAGTTGGAATGAAAGATGTTCCCAAATGGGAAGTTTGTGAGAATTTGGTAACGCAGTGGGAAGGGGTCCACTCAGAACACTCCACTATTACAGGATGAAGTCAGCATTTAAAACACGCTGGCCACTCTTTCCTGATGAACCACCTACGCACCCATGCTTGCAGGCAGCGACATCAGGCATGGGACTGGGAATCTCTAAATTGTACTCATTAACGCAGGCCCACATCCCCACAATGAACGAAGTTAAAACCAAACATACGAGAAATGGACCAAGTATTCTATACTCACAAAATCTGTATCACTAAACGCAGGCCTACGCCTAATTCAATTCAAGGTCCTAAACGGGCTTCACTATACACCTGCCAAAATGACTAAATTTTCGATCGATCAAACAGGAGAATGCCCTAAATGTAAAACGCCCCAAGCGGGGTCCTTTCATATGTACTGGGAATGCCCTCCGGTGGCTGACTTCTGGGGAAAGGTGGCAGAAATAGAAGAGATCATATTCCAGCAGCCCTGTCCCCTCAAAAATACCTGTTTGGGGACATTGGTAAAAATGTGGAAAAAATCAGACTGTTTAAAGTCTCCTGTGTAGTAGCCAAAAGATGCATTTTGAAATTTTTGACAAACTTCCCCACCAAGCATCGAGAACTTTCTCTGAGACTTAACATATGTCAACGAATGCGAAGAATACACATTGACGGTATCAATAACCAGCCGCCCACAAGGCATATGGGCCCCGCTCCGGATGTACCTATGTGAATTGGCGTCAGACGATGAAACACCCATGTAAATGTAGAAATATTTTCTGAATAAGTGTCCATAACTCATGTTAATATATGTACTTTACGGTGTGATGTGCAATAAGTTGCATCTGCTACAACCATCAATAAAAATATTATAAAAAAAAATTCACATATACCATTCCAAAGACTCCCATTCATCGGAGAATTCCTGGATACTTCCTCGGGGAAAGCCTCCCCTCTCGAGGTGAGAGCTCAGCACATTCTACAGATGGTAACAAAGTTCCAGCATTAGCCGGACTTGATTTTATTTTATTTATTTTTCTCCTGAGGTTGCTCAGCCTCATGGCATCCTGCATTTTTCTGGTGCCAGAGGCCAGATTGAGAATGAGATTCCTTCAGTGGGCTCTCAGGACTCAGTGGTCCCACTTTTCGGGGAATGTCATATCTTCTGCAAGTTCCGACCAGAGTGGCTCAAGATCTTCTATGGTGGGCTTGGAAGGACGATATTCTCAAGGGAGAATCTTTTTGGCAACAATGGCCTGAGATAACAGTAGTGATGGACGCCTTACTCACGGGGTGTGGAGTCCACACCAGCGATGTGACAATCAGCGGTCATTGGTCACCACCGGAATCCAAACTACACAACCTTTTGGAGCTGAGGGCAATCAGACTAGCGCTGTACGGGGAAAGAATGTCCTGATAATGACGGACAACAGTGGCCATATACACTCAACAAGAGAGGCGTGGAGTCACTACCACTGTGCAGAGAGGCAATGCAGCTCTGGTTCTGGGCAATTCAAGAAGGAATCTGTCGGCAGTTCACCTAGCCTGAGAGCAGAACACTGCATCGGATGCTCTGAGCAGGCAGAGCAGTCTACCAAGAGATCTTCACCCTTTGGGGAACCCCTCAAGTGGATCTGTTCACGACAAAGGTCAATCGCAAGTGCGATCAGTACTGCTGAAGGGAATTTCCTCCAAGAGGAGCTCTAGGGGACGCGTCCGTAGTGGACTGGGAATTTCCACTCCCGTACGCGTTTCCTCCAGTCCCCGTGATTCCTCACATAATCAGGAGGTTTAGAAAGTTCAGGAAAACCATGATCCTAATTGCCCCAGATTGGGCCAGGAGGACATGGTACCCAGACCTTCTGGACATGTCCATCTGCCCTCCAATACGTCTTCCACAAAGAGAGGTTCTTCTCTCGCAAGAGGAAGGTTGGGTTCTCCATCTAGAGGTCAAGACATTCAGCCTTCACGCATGGTTTCTGAGAGGCTGACCTATAAGGATTTGGACCTCCCAGACGAGGTAATGGAGATTTTGCTTTCGGCCTGAAGGCCAGCAACAAAATCCTTGTACCGGTGGCGTTGGAATAAGTTCAGTAACTTGTGCAAGTATAAGAATGTGGATCCATTCCTATGTGGCACACCTATGGTGCTTTCTTTCCTGTT
Organism: Ambystoma mexicanum; assembly: GCF_040938575.1. Classification (NCBI taxonomy): domain Eukaryota; kingdom Metazoa; phylum Chordata; class Amphibia; order Caudata; family Ambystomatidae; genus Ambystoma; species Ambystoma mexicanum. The sequence continues at coordinate 993,786,086 of NC_090934.1, read as the reverse complement.
AAATTTAGCTGATCTGGGGCTTCAGATTGGTACAATAAAAGGATACCTAGCAGCACTTTCTATCTTTAAGGGCTCCTCTGAAGTCTTATTTCAAGATACTATTGATTGTACAATTTTTGAAGGGTCTCACTAACGTGTACCCCCAGTCCCATTCCATGTCCCTGTTTGGGATCTCAATTTAGTATTCAAATTCCTTACATGCATTCCGTTCGAGCCTTTACATTCTTGTCCTGTAAGGCTCCTCACATTGAAAACAGTCCTACTAGTGGCTATCACATCAGCGCGCAGGGTGAGTGAGTTACAGGCTCTCTTGTAAGCCTCCTCACACCATTTTCCATAAAAATAAAGTAATACTCAAAGTCAAACCTTCATTCCTACCCAAGGTAGTCTGACTTTCGTTTGTCTCAATAAATTACTTTGCCATCTTTCTATCTTCGCCCGCTCCCCCCTCTTGCATGTAAGGAGGAAGAAGGGCTGCATGGACCCAAAAAAGGGCTCTCGGCTTTTATATTTCTAGACTTGCAAAGTTCCGACAAAGTGAACAGCTTTTTATTGGATATACCGGCCTCTAATTGGGCCTGGCAGTAACAAAACAAACCTTCTCCAGACGGATTATTTTGCCAATCAGAGAATGTTAGCCCAGCTGGAGGTTCTTTACCTGCCAGATTCTAAGAGCTCTTTTCCACTAGGGGCATGGCAACTTCGACAGCTCTTCAAAGGGGTGTCCTGGTGCAGGATGTCTGTGCAGCGGCCACCTGGTTGTCTATGCATACAGTTGTGAAACATTTAGATTCGACCTCATCCCAAGGAGGTCTTTTTGCTAAGGCCATTCAAGCGGTCCATGATTAGGGTTAATTGGTACTCCCCCCTCCAAATTATCACTTCTTTGGGAGTCATCAAAGATGAGGAATACGTGGGAGGACACAATCCATTCGAAGAACAAGTTACTTTCCAACTGATAACGTTCTTGCGACTGGATGTTCCTCCCACGTGTTCCTCATCGACCCTCCCAGCCTACCCCGCCGTACAATTTACGTGAATTACACTCAATGTTCTTTGAGAGCTTACAGTCTAAGGGTATGCCTGGCCAACTCCTCAGTTGAGGATATTGAAAAAAGAGAACTGAAGCCAACGGGCGTGGCTCGAGCTATTTGTACTGCGGCTGACTTCGATGCTCTACTGCAGCCCTCAGGGACATCGACGCCTTGACATAGAGCACAGCGCCCTCTGGTGTGGGCTTTTTTTTTCTCGTCTGTGTGGAATGAATAGCCATTTGCAACTGCGGGCCACTTGTTCATTGGTGCCCGAGACAATTTTATGGCCCAGTCCAACCCTAGGTCTTGGTGATTTTCCTCATCCTCTGGATGTATGTTGTGTTCTGTTCGGTCTGTTTCATAATTGAGTAGGTCGGCTAGGTTTCGTATTGGGTCCAAGAGTTCTTCTGGGTCCTTCTATATCAAGTTGCTGTTTCTCTGGTTCTCCTTGGATTTTGGTGCTGTTTGGAGTGAAGGTGTTGTTGTCCCCCTCTCCTTCCGCATGCTTCTGTCCTTTTCCTGTGAGGTGCCGGTGTGTAACATTTATGGTGGTCGTATGCTGCTCTGGCAAGTGGCTTGTAGCGAGGTATGGTGTTGTGTATAATTTTTGTCTAGAGTTTGTTCGTTTTACTGGCGTGCTAATGCGTGTGCTCCGTTGCTGTGTTGGTATTTGGTGGTGTGAAGTCCAATTCCCAATGGGAGTATTTTATAAGCGGGTAAAAATAGTTTTAACTGGAAAAACAAATGTTTGTTAGTTATTTCTTTGCACCTAGTTATGCATGCACACTAAAGGATCTAGGTTTACCGATCAGGCAGGAACAATAGTAGTTCTTTGTGTTACTACGTTCACTACTAGTCCAAACACATCCATAAAGCGTTGTGGGTGAAAGCACGGGCACGGTTCTACATGTTTTTACTATTTTCTGTTTGGAGTATTTTTACTCGCCATTTTTATTTTGTGCCTATTTTTAGGGAGTAAAAGTGCCTGATACACCCCTTATCTGTAGGGCTGCTCATGCCGTCCTGTTCTCTGGCATGGCATTCTGTTCTCAAGTCTTCTAGTTTCTTTGCAGTTTGTTATTGGGTGTGGGTTGCAGGTGCTGTAGCCCACCTACGCTTGATCTTTTTGTTGGGATTGTTTGTCTTTTTTGTTTGTGTCCCCTTCTAGTAGCAGTTTTCTTGGTAGCTTCCGTTGTCTGTAGTTCTCAATGGGGGTGGGTGTGAGTGGGACTAAGTTGGGGCCGTTGGCTTGCAGAGGAGGGGTCTCTGGTTCTACTGGGAGCTTTGGAAAGTGATACCCGTGGGTTGAGGCAAAGATCCTGATTGGGCAGTCTGGTTGGTAGTTCCTGAATGTGTGCTTTGGTGGCCTTACCCTTTGGGCTGTCTGCAGAGTCTTCCCTCCTCAGACTATTAGTCCGCTAGCAGTTTGCAGCTACCTTTCTTCCAATCTGCAATATTCCCCCTGGAAACCTCTAGATTTGAAGCACAGAGTGGGTCATTGTACTAGTGGGAAACCTAGTTCTGCAGCACTTTGATTTGGAGCAGAGCTGTTATGCGTGAGAACGCCCAGGACCGAAATCTAACTAGTGGGGCAACGCATAGAATTGGAAAAACACCTAGAAGTGGAGTAGAGCAGGTAAGGGAATAACACCCAGAGTTGAAACACAGGAGCAGTACGGAGACCCCTAGAACTGGCACATAGTGCTGGAGGGGGGAAAACGCCCACATTTGAAACACCGGAGCAAGTTAGTCTGTTTTAAGACAACTGGTAAGTGGGAAAGCTGCCCGAATTTGACACAGCAGTGACATTGAGAAACTACCTACAGATGGGATACAGTGCTGATTGTAAAACGACTTCTTAGCTGGCCAACATGGATGTGTTATGATATGTACAGTAATAGTGGTAGGGTTTTTAATTGAGTACAGTAATGGCTGTACTCCACACTGTGCGAAATCTGAAGGTGTCTCGTCTAAACCTCGGGGATTCGTTATCCCGGTGGCCATCACTATTGGATCCAGTTCCTGGGGGTGGACCAGTGAAAGAGGATCACCTGGATGGGGGCTCTTTGGGGAGTGGGACACCGACAGGGGAGCCGCAGTAGCCACCTTCCTTTAACAACCTTTCCCCATGCTCTCATGTAGGACATTCCAAACCTCTGCCCCCACCCTTTTTCTGGCCCTAACACTTTCGCAAAACACAAAGGACCACAGAATAACACCACAGCCGTTTACCTGGCATGTCCCAACCCAAAGGTCAGGCAATTGACTTGAACCACACACCCGACGGCCCTTTCCCCTCCCCACTGGGATAAAAGATGAAGCCAGAGATCACAGAATGAGCATGGCGAGTACAGAAGACAGCACGACGAGACTTCTACCACACGGCAGTTCAAAAGAAGGAGAAAGGTGTCGGGAATCGACAGGTTGTTGAGGGGAGAAGTGAACTTGCTCTTTTCGTCCCAGGCCTGCAGAACCTTTGTGGAAGGAGAGCCTAAGACAACAAACAATACCACAAGTGTCCTACAGCATGTGTCTACGGTACATGGGGCAAACCTATGCCGATGGGCAGAAGCGAGGGAAGCTTCCGTGCCATTTGTACCGACCTTGACTCAAGAGAAGCTACAAGCCAAGCGGTTCATCACAGCTGGTGAGTGGAGGGGAAAGCCAATAAGAACCGGGCTGTGTTGAGTGAGAATCGCAAAGTGACAAGTTGGGAACTAAAGCTGATTAACTTTGAATGAACAGGAAAAAGTGTGAAGGGGAGACCAGTTGCAGAGGGAGACCAGCACCACGTGGGTGCTAACCTAAGACACTCTGGTCAAGCCCCCTATGAGAAACTACAATTACCAGAAGGCTGTAGGCGGGCCAGCGGAATAGGTCCCTGGTCATACAGAGGGTCAAGCAAAATCCATGTACACTCGAAAGACTTGGTGAATCCTGCAAACATTGAACTATATACAAGGTGAACATTGAAAGTAAAGAGGGGGACCCAGAGGTGAGCCACTATCACCTTGATTGATAGCCACAGTAAACCCTGTGAGGTTAGGCTAAGAATCTAGAGGGTTCGGAGCCCGGCAGAGGGGGATCCATGAATTAAAAGCTGTTGCCCTGACCTTGAGAAAAGTGAAAGCAGAAGTTAAAGAAACGGCAAGAGTGAACCCAAAGGAGGGATGCCAGAGATCGCCCAAGTACTAGCAGTCAGAGGTCCGAGCCCGACCGAGAGAGATCCAGTGGTGAAGCTCTCATCCAAACTTTAAGTTAAAAAAATAACAGACATCAAAAATTAAGGAATACGATCTGTGAAGGGTCACCCCAGAAGAGGGGGACCCAGGGATGAAGCCATCACCTTATCTGAACTCTTGATTACAATTGAGAAGGGTCAGCATACAGAGGGGGATCCGGGGTAGGGGGGGGGTGAATCATTATCACCCTGAAGAACGTTCATTTGCTTAAAGGAACTTTTCGTTTGTTATCTTAACACATCAGGCTCCGTAGGCAAGTATAAAGAAACGAAACTTGACCAGCGACGGTCCTGAGAACTGCCATTGGAACCGTCTCCTCGTGCTGGGGCAGCCTGTGACTGTACTGTGCTCCAAGCTCCCTTCTGACCCAGTGTCCAAAAAGTGGGGGAGGAAGACCCAAGCTATTGCATCCTGACCTATTATTTGGGAAAACCTTGATTTCTTGAACTATCCCACATCCCTTTTAGTGTGGTTTGAGGTTTGGCAATGGGTTTCTTTGTATAGGCCCTTTTATTTTGACACAACGCCACTAGTACTACCTTATTTTCATTTGATGGTTGACTCTTGCTCCCAACCTACATACATTTAATTGTTCAATAAAAACCCTTGAAATGTGATCACTTGTCTGTCTTGTTTTCACAATGAGTTCTTCAGAACACCCACACCACACTTGCCTTATCGGTTGCTGCTGGTTGACTGCAGGCGAACATGGGCAAACACGGACAAATACGGACTCAAGCTGCTTCTTCTTTGGGAGTGGCACTTTAACTTGGGCCCTTAGCCGAGAGATGCCCGGGCAGGGTACATGCCCTAGAGTGGTAAGAGCCTGCCTTCTGGAGACAGACAATTGCGGGCAGAGGGAGGGGCAGGGGAGGTTGCACAGGTGCTGCAGATGCTGCTAGCGTGAAAGAAAAAGGACCAAAAACAGAGCTAAGTGCAGCAAAGCAGAGAAATGGAGAAAAGAGAAGGAAACAGAGCGGCAGGGGAAAAAGATGGCACGGAAGCATGCAATAGATTACAAGATGGAGGAGGGCGCAGGGGGGAAAATGCAACACCTCCCTCGTCAAGGCCAGGACGCTACCCAGTAAGTCTTTGTATCTGTTTGGTCGCCTGCGCAGGACCTCCCTTCCCACCTGGAAACTGGTCAATACACACATGCTTTACTCGAATCCCGCTGTTCAGGTTGTGCAAGGGGAAAAGAAGGCAGTGTGATTTCATCGGGTGAAAGATCATGAGTACATGGAGGCTAGGGGTAGTGTGATGGGAACACCCATGTTGGCGTACTTTCACTTTGGAAGTAAACAATTTATACCACTCCTGACCAGACACTAGATGGTCTTTGCAAAGCATGTGAATCTGAATGTATACAGACCAAAGGGACTAAATTCTACAAAACCAAGTCCATTAAATTCATGGTGTTTTTATTGACGTAGGCCCCCTTTGTCATAACCTATGTCATTGCTAATTCTATCTGTGATTCCCGTCTGTGCTCATGGGCTGAGAAATGAGGGTGTGGGGGGAGGGCCTCGTGGTCTTCCCAACTGCTGCAGAATTTCATGATTTATTTGTATTTAATTGGTTCAAGTTAACGGTCTCAACTAAAGTTTCCTTTGACTGTATTTCAAGAGTTTTTCACGCTACCTTATCCAAATTATAATAGTAAATGGCCATGGCTCTATGGCCCTTTGCACCAATTCAGGTAAAATACCATGAACCACTTTTCGCGCCTTTAAGTAATTTGTCTGCACCATGGCCACTGGCCATGTCCATTGGCAGTGGTCCAATGTTCCCTTTAGAAGTCAACCCTGTCCCACTGGCAGTGGCCTGCGACTGCTGTCACTTTGCACCCATTAAGATAATTGCTTGGCCCACTGGTCTCACCCTTTGGCTCTAGCCAGTGAAACTTTGGCTGTGGGCGTTTGCAACTTTCCACTAATTACATTAAGGCAGCAACTCATTAGGGTAAAACTGTAGGCAGAAATATTCCCGATCTAATCCGTGGGGTGGCAGTCCGTTACTGGAGTAATGATCGTGGCAGAAATGTAACGTTAAGGTACTCTTGTAAAACCAACTCCTTCGAAATTAAATTTCTTTTTAAGCCCCCTGCATCTCTATGAACCCACCCAACTTGTTTGGCGCAAATCTGTTCAGTGGTTTTCAGTTTGTGCCTCTTTAAAAGATACATCTTTTAGTCTGAGAAAATGGATCTAATTGTTCATAAACAAATACGGTTTAATAACCTTTGCAAAGTTTGACAAATGTGTCCCAAATTTTCCAATTTGCATGAGCCAATGCCAGGCAGGTTTATTTGGGAATATTTAGACAGATCTGTCCAGGAAATCCTTTGGCATAGCATGTTCACAAAAATCAATGGTTCATATGTTTCACCTCAACTACAGGGCAGCAGTTGCCTCCCTGAAATGTAGATCTCCTATGGTTGGGTAGGATATTGCAAGTCACTGTGGAGAAGTTTTCACAGGTGACAAAGCAGTAACGATTAATAACCAGAATTTCAGTTTGGAATAGGTTCCTGCTCTCCTGTGCTTAATCCCACCAGGACAACAAGTAAACATGCTTTCATAAATAACTCTTCGAGGGGATTGGGTCCTCCGACGTATTCCATATCTATGACAGTAATCACCACAGCTGTGCTGCTTCGGAAACTTTTTCGGCGTCTGCGTCCTGCGTCGATGACGTCGATGCGCCGCCGTCGAGGTCCTCCTCCGACGTCATCCGATGTGATAAGTAGGACGCACGACGCCAGTAGCCTCAGTTCCGTTTTTTCCGCGAACGTGTTGCTTCGTGTTTCTCGGTTCTAGCCTCGACTCTTTGGAGTTCTGTTCTTTCTGGTTCTTCGAGCCTGTTCGTTTGTGAATATTCCTTCGCAGCGATGTCTTCCACTTCGTCTTCAACCCCGCGTCCGGGCTTCAAGAAGTGCGGGGTGTGTGGGTCCAAGATGTCGGTGACTGACTCGCACGACGCCTGCCTCTGGTGCCTCGGGGAGGCCCACGACACGGATGACTGTGTCGACTGCCTGTCGCTCACTTCCAAGGCCTTACGCGAACGTAAGAAGAAATTGTCGGTAGGTCGGGTGTCCAAGCCCCGGAAGTCGAAGTCGGCGGGGCTTTCGACGGATGATTCGAGGGGTGACTCTCCGCGTCATCGTCGGAGGTCTCGTCGGTCTTCTTCTAGGAGTCGGTCTCGCCACTCCTCTGCCTCTTCGAGGCGTTCTCGGAAGCGCCGTCACCGGTCGCCTTCCAGGTCCTCTTCCGAGGACTCTGCCCGGCACGTCGGTTATCCCACCAGCCGTGCGACGCCGGAGGAATGGGCTTCCTTCGGGAAGAAAATGTTGGCGATTCTTGAGTCGCAGGGTACTCAACCGTCCGCGCCCCCGAGTGGGGTCGGCCGTGTGAGGTCGAGAGACGCCGCTCGCAAGAGTGGTCGGCACGAGTCACGGGAGAGGTCCCGTTCGGACAAGGAGGCTCGTTCTCGCCGTACCCGTTCCAGGTCCCGGTCCTCGACGCGATCGAGACCGTGTGCACCTGTGATGTCTTCGAGGAAGACATCGACGTCTGAGGCGTCGAGGGCGTCGACAGGCTTTCTCGAAGCTCCGGCTCCGAGGAAGTCGTCGAAGCCGTCGACGTTCAGGTCGTCGAGGGACACGCTCGGGGCTCCGGCTTCGAGGGCTGTGTCGACGCCGCCGATATTGGAGGCGCTGCATCTGACGTCGACGCCGATTTCCTCGACGTCGACGCCGATCCTCTCGGCGCCGTTGCCGGCTTTCTCGACGGCGGCGCCGATTCGCTCGACGCCATCGACGCCTTTCGTGTCGGAGGTGCCCCGTGTCTCGGGTGTACCCCCTAGGAAGGCTCTGGCTAAGAGCAGGCACTCTCAGGTGCCTTTCCACCACTTGGATTATATTTCGGAGGCGGATGAGGATTCGGTTGGCCTGGTTCCTGATCAGGTGCCGGATGACATTGTCTCGGGCCATAGTCAATTTGACGATTTGAGGCAGTCGCTGCATGATGCTAGTGGTCTGGACACCTCTCCGGAGGTGGAATTTGGTCGGCCTGAGCCTGGCTCCCATGCCGATTCCTCATACCGGCGCCTTATGGCTAGGGTGTCTGAGTATCTGGGATGGTCTGCTCCCCCAGGGGAGTTTGTGCAGGATGATCTGACGGACATCCTTGATGTTGGTCCCCCATCTGACCCGGTTCTGCCATTCCATATGGCTTTACAGCGTAGGGTGGCGGCGGCTTGGACTGCTCCGGAGAGTCTCCCGGCAGTGGGCAGATCCTTGTCGCGGAAATACCGTCCAGCCAGTGGCGACCCCTGCTACTTGACCAGGCACCCCACTCCGGAAAGTTTGGTGGTGCAGGCGGCCACGGCCCCGGCAAAGCAGGCGTCGTACCCTACCATCCCTCCTGATAGGGACGACAAACGTTTTGATGGCTGGGCGAAGGTGTTTTCTTCTGGTGGTATGGCGCTTCAGGCGGCCAACTCCATTTGTGCCTTGTCACGTTTCACGCACACTCTGTGGAACTGTGTTGCGTTAGCGGCTGAACATATTCCCGAAGGGGACGAACGGGATGGTTTCCTTGCTTTGGTCCAGGATGGTAAGGATGCCATGTGTGAGTCCGTTCAGTCGGGTTTGGACTTAGCTGAATGCGTCAGTAGGTCCATGGCGGCGAGCACCGTGATACGCAGGTTTGCGTGGTTGCGGAAGTCGGGGTTTGCTCCTGATGTGCAGTCCCGGCTCCTCAACATGCCCTTTGATGGTGAACATCTTTTTGGCAGCAAGGCTGACGAGAGCCTTGAGAGGTTGCAGACCTCAAAAGCTGCAGCGAAGTCGTTGGGCGCTGCAGTTCGCCAACCTCCGCCTTTTCGTCCTAGGGGACAGCAGTGGAGGGGTGGCTCCTTTCGCTATTACTCGTCCTTTGGTAGAGCGAGAGGAGCTGGCAGTCAAAGGGGCCAACGCAGGGGTACCAGAGGTGGACGACAGGGTACCCGTGGTGCCAAGGCCGCTCGGGCAGTTGCCTCTTTGCCCTCAGGTAACGCCGCAGCCGCTCCTACTCAGTCATGAGGCCTTGTCCCATGGTTCGCCGGTTGGGGGAAGGCTGGCGCAGCATCTTGTAGAGTGGCGTGCCATTACTTCGGATGTGTGGGTTCTGGAGATCATAACCCACGGCTACTGTCTTCCCTTTCGGCACAGGCCTCGCGACAATCCACCGGGGAACCTCTCTTTGAAGTGTCCGGATCCGCTCCTTGCGCAGGAAATTCAAGCCCTGCTGGAGAAAGGCGCCATAGAACTGGTGCCTGTAGCGGAGAGGAACAAGGGATGGTATTCCCCTTATTTTTTGATTTCCAAGAAAGACGGGGGATTGAGACCCATCATGGACTTGCGCGGTTTGAACAAACTCCTCAGGAAGGACAAGTTCAAGATGGTTACTCTCTCTCAAGTCCTCCAGGCCCTTCAGCTTCAGGACTGGTTGGTGTCACTCGACCTCAAGGATGCTTACTTCCATGTGCCGATCCATCCCAAGCACAAGAAGTACCTGAGGTTCGCGGTTGGCGACTCGCACTTTCAGTTTCGGGTCCTGCCGTTCGGTTTGACCTCCGCCCCGAGGGTTTTCACCAAGCTCATGGTGGTGGTGGCAGCGCATCTCAGGCAAGGGGGGATTCACGTCTACCCCTACCTGGACGATTGGTTGATCAGGGGGAGCTCTCCCGAGCAGGTCCTGGATCATCTGTCCGTCGCCTGCCACTCCCTTCACAGGCTGGGCTTCTCCCTCAATTTAAAGAAGTCCCATTTGACGCCAACGCAGAGGCTCCAGTACATCGGAGCAGTGCTCGACACTTCCCTGGGGCAGTGTTTTCCTCCCCAGGTGAGGGCTCTTCACATTCAGCAGATGGTGCGCAAGTTTCAGCATGCCCAGACGCTCCCAGCGTTCGAGTTCTTGAGGTTGCTCGGCCTCATGGCATCCTGCATTCTTCTGGTGCCAGAGGCTCGCCTGCGAATGAGATCTTTGCAGTGGGCACTCAAGATGCAATGGTCGCAGTCCTCCGGCAGGATGTCGGACCCGATTCAGGTGCCGCCCTCGGTCGCCCGGGACCTTCTGTGGTGGGCCGTCGAAGGCAACTTGATGAAGGGGGCTCCGTTTTGGCTTCCCTGGCCGGAGGTGACGATCGTGTCGGATGCATCCCTCACGGGATGGGGAGCTCATGCCAACGGGCTGACAGTCAGCGGTCGTTGGTCTCCGTCGGAGTCCAGACTCCATATCAATCTGTTGGAGCTGAGGGCCGTCAGGCTAGCCCTGAGGGCTTTTCTGCCAACTGTGCGAGGGAAGAATGTCCTGATCCTGACGGACAACACAGTGGCCATGCACTACCTCAACAAAAAGGGGGGGGCAGGGTCACTTCCTCTGTGCAGGGAGGCGATGCAGCTCGAGTTCTGGGCCATCCAGCAGGAAGTTTCGATCTCGGCAGTTCATCTGGCCGGAGTCGAGAACGTGACGGCGGACGCTCTGAGCAGGCAGAGCACGATCTCTCACGAGTGGGAGTTGGCTCAGGAGATTCTCCTGGAGATCTTCGCCCTTTGGGGGACCCCTCAAGTGGATCTCTTTGCCTCCAGTGTCAACCGGAAGTGCGAAAGGTTTTGCTCGCGGGAATTTCCTCCAAAAGGAGCCTTAGGAGACGCGTTCGTGGTGGAGTGGTCGTTCCCGCTGCTGTACGCGTTTCCTCCGGTCCCCGTCATCCCGCAAGTGCTGCGGAGGTTACGGAAGTTCGGTTCCCGGATGATCCTCATTGCTCCGGCGTGGGCTCGGAGGACGTGGTACCCGGACCTTCTCGACTTGTCCATCTGCCCTCCACGTCGTCTTCCCTACCGAGACGATCTGCTCTCACGGGAGGGGGGTCAGGTTCTCCATCCAGAGGTCGGATCCCTCAACCTTCACGCTTGGCTTCTGAAAGGTTGAGGTATAAGGATTGGGACCTCCCTGAAGACGTGATGGAGGTGTTGCTTTCGGCCCGAAGGCCCGCAACTAAGTCTCTGTACCGTTGCCGTTGGCGTAAGTTCTGCGACTGGTGCAGAGTTCAGAATGTGGATCCTTTTGCATGTGACATCCCCATGGTTCTGTCCTTTTTGCTTTCTTTGGCCCACAGGGGCTTGCAAGTGGGTACCGTTAAGGGTTACCTGGCGGCGCTGTCCATCTTTAAGCGCTCATCTGAAGAATGTTCTTACTTTAAAATCCCTTTAATTTCACAGTTTCTGAAAGGGCTCACTAATGTGTTCCCTCTGTCGCCTTTCCTGGTGCCCGGTTGGGATTTGAACCTTGTTCTTAGGTTTCTTATGGGTGCTCCGTTTGAGCCGTTACATTCTTGCCCTTTGAGGCTGTTGACTTTGAAAACTGTGTTTTTAGTTGCGGTTACTTCCGCTCGCAGAGTGAGTGAGTTACAGGCACTTTCTGTTAAGCCACCCTTCACTGTATTTCACAAGGACAGGGTTGTCCTTCGAGTTCGTCCTTCTTTTCTTCCGAAGGTAGTGACGGAATTTCATTTGGCCCAGAAGATTGTTCTTCCGGCATTCTATCCTCCTCCGCATCCTGGTAAGGAAGAGGAGAGGCTCCATAGGCTTGATCCTAGGAGAGCTTTGAGCTTTTATGTTTCTCGCATGTCCCGGGTCAGAGTGGACGATCAACTCTTTATTGGTTACGCTGGTAAGCGCTTGGGGCAAGCTGTGACGAAACAGACTTTGTCCCGCTGGATTATTTTGGCCATCTCGGAGTGTTACCGCTTGGCGGGCAAGGACCCTCCGGCTGGCTTGCGGGCCCATTCTACCAGGGGCTTGGCTGCATCTACTGCCCTGCAGAGGGGTGTTCCTATTCGCAACATCTGTGATGCTGCCACCTGGGCTTCAGTGCATACATTTGTGCGGCATTATTCCCTCGATTCCATCAGAGGGCAGGATCTGGCCTTTGGCAAGGCGGTCCTTTGCTCTGCTATTTGATTGGCTATTCTAAATTTTGTTTCTAAATTCTTTCCCTCCTCCTTGATTTGGTACTGCTTTGGGAGTCTGTCATAGATATGGAATACGTCGGAGGACCCAATCCCCTCGAAGAACAAGTTACTTTCTTACCTGGTAACGTTCTTTCGATGGGATGGTCCGACGACGTATTCCATATCGCTCCCGCCCTGCCTTCCCCGCTGCAGAATTTCTGTTGCGTTTGCAGCTTACGTTCCGCAAGGCTTTGTGTCGGACTGGCAGTTGACTATTGTCACACGTTCTGGGGGAAAAAACTACAACTGAGGCTACTGGCGTCGTGCGTCCTACTTATCACATCGGATGACGTCGGACGTCGGAGGAGGTCCTCGACGGCGGCGCATCGACGTCATCGACGCAGGACGCAGACGCCGAAAAAGTTTCCGAAGCAGCACAGCTGTGGTGATTACTGTCATAGATATGGAATACGTCGTCGGACCATCCCATCGAAAGAACGTTACCAGGTAAGAAAGTAACTTGTTCATTTATAAACTAATGGCAGTGACTGAAGAAAGAGCATGTGTAAAATATAAAAGAATCTGCAAAGCTAGCCCTTGCTTTAATTTGGTTTTAGTGACAATTGGAAGCTGCCTTTCACATTGTATGACTGGCAGCAGGCAGTATGACTTTGACCTCACTACTCTTACTGCGCAGTTGATAGTCTTTTAGGTGTACACTTGTAATACGATAAGTGTGTGCAGGTCTCCATACAGACACTACAATTATGCGTGAGTTTTACAACATTTTGGTATAGGACACTTATAAACTGGCACCACTTACCAGTTGCGCTTCATTACCTCAGGTAACTGGAGTACTAGAGGTTCTTTTCACAAAGGTAGCTAGCCTGTAAGCATTAGTTACATTTGGGGCTTTACATACTTGGACAAAGAGGTAAATGAACACCAGCTCACATCACTGGGAAAACAGAAAATCTTTCAAAACGGCTCATCCTGAATAAATGCATATGTAGTATTCCATGCATCTTTATATTTTGAAACAAATAATAATGCACTTGAATTAGGAAACCACATGTTTGTCCGTCCTTAACAATGTTCATCGATGCTTCCTATACAGTTTTTGACCTTGCATTGCTGGTCCTGAATCCAGAGCACCTCCCAGCTTCCTTCATGATATCAGTTTAACTTTATTTTTCCTCTCACTTTTGAGGTATACTTGACTTAATGAAACCTCAGAGAAACATGTAGTTTGGTGGATTTCCCTTTCACTGCACCCTATATTTGTAGTTAAAGGATTTTGATGTATTGATATAATCTGAGGCTTTTGAATCTTTCTTAAATTCACATGCTTTGAATATGCTGCCATCTTGTGTTTTTTTGTCGCAAAGGAGGGCGTTGATGGGGGGGGGGGGGTGGTCCAGTCTACCATCCGTAGCCTACGTGCACAGATACCCATTATCCATCACTACTCTGAGGGTTTGTTTTTTCTGCCATCAGGTTGGACTCATACGTGGAGTTAAACTTTGGAGAGTGAAAAAAGATTTGTTGCAACATCCGTTGAGCTCGAGACTGAAAACCGCTTAACATTTTTGTACAAATAGGAGGACCCTCGAGTGAGTAGACTACTTCGCTCAACACTATGCCGAAAAGTGCAAAATGACTTGCACGTTTGTAGAATGACTCTATAGTACCTCAATTCCCATTATATTTGCTCCATGGAACTACTCTGCACCCATGGAGTGTACCCCTTTTAAATGTTGTCCTCCTAACTGGAAATGCCCCTGGAAGGAAACTCACTGTGTGCAACCGCTGTCTTCCAAGAGATCATGAGGAAAGGTGTTGAGCTGGCCAGCTCTTTAAACCCTAAAGGAGTGTACAACAAAGCAGTGGGCTGCATATACAATGCTCTCTGAAAAAGCTCACAGCGAGTCAACCCCTACAGCGGAAGGCTTGGAGGTCGAGGAGATCAGTATCTTCTTCGAAATGGGAATTTTTAATCGAGTAAACTTCGGTGTCCTCACAGCTGACCCAGCGCTCTGCAACTGGTGTCCAAAAAGCTGCCCAGACACAAATAAAGCCCAAAATCAAGAATGAAGACTTCTATTCGTAGTAAAGTGCAGACGACTTGGTACACATGGCTAAATCCAAAATGGACGACAGTCGCTTGAAGTAGAGCACAGTCCACCGTGTTCACGCCGAGGCACAAAATGGAAGAGGGCTGTTTGAAGTTTAGTTCCAAGCACTTGACACCTACAGAAAAATGATCGGAGGACTAACCAAAAATCACACTCATCCAAGGACACACTCAAAGTACTGCTATTGCCACACCTTTCCACAAACCCATAAAAGGAAACCTACCACAACTAATTATAGTAGCAAGCAGAATTAAGAAGGAAGCTTGTCCAAGAACTCTACACTGCTGCCATGCCCCAGTGAAACAATGCACGCACAAGTCTATACCTTCTGCACCTTAGTACACATGAATTCCACTTCAACAAACAAACCATCAGAAAAAAGGGAAGACTTGATGCAAATCCTGCAGTGCATCCGACCTCGCCCCTGCTTGAGAAAATCTGTACCACACGTAGACTGATCACCATTGCCCAGGCCAACTACTACCAGAACACCATAGCCAACAACGAAAGGGGAGCTCTCTTCAAAGCAGTCGAGCACTCCATCAACCCTTTGCAAGACCCACACCGCACTCAATCGAGAAATCCACTGCCATCAACATCAATAAGATCAGCATGTTCCACCAACAGACACCAGCGCTACAACTGACAGCACACTACACATCCCATATAGCAAAACCACAACTACCTGGGCAACTTTCAAGACAGACTATGGATGACCACACTGGCATCCTAGCATCCCTCAGGGGAGCATTGTATGCAGACATCTTCCCTGCCACCATACTCAAGACACATCCGACGGAAGCACTCCTCCCTTGCCTATCAACTGTTCCTCAACTCAAGGCTCCTTCCCCTCAGCCCGGACACATCCTCCCTGTTCCCAAGAAACCAACGCTGAACCCTGATGACCTCGGCAACTACCACCCCATCACCCATCTTCCCTTTCTAGCAAAGACCCTTGAGAAAGTTGTAGCCACGCAAATCCTCCAACACATTGTAGCCAACAACCTCCTTCCGTCCTACCCATCTGGCTTCTGACCCACAAACAGTTACCATCAAGGTGATCAGCGCCCTTAAAATCATCCTTGATGGCCATCCTTACCTCTTAGAGTTCCTTGACCTCTCGGCAGCGTTAGTAGACTACCAGACAATTGCTGACAATCTACATCGCCAGCCACATGGGGACAAGTGTTCGTCCTCAGGTGGTTCAAATCATACCTTGATAACTGCCACCAGTTTGTCCCAATGGATTGAGTCAGATCACCAACTCTACCCATTGCCTCTGGAGTCCCACAAGGATCCATCCTCCTTCGTGATCTTCTTTCTTTACATGGAACCTTTCTCGCTCTGCACAACATCCACCAATACATGCAGCTCTACCTGAAGATATCCTCCATTGAAGATATCCACAGGGTCAAGGCCTACCTCATTGATCCAGTCATGTATGCTCAGTGCTTACCTGAAGCTCAATCCCCTTCAAGACTGAATTCTTATTGCTGACCAACGACGAACACCCGGACATCGAAACCTGGCTCTCTGCTGGGCTTCACACCCCAGCTGGCCACCTGATCCAAGTCCCTTGGTTTCTACATTGACAGCCGCCTCGCCTTGAAACGGCACATAGCAATGAAGACCCAGACTGCTTGGTACCAACTTTCTCTTGCAGAATATAAAGCCTTCATCCCCAAAAATAACTTTGCAACTGCTGTCCAAGCCTTGGGCATTGCCAGCATCCAGGTGTGAGGGGACCTGTTTGGAAGGCGTTCCGGCGATTACCCTGGCTTCCCTGAGATGCGTTCTGCATACTGCTGCACTATTCAACAGAAGACTCTACAAAATCAATCGCCCCAACCCTCTAACTTATATCTTCAAATCCTTTTGCATCATCTATAAGGCTGTCATCCTGAAGTCACCAACCTATCATTAAAACTCGTATTACCAGAGGTCTACGATCCACCAAAAGGAAGAACATGTGCAGACTTGGAAAGAAAAAACAAGACGGGCCTTAGCAGTCTAGGCTCCAAGATTCTGGAACCTCCTCCCCATCAACATCCAACTCGCCCTATCGCTTCTACAGTTCAGGAAGGAGTTTAAGGAATAGCTCCTACCTATCACCAAGGTCCCCACCCTGCATGAGACACTGATCTGATTCCGCACCCCCGGCCCCCACACTGTTTCCGCCCCTAGTTACTTATAGATACATTGCAGGCAATTGTCCTCTTCTCCTGTTAAGATCCACTCTCCCTTGTTTCTCTGCTGACTAGCCTTGTTCTTCTCACATGATTGTAAAGCTGTTTCTTCCCGAAGCTAAGTCTGCCCTCAATAAATACCCTAATAATGAACCCATCCCTACAAAAATGGGGGAGGGGGAAATTGTCATGTTGCGGATTTTGTGACATTGCCAACTTTACCCACTATAAAAGTTTAATAAACAAATGAATTTCTACCCTGTATCAAAGGTAGTCAAAATATTGTTGTGGGAGAATCTAATGCAGTTTCATGCCTGCAAAAATGAAAATACCACAAATTGACATGAGTCAAAAAGTTTTATTCTACAATATCAGTTGTATGTCACGCACTTTGTTCTTTAATAAGTGGTTTTGTTATGCACTTCATTTTTTTGTAAGCTTTTATCAGTTGACATTTGTTACGTTAATGTATGTGGTTACTTTGTACAGCTCGTTGTAATTAACATTACAAAAAATAGTTTGTATTTTTAATGTTTGTATATATCTGCATTTCCAAGACTTTGTAAGAATTAACTTTTTATTTCCATTGTTCTTTTTACTTTTTCTAACAGTATGTATAAACAAAAATGTATGGTATTCCATACAGATGTACATACATAGGTAGCAACGACTAAATGTATTCTTGGAAATAAATGCCCACATTAATTTTTTTGTGCCATGTGATTAATTAGTAATGACTAAATACCACACTGTGTATTTAAAAGAAACCATGAGAAATATACATGAACATCTATAGGTTCTTTATGTGCCTGTAACAATTTGAACTGCATCCTTCTGTCATCTGCATGTGCACAGCATTGTATATGGCACATTTGAAGTTCAATGTAATTCTTAAGCAAGATGAATTAATTAAATGCACACAACACATTATTTTGCCATGTAAAGAACATTGGAAGCCTGCCTGTGTACCAAGATCACTTTTAATTCTAACACAAACCTATCCGTTCAGCTTAAACCAGATAATACTCCTACGTCCCGTCCCCTTTCCTCCATACTTATGGGACATCTCTCCGTCCTGTGGGACGGGACAGGAGCACTTTGTAAAAAGCATCCACATTTTTGTCAAAAATGTGTCCCTCTTTTTCCTGGGCGGGGCCTGGCACGCAGCCGTAACCCTGCCCACCTTGGCTCCGCCTGCGCATCGCCCATCAGTCCTTTTCTCCGCACGATCAGGGCCGGACGCACTTGCATCCTCGGAAGACTTTCTTCCCTTTTTCCCTCTGGCGCTCGCTAGCGTTCGTTTACTAGTCTGTCTTTTAAACTAGATTTTCCAGACTGTTCATCGTGTCACCGTTGCTTCGCGAGGGTGAATCTCCATCCTCTTTGTTTAGAGTGTTTGGGTCCGGAACACCGTTGGGACTCCTGTTTTTACTGTGACTCCCTTTCGGTCCGGGCACTTCAACGTCGGTTGGAGCGGTGGGAGGTGTTCGGACGGACTCCTCCTTCGCATTTTCAGAAGTTCACCGACGAGAAGAAAAAAATGCCCGGTAAGTTCTTTAGTTTTCAGAGCACCCCAGCCGGGGGTACCTTTCCGGGTTCCTCTCGAGCCGGGAGGGGCGTTGATCGCTCTGTTACCGGGGTTCGCCCTGAGGTGCCTGTCGGGCCTAATAATTCTACCAGAGTTTTCACCGAGGGTCTCCGTAAGGGGCCTGTATCTACCGGAGTATGCTTGAGGCCGCTCCTGTGGGGGCTGTTTGTAGACCCAGTTCTACTGAGTCGTGGGGTACCGGAGCTTGCTCTGAGGCCGCTCTTTCGGCTTCCCTCAAAAACAAAACTGGGGTGCGCCCCGAGGTCTTGGCTGGGCTTGACGTTACCGAATGGATGTTCGAGGCCCGTGCCGATCAGGCTTCTACCGGGCTGAGGTCCCTCGTACAGAGGCTAAGGATACCAACAGCGCACCGTTCCCGCTCTTGCGGTGACACCAGATCTGTTGAGGGGGCAAAGAATAAAGTTTCTTCTTTTACTGGCAGTGCCGAGGCCCTTCCTTCGAAGGCTCAGTTGGCGGTTGGTATGTCGCAGAAACATTCCAGGCCTCATAGTACCGGCTCTGCCGAGGTTCCCAACGTGAAGGCTAAAATTAAGACCCCTGACCCATCGACGGGGACTCCTGCCTCACTTCCTCACATGCCGCAGTTCCCCTCAGATGAGGACAAAATGGGGGCCGTTCCCGCTACGACCACGGCGGCCATTTTAGGTACTACCCCCTACAACTACGCCATCGGCCCCTGGTGTAGGGTTCTGTCCTTCGGGTGAACCTAAGGTCCCTTGTGCGCATCCTTACTGGCCGGTTTATGATTGGAACGCCCAGATGCCTCTTCCGCACAATGTTTCGTTGCCCGCGGGGCGGCTCCCTTGATTTATGTGGATTTGTCGGAGGGGCTGGTGTGGCACCCTTCTCAGTTCCCTGGATTTGTCCACCTCATGAGAGGCCTCCTCAGGTTCCGAAGCAATCTCCTGAGGACGCTTTTTTCGGTAAATTTCAAGCCTTTATGCGCACCCACCCCATGAGGGAATATTTCAAGGAGATATGTCCTGCCAGCGCCTCCCTTGCCCGTGGTGCCTGACACAACTCAGCAGGATCCTGACCTGTCAGATGACCCTCAAGGCGATCAGTACGACGAGGACCTTCCCCGCTCTATCAGAGCTTTCCATGACCGGGTGCTGGACATGAGTTTCTTAGAAGTTCCGGTGCCCGAGGCACCTGCTCTGCAGGAGGGCGTGCTTTCTGGGGCATTCATCTTGTCTCCTTTGGAGCGTACCGGCCTGTTCTTGCAGAAGGACGTTCTGGCCAAGGTCTGTAGAGTTTGGGAAAAACCACACTCAGGACTTTTTGTTAATAAAAAGATTGACGCAAGGTACAGGCTGCATTCGTCAGAAGAAGTGGCCTTGTCTTGTCCGTCTCCCTCCTCCACAGTGGTGGCTGCGGCTACGTTGCAATCCAGGCCTGCAGCATCCTCCTCCGCGACGGCTACTCAGGTCTTGGGAAAGGAGGACAAGCTCCTGGACTCCCTAGGGAGGAAAATCTTTGCCAATTCGGCCTTACAGCTCAGGCAGGCCAATGCAGAATTGATTTTGGCGGGAGCTAACATGCGGATGTGGAGAGGTCTGTCGGAGTTTGAGGAGCACATTCCCGTCGAGAAGTTAGAGGATTTCAGAGGAGGCCTTTCCGATGCCAGGGTCTTGGCCCAGGATCTCCTGGAGGCTGCGGCTCATCACGTAGACACCTCGGCTCTGAGCCTGATGCTTGGGGTTGATACCTCACAGCAAGCCTAGCAGCATGCCACTAAGTTCTAGAAGGAGGTGCAAGACAAGGTTCTGGACCTTCCATTTGATGGTAAGGAGCTTTTTCACTCCTCTACTGATGTAGAGCTCACCAAAACCAAAGACAGCACTCAGACGGCTAAATCATTGTCTGTTCTGGTTAAAGCTCCCTTCAAGGCTCAAAGGCCGTTGTCGCAAGGTTGACCTTCCTCTGGTTTTAGGGGCTTCCTCGACCGCAAATCTCGCAGAGTGGATTCTCTGGGGTATAACCGCCGTAGACCACAGCGTACGCAGTATTTCTCCCGCTCCTCAGCCTCCTCATCAGGTTCAGGTGGCACCGCCACCGATGAGCCTGCCAAATAAGGGTTTTCCGCGCTCGCACGAGACCCGGGTGGGAGAACGCATTGCGTCTCATTGGGAGGCGTGGCAGGCCATCACAGAAGACAGATGGGCCTTGTCATTCGCTCGAGCGGGCTTCTGCTTACTTTTACCCCCTACCCCACCCCTCAACCCTACTCTTCAGCTGTCGGGCTTGCCCTCCCTCAAAGCCGAGGTTCAGAAACTTCTGCACCTCAGAGCTGTGGAACCCGTTCCCTTTGGGGAGCGAGGGGAGGGCTTCTACTCCCGGCTGTTTACGGTGCCCAAACCACACCAGGCTGGCCTGCGCACCTTTCCCAGTTCAATCTTTTCCTACCCCAAGAGAAATTTAAGATGATCACGCCCAGCCAGATTCGCTCCTCTTTGCAGATGGGCGATTGGCTCAGCGTGGTGGATCTTCAGGATGCATACATGCATATCCTGATTTGTAATCCACACAGGAGATACCTCCATTTCTCTTTGGGAGAGGAGCACTTAGTTTCGGGTGCTTCCTTTTGGCCTCAGTTCGGTGCCGCGTGTCTTCACGAAGATGATGTTGTTGATTGCGGCCTATCTCCGTCTTCAGGGTATTCATGTGTATCCCTATTTGGACGAGTGGCTCCTACGCAGCCCTTGTCCGTTGGCAGCAGCGGACAACCTCCAGTCTCTCCTTCAGCTCCTGTTCCATCTTGGGCTGTCGGTGAACTGGTGGAAATCCTCCATGACGGTCTCACAGGACCTGACTTTCCTGGGTTTTCATTGGAACACCATAGACTGCCGAGTGTATCTGACCGGGGACAGAATGGCGGATCTGTTGGCCACGTGTCAGATGTTTGCGCAGTCGGAGAGCATGTCGGGCTGGTGGTTCCAGAGGCTTCTGGGCCTCATGTGTACTGGCTCTTCCTCTTGCTCGTCTCAAAATGAGACGGACCCAGATGGCTCTTCGGAGTTCCTGGCGTAAGGCTGTGGACCTGGATTCCAAGCGGATAATGATTCTGGATTCCATGAGAGTGGACCTGGATTGGTGGTAATCTCTCAGCAGCTTGTCAGTGGGCGCAGGGTTCCAGGACCCAGCCCCCATGGTGACGATCACGACAGACTCCTCCCTTTTGGGGTGGGGTGCGACGTTAGATCTTCTTCAGGTCTCGGACCTCTGTTCACCTCAGGACAAGCTCCTGCACATAAACCATTTGGAGCTTCTGGCGATATTTCTGGCGCTCAAAGCGTTCCCACCTCTCAGTCAACAAGGTGGTCCGCATAAGAACAGGACAATGTGGTATCAATGTATTACATAAACAAGCAAGGGGGAACAAAGTCTCCCCCTCTCGTGGACTTGTCCATCCAGATTTGGGAGTGGGCCGTGCTTCATGGGGTCTGGCTGCTTGCAGTGCACATCCCGGGCCAGCTGAATGTCACCGCGGATGCCCTCAGCCGGCGGACAGTGGTCAGCTACGAGTGGGAGTTGAAGGCAGAGATCCTCTCATGGATTTTCTCGCATTGGGGCACACCGGAGGTGGACCTCTTTGCCACGGCGGTAAACAAGAAGCTTCCTCAGTACGCCACCAGAGGGGGGCTGGGAGCCTCCTCACTGGGGGACGCACTCGAGATTCCATGGCACAACATGAGAGCTTATGCCTTCCCGCCTCTTCCCCTAGTTCATCGAGCAATTTGGAAGTTGAAGAGCTCTGTCAACTGTTCTCTTCTACTGATAGCTCTGTGGTGGCCGGCCAGGTTGTGGTTTTCAGAACTTCAACACCTGTCGGTGTATCCGCCAATCAGGTTACCAGTAACTCCTGATCTTTTTCACCAAGGGGAACCGCAGATGTGGCACCCCTCCCCACGTCCCCAGTTCACGTCTCTAGAGCATTTGGGTTTGTCTGCAGATAACATGCGCATTATCCAGGCAGCCAGGAAACCCTCGACCAGATCCCAATACAGGAGTAAATGGCTCAGGTTCTGTCATTGGTGTTTGGAAAAAGAATTGGACCCGAGGGTGGCAACGATTGACACGGTGCTGTCCTTCGTATCCTCCCTAGCAAAGTCAGGGGTTCATGTTCTGTCTTGCAGGACTTATCTCTCGGCGATTTCCGCTTACCTCTCTACAGACCGGTGTTCTTATTCCTTAACTAACCCGGTGGTGCAGAGACATTTTGCGGGCTTGACACGCATCTACCCTCCGGTTCGTAGTCTGCACCCGCCTTGGGACCTAAATGTAGTCCTGATGGCGCTGTGCCATAAAGCCTTTGAGCCAATGGCTACGGTTGACATCAAGTAGGTGTCCTGGAAAGTGTCCTTTCTTTTAGACGTTACATCAGCGAGGAGAGTGAGTGAGCTCCAGGCATTGTCGGTGGAGCATCCTTTCTTGGTCTTTCACAAGGACAAGGTAGTTCTTCGGACGAACCCAGCTTTCCTACCAAAGGTAGTGACCGAATTCCATCTGAATCAGTCGATTTCCCTTCCGGTCTTTTTTCCGAACCCTGCCTCGGAGGCGGAAAGGGTCCTGCACTGCCTGGATGTCCGAAGAGCTCTTAAGTTCTACCTGGACAGGACTTCCGAACTTCGGAGCTCTTCCCAACTGCTTGACTTTCAATAAGCCTCAGGGCAGGCCGGCGTCTAAGGCATCCATTTCCAGATGGATTGCCGCCTGTATCACGGAATCTTTCACCGTCCAAAAGCTGAAACCTCCTAAAGGTATCCATGCACACCAGGTGCGAGTCAAGATGCCGTGGTTGAATTTCAGAAGTATGTTCCCTGGGAGTCCATCGCTAAAGCGGCTACTTGGGCCTCCCCATCTGCTTTCTGTAAGCACTACTGCCTCGATATGAGCTCTAGAGCTGACGCTCAGTTCGGCCAGGCTCTGCTGAAGAACCTGTTTCAGTAAGGGGTATTTCCATCCACCCATAGTTCCTGTACGGAGTGCTTGGGAATCTCCCATAAGTATGGAGGAAAGGGAACGGGACGTAGGAGTATTACCAGGTTACTCACCGTAGTGACCACCTTACTCCTAGTCCATAGTCCCCTTTCCTCCATACGCCCGCCCGCCGTCCCCTCTAATAAGGTTCCTCTGTTATTTCTAATGGGTCTTTGACACACAGGACGGAGAGATGTCCCATAAGTATGGAGGAAAGGGGACTATGGACTAGAGTAAGGTGGTCACTACGGTGAGTAACCTGGTAAATCCCATCTATAGTACACCAGAAAAACCTGAATTACTACAATACATACAGCTGTATACTCTTCGCAATACTTATGGCACATCTTCCAAGGGAACCTTAGCACTTAAGCAAAGCGCAAGAGCCCCAGCCACAGTTGAGCTGTAGCTGGAGAAAAAGATGCCTTAATGACATATTTCAGAGATCCTTATACATAGGAACAAAAAGTGAACTCGAGCTTCCCTAACCCTTGGGCAAAAGGGACAATCTGGGCTCACATTTGCATACCATTTTTATTTAACAAATGCCAAAGGTAAGCTGTCGAAGCGAGCTTTAAGAAAGAGAGCGCATTAACTTTGGACTCATAACAGAGTTTCCGTACCCCTGGAGTAAGCTCTGGAGCAAAATCCTACACCTTGGCTTGTCCAACTGGATATTATGAAATTCCCTTCTTACATCAAGACCATTTCAGTCCCTGTGCACTTAGAACAAAGTAGCTACTTCACCTACAACACACACACACATGGTCATGGATTTATGTTAGGAGGTATTTTTATTTTTTGAGCATTTGTTAGGCACCTATACAGTAGAAGTGGAGTTACTTACCCATGGTAACATTCTTTCGACTGGATGTTCCACGTATTCCTCATCTTATATTTCCATATCCAACTTGAGCTGCTTCGGAAATGTTTTTCAGCAGAGGGCGCTGTGCGTCTGTCCACTCGATGTCCCTCAGAGGTCTCTCTTGATGTTGACGTCATCAATGGCATAAAGCATGTGCACCGACCGTTGGCTTCAGTTCCATTTTTAACGCATGTACAGGTTAACCTGCATCTGACAGTTACTTCTGCTGAAAGAGCGAAGACTGCAATCACATGGAAAATTCTACTACAGGGCAGTTTGGGAGGGGCGGTGAGGAATACGTGAGAGAAACATCCAGCCAAAAGAACGTTACCATGGGTAGGTAACTTGCTCTTCCAATGGATTGTGTCCTCCCACGTATTTCTCATCTTATGATAAACTCCCAAAACCGTGTAAGTATTCCTGGAGGAGGGAGTCAGTTTTCAGACTCATAATAATTTAAATGTTCCTTCATAGGTCTGTTAGCAGAATGTAGCAGTGCCTTTCCAAATAAACCTTCCCAGCTTGAGGAAGAGTCCAGATTATAGTGTTATAATATATGTGTTTCGTAAAGGTGTGTACGGACAACCATGTGTCTGCCGCACAAATAGCTTTAATTGGGACAACCCTCTGTAATGCAGAGGAGGTAGTGATGCCCTTGGTTGAATGAGCTCTAAAACCCTCTAGGGGATCCTTTCCTGCTAATCTGTAGAATTCAGATATTCTCAAAATAATCCATCGTGAGATTTGTTTCGAAATTGCCATACCCAACTTGTGGCCCGGAAAACATACAAAATGTTAGTCATAGTGTCTTATTTTATACATTCTGGAGATGTAAAACGTCAGTGCACGCCTTGCACGCCTGTGTAACTGTTTCCAGGATGAGGAGCGTAAAATGAAGGTAGAATTTTTTTTCACCGAGTTAAATGGAACTCTGACGCAATCTTAGGTAAGAAGGCCTGTTTCACCTTAAGGACCACCTTATAGAAAATTGTATAAGTAATCTTGCAGGACAAGGCCTGAAGTTCACTCACTCTTCGGGCTGATGTAATGGTCACTAAAAGGATGGTCTTTAAGGATAACCTTAAGGGACAGGTATGGATAGGCTCAAAAAGAGCACACATTAGACATCTAAATACTAGGTTGAGGTCCCAAGTTGGGACTTGAAATGAGACTGGGGGAAATGTATTTGTCAGTCCTTTTTAAGAATTGTATCACAAGGGGATTCTTGAAGAAAAACTTTTCAGAGGAGAGCTGCCAGCTGCACCTTGATTGTACCAACCTGGAGCCCCAAGTTGGCCAGCTGTAATAAGAATAACACCATAGGTGTACTGTATGTAAACTGAGCCACATTCTTATCCCTGCACCAGCTGCAGAATTTTTTTCCAGCGGTACAGGACTTTGTTGCTGACCTTCTGGCTGAAAGCAAAATCTCCATTACGTCTTCCGGGAGGTGCCAATCGTATCTCAACCTCTCAGAAACCATGCATGAAGGTTGAGTCTTGACCTCTGGATGGAGAACATGTCTGTGTGTCTCTCTTTCTCTCTTTCTCTCTCTTTCTCTCTTTTCCTGGGGTCCCTTATCTAGGATGTCAGTCGGATCATGTTGGTCTTTTCCACCCCATATACTCTGCCACCCTGTACATTAAATGTCTAGAAGACACTTCAGCATGGTCAGTAGGGTCTGGTCTTCCAAACTCTAATTCTGGGGACGTATCTAGTCCACTTGCATTTTGCAGGGACTCCTGTATGTTTTTTATCCTAGATTCCTCTGAGATCAAAGGCTGTGACCCCAAGCGTTCGATACTGAAGACCAAAAGGTTTTGAATCATCCAAAGAATGTTCTGCTTACTCATAAATCAAAGAAAGTGACTCGGTCCTTTCTTGGTAATGGTGTATACACCTTTTCTGTGATCCCCGATGGCGTTGATGGTGGTGCTGAAATCGTCATCGAGGGCTTACGACACAGTAGGCGTCGGACGACTTACGCTTTTGGGGTTGAGGATCTGTCATGGTCCAATGAGGAGTCTTTCGGCGCTAATGGAGTCTGACTTTTCCTCAAGGAAGATTTGTCTCGACTCGAAGGACCCTTCGACCGCTCTGAGATTTTTCTTTGTGTTCTGTGCCAGAGGGCGTGTGGTTTTTGCCCTGATCCTTTTTCGACCTGGGCAGTTTTCGAGGTGGTCCAGGTCAAACTTGTATCATTTTTATTCTGAACATCTCCCACTCTGCTGGAGAGGCTATTGTTGGGCATTTAACTTGTTCTGGGGAGGAACTCGATGACTAAGACAGCAACCCATGGTGCCTTTTCCTTGAACGTCATGATGAGTGGTGAGAACCACTGCATGATCTCCATCTTTGCCTTTTTACGAGTTGAAATATTTCTTGACTCGTCAGAAGACACTTTTTCGACATTGTTGGCCAAGGGGGTTTTGACCTTCCCGCCGCTAATTTTCTTTCAGGGTTTCGCCGTCATGGATAAGCAGTCAAAGGAAGCATGAGAGGAACCGATGCACCATAGACTCACCCAATGGGGGTCTGTAAGGGACATCTCCGCCCCACAATCTTGGCACTTTTTATACCCTGATCTGAGTCGAAGACTCTAATGCCATTTGCAATAATTGTAATTGAAGATTACTTAGGGGAACCGAAGCATACTGTATCCGAAACGTTAACTTTCGAGGGGAAAAACAGAACTGAAGCCAACATTTGCTGCGCGTGCTTTATACCATCGATGACGTCAACATCAAGAGACCTCTGAGGGACATCGAGTGGAGAGACGCACAGCGCCCTCTGCTGGAAAACATTTCCGAAGCAGCTCAAGCTGGATATGGAAAGATCATAAGATGAGGAATACATGGAGGACACAATCCATTCAAATAGTGTTACGAAGCGCCACAAGGCAAAATTTAGAGGGAACAAGTGGAGTAAATAACATTGACAAGAACAGTAAATGTACAATTGTGGTCCTACTAGGCCTGGTGGCAGGACGTGCAGTGAAGAGAAGTGCAGGAGATGGGGAAGGATAGGGTGTTGGGGCGGAGGGAGGTGTTACACATTATATGCAACTGCTACACATGCATTGATTTCTGGTCTTTCCACATCACACATATACATCCATTTTAAAACACATAAAATGAATGCCTTGTACAGTAAAACCTGCCTGGTTTAAAACGATGTAAACATCAGTAAGTACATCTCAGATTTACAAACTTTCCCTTTTGTACATTATACGCATTTTACTTCATCACCAAATACAGAACATTCATTTCCCTTCATTCAAAGTCCTTCGAAGTAGAAACACACATCTGGAAAGTTATGTTTGGTTTATATATACCTTCTTTACATAGCAGAATTTAAAAAATGGAAATAGAAGTTACCACAGACAACGGGTCTATTTAATGAAATTGCCTGTTTACATATGAACGGTAGAGTGCCGTGTTAGAAACACTATTTGAACATTACAATTTCAACGATGCAAAATGTAAAGTTGTACGTTTTACATTTTTCTCAAATGTAACATACCTCTTGATAGTGTGAACTGTCGAATTGAATAAAATCTTTAAATGCATTTCACTGTCACATTAGTATTTAATAAAAAATAACCCATCACAAATATTTTCCATTAATATTAGAACATATCATTGTATGGTCCAGTATTCAGCAACATACTTTTTCCTTTTCTTGTTAAAGAAGATATTATGGTCCCCTTGTAGTTTTCATCCAAAACCAACCAGCGTACAGAAAAAACATTTGTATCACTCCTACCCATTGGTCAACATATAGAAAGTACATTAAATGCTACATCATGTAATATCGCAGTTTCTTCTGTGACACTTGTGGTTCAGTGAAGAACTACCAAACAAAGTAAATGACGATTTACACAAGCAAGGCTTATCATTCAAAGTGCATTCTCATACTGGTTTTTGTTTGGTACAATTCAGATTTACTAACCTATATGAACCTTATTTTACTGATATAAACTGCAAAACGATGTATTTGCTTTTTCGCCTGATTACATATGCATTAAAATCTCAGCTTCGTTTTTTCAATATTTACTTTTGTGTACAATGTTTATATACAGCAACTTAAATTATTGAAAAGGGCTCCATTTTCTCATCCTGCATATCATTTGGTGAGTTTTAAGTATGTTTCAAGACGGTGTATGCAATTATGTATAGCAAACATTTAAGTGGGTACCTATTATACACATACAATTTTTCTTACATATGCAGACCTGCATATCCTATGTTTAAACTGCGTTGGTACTACGTTATCCTGCATACATTTTATTGCACAAGTTTTAAAATTATCTGGTTTGAGACCATAGAACATGCAGTTCGAAATATCATGTAACTGCGTACAGGGTACCTTCTTTCAGAAACATAGCATGTGTACGTACAACATGAATTTCTATGTACAGAAAACACTATGTACTGCAGTCTTTGAGTGGTGTCTACATGTAGCAAAAAATAGTCCGTAGACGCCCCTCTGCGAGAACAAATATGGTCCATTGACCTGTTCTTTGGGAAAGTACCCACTTGAGAGTCGGCTGCCACACTTTAGCTCACTGTACCTTTCACAGAAGGGACATATCCATTTGCATATCAGTATTGGTCCTGACCCTCCCACCCCCCACCCCCCACATGGGCAGTCCAGCACCGAAATGCTATGGCAATTCCCTTCTGAACAAGAGTATCAACAGCAACCCTATACACGTGTTTCAGCCTTGTTGGGCCTCATCAGTGAGATGGAGCTGTGCCTCTGAGCACAGTGAGCAAAGGGTCCACGTCTGGATGACCCAAGGAAACTTAGGGTGACTAAACCAAAGTCCCTTAAATCAAAAAATGGTTCATAGGCGCCCCTCTGCGAGATAAATGTAGCCTGTTTTTTTTCTGATGCTTGTGAATCTGCTTTGAATCGCATGTTGTGCATATAGTCTGACATCTAGTGGTTATCGCAGAGTGTTTCTGCTTTTTTCGAAGATTAAAAAGGGACGTCGACATGGGAGTGACTAAAATTATCTGTGACCAAAATCCTTCACGCATCTAGGTCCCCCAGATTGTTTTTTCCGCCATTCAATTGGGTCGATTTATGTGGAGGTCCTTGTTTGAGATATTATTGCTGGTTCTAGCGTCTTTGGTGCATTCATCAGCACATAGGTGGCCAGTGCTGAGCCTGGGCAAGGCTATGAATATAAGTGGATGTCATATGTGAAAGGACTGGGAGTGTCGTATGGCCTCAGATCTGGACAGAGACACAAAGATGCTCGCGCACCCACCTGGAGAGAATATGGAAGTTTAGCGCCTCGCTTCCAGACCGCAATGCCAATTAACCAATCCACTAACAATTTCAGCCCTCTGCATACACCTCACACTCTATCCAAACACAACCACAAGCCTACAACACAACCCACACAAACTTCACTACACCGCAACAACAAAACAAACCACAAATACTCGCACAACAGCACACAACGACTACATACTGCAAAACAACCCAAGCCCAGGCAACGGGCCTACCGGGCTGAGGCCAACAGCACATCACTGCTCTCTTGCACTTTTCCAGCTTACTCCCACTAACTCACCTCCCTCCCTTCCCTTTTTCAGAGCCGCCTGAGCGCCAGGGGACCACTCAGGTGATGATGGTGCGTGGTACAAATATCCTTTAACATTAACAGCAGACATTCTCGACGACTGTTCGTCCCTCTTCGATGGCTGTTCCTGTGTTGCTGATTTGCAACTCTTTGCTGCCTCTGGTGACTTAACGGTTGTTTCCGGCTTTGGCCTTCAGGCCCAGCCTTGCAGTAGGGAGAGTGGGGGGGGGGGCACGCTTTCGCTCTACACTTCATCTGAGCGTGCTTTTTCTTTTCTACCTCTCCTCTTCCTTTTCTGATCTGGCTGCTTTTCCACGCTATTGTAAGCGTAATCCTTTCAAATGTTGCTCTTCGTGTAACAGCAAATTTCTGTGGAAAGACACTCGTAAGGAGTGTAAGTAGTGTCTCCCTCATGACCACGACTAACTATGTTGCAAGGCCTGTAAACTCTTGTGGCTTAAGACCGTTAAGGATCAGCGTACCAAGCAGTAGGTGGCCTTGGTAGGCAGGCTGAGAGTCACTCTTCCGCCGTCCCATTGGACGAGGAGTCCCTAAGCAGCCAACGCTCCTTTTCGGAGTCCGAAGGCATAACCGTGGATTCTGCCGAGTGCCTGTCCCCAAACCCTGCTTAGGATGCTATCAGCAGTGTGATGGGGAAATAACACCCTGGCGACAAATGCACACATTCTATTTTAAGGCCAAACACACAACCTCTCTGCCTCATTCGAAAAATTGAGGAAGCCATTGGTGCCCGCAGGCCCATCAACTTTCGGCGAGGCCTACTGAGCCTCACGGTTCAGGGAACGCTGTGCCTCTGCCAGCACAGGGTTTTAAGGCTTTGGCCTCAAAGGGTGCCATCCTTAAAGTTTTGGTGCACGTGGCAAAGGTGTCTAAAGATGCACCTAAACATTCTTCCCTTGCAGAAACGCTCCCCATACTCCGGGAGAAGCTTTCACAGACCTACTCATATCTCCGGTCCTAGGAAGGCCTCCCCTTTGCCTGTAGGTTATTCCCCAGCCTCCCCACCCCCTACAACTGGACCCTGTTCCTTCTGATTGGCCTTTTCCCTCTTCCTGAAGACTCCTCTTCCTCTGCATGGACAAGCGACGGTTTTGAGGCCTGCATTAATAAAATGTTGGAATGTATTGACTTTTCTGCGATATTTGACGTCTTCCCTAATAGGCCACGTCCTATGGATGACTTGCTTAGGCCCCACACTCCTGGGGCTCGTTTTTCCTTCTCCTAAACTGTGTTTGCCTAGTAAGCCTTAAAATATTTTCCAGGATGATCACTATGACCCAGAAGATGTCTGTGTCCTGAATCCAGATGACTACCAGGACCTTGTTTCTCAGGATCTCCTTGCAAGAAGCTTTATTCCCTTGGAATGCGCATAAAGTAATCTTCTTATAGTACCCGCATAGCTAACATAACACTCATGCTAACTATGACATACACACTAGTGTGCAAAGGCCTGCAAAATGTTCCCTTGCCTACTAGATCACAGCTTCTGGCAGCTGTACATGAAGGACGTCAAGTGATGCAAAATATATTGGAAAACACCCTTTACTCTGCAGAGACTGCAGCCAGAGTATTAGCGGAAGTCACCCTGTAGAAGCGCAATGCGTGGCTAAAGAAAAGAATTCTGGTTTCAAGCTCAAGACATAGGCCTCGCTTATTAATAAACCTGTTGAGGACGCTGCCCTTTTCAGCAAAGCCCTTGAAGCAGCAAATGAGCATGACACTAAAGCCAATCTCGGCCAACCCATTTTTTCAACATGGCGTCTTTAATACCTTTCTTAGACGGTCCTTTCCCCGCTCAGCTAAAGGAACCTACGGAACTGGAGGATCTCCCTGGCATTCCAGCCAATGCACGTCCAGCATCTTTCAATCCACTCAACCATGACTATTTCGGTGTGGCAACGGTAGGGGGAGGAACTCTGCAGCCAGAGGCTCCCCTGCCCCAGACAGCAAATGACTCTGGTGCAGGTCCCATCCCATGTTTCCCCAGTAGTGGGGCGATTAACATCTTACCCACGCATGTGAGGGAATCTCCTCAAATCGGTGCATCCTCGAAACAGTCAGCAGCAGTTATTCTAAAGAATTTCTCCATCCACCCGCCAAACAGCAGACCTGTCGCCAGAACATCTCTTCATCCTGCTCGAAGTACAGATCCTGCTACAGAAGGGAACGATCAAGGTCGTCCCAGATCTTTAGGTAAACAAGAGTATTTATTGAATATACTTCCTTGTACCCAAAAAGGATCTGACCATGCTCCCTGTTTAGATCTGTGAACAAGTATGTCAAACCAGAAAAGTTCACAATGACCACTCTTCAAGAGATAATCCTGCTGCTAAACAAGGGGATTCCATGGCTACCTTGTATATGAAAGATGCATACTCTTAGGTCCCGTCCCCTTTCCTCCATACTGTATGGGTGTCCCTTTCTAGGGACGGGAGACAGAACCTTTTTCACCAGGAAAAAATGTTCTTTCCTCTTTAAATTGAGGCGTGCAGGGGTGCGTCCCTGGGAGCATGCGCTACCCTGACTACGCACTCCGGTGCCACACCTCGGTCCCCTTTTCCGCGTTGGCGGGCCGAGTTCACCAGCGCTCCTGGGTTTGGCTCCGGCCATGTAATTCCATGCGCAGATACTTCTGTCTTTTTGTTGTTTTTCATTCAGGTACTCTGTCCTCGGACGTCGCACTCTTCCCCGGCGCATGTCGACTTCAATGGGGTTCAGCAGGTGTCCAGCATGCGAAGGGCTGTTTCCTACGTCCGACTCACGCGCTTTTTTCCTCCACTGCCTTGGCCCCAACCACGGCTGGCAAGGTTGTACCGCGTGCAACGCGCTTTCTTCGAGTGCTCTGAGGAACAGATTGGCTAGATGGAGGGATCTCTTCGAGAGGTCGCCTCCAGAGGATCCAAAGGACTTCAAGCGTCAATCAAGGCTCAAGGTAGGACCACTCTTTTCAACCGCACCCTGCAAGGGAGACTCCTTTTCAAGGACTCTCCCGAGCAGGAGGAACCACTCAGGTTCTCATACCAGCACGAATACCAAGGCTAACCCAGCTACAGGCTGAGGGGTCAGTAGATCCTCCCAGTGACGGTGCTGAGGGACCTAAAGGTTCTTTTACTGGGTGTTCTCCCGCAGGGCTACACCCTTGTACTGGCAACATGTCTGAAGGAGGTGTGGGGGGCGCCTATACACAATACTACCGGCGGATCCGCCGAGGGCGACACTCCTATCGGGTCTATCCCCGAAGCTCAGGGTAGGCCTCAAGCTCTACAGCGAAGAGTCCTGGAGCGGGTTGGGCCCAGTGGGCAGAGCACCACAACTTCGGCATATGACGAGCAGCCTGACAATGGCCACCGCTCCTGGCAACATGGACGCTCGCGCAATACCTCACTGAGCAACGGAGCATTTGTATTTATTACATTTTATAAAGCTCTTTAAATCAAGGCGCGTCACGTGAAACATGAATACAATAGAAACAGTAAGTACATTGAGTCAAATCATTGTGAGCAGGAAGTAGAACAATTTGTCGAGATAATTAGATTAAGGATCTGGGTAGGGGAAGCAAGGGAGGAAGTAGTGAAGAACTCAGGAGGGAGGATGAAGTAGGTGGGATTTTAAGGAGGAACGGAAGGGAGAGTATGAAGAGTGTATAGGGAGAGGTAATGAGATTGATTGGAGAGGGGCAAGGAGCTGGAAAGATAGGAAGCGAGAAGGGGCACAAGGAGGGGGTGGGACAGTGAGTAGGAGGTGGTCAGACTGGAGGGGGTGAGAAGAGTAGAAAGAGAGGTAGGTGGGCAAGATCATGGAGAGATTTAAAGATAAGACGGAGAAAGTTGAATTTGAGTTGGGAGTGAATGGAAAGCCAACCAAGAGAGGAAAGCGAAGAGGAGATGGAGTCATGAGGAGAAAGGGAGCGAAGAGTGCGGATTGCAGAGTGGTAGAGGGATTTGAGAGGGTGGGGGGGGCAAGATGAGAGGCGGGGAGACCAAAGAGGAGAGCTGAGCAGAAGAGACGAGAAAAGATGAGGGAAGACATTTTGGTGGCATGGAAGGTGAGGGAGGAACAGATTTTACGAATATTGTGAAGGTGAAAACGACAAGCTTGGGAAGCTAGGGAGATATGGTGAGTAAAGGAGAGTCAAAGTGGAGGCCGAGGTTGCGGGCGGAGGCAGAGAAGGGGAGATGAGCAGGAGGGAAGACGATATAAGGAGGGGGGGAGAAGGGGGAGGAAGAGTGTTGGCGGGAAGAAATAAAACTTTGTTTTGTCCGTGTTTAGGGTGAGAAAGTGGGAGGGCATCCAGCTATTGATGGCCGTGAGACAGGAAGAGTTTGAGGTGGATGTCAGGGGTGAAGGAAGAGAAGAGGAAGCTGGTTGTCATCAGCGTAGAAATGGTAGGAGATACCAAACGAAGAGTTGATTGGGACTAGAAAGGAGGTATAAAGTGAGACAAGGAAAGGGCCGAGCACGGAGCCTTGGAATGCCATAGTCGAGAGTAGGGGAGGAGTGCACCCCCCCCCACCCTCCCCCAGGAGACTGCAAAGGAGCGGTTGCAAAGGTAGGAGGAAAACAAGTTGAGGACAGAGCCTTTGAGACCAAAGGAAGAGTGTTGAGGAGTAAGGGGTGGTCGACTGTGTCAAAGGCAGCAGAGGTCAAGGAGAATGAGAATGGAAGTGTTTGGAGTAGCGAGCAGTGAGGAGGGTATTGAGAACGGAGTTGAGAGATTGGTTTCAGTGGAATGTTTGGGTCAAAATCCAGATTGGGTAGGGGGAGGAGAGAGGTTGGAGACAAATGCTGAAAGTTGGGAGTAGACTAGACGTTCCAGGAGCTTGGAGAGGAATGGTAAGAGAGAGATGGGACGAAAGTTGGAGGCTAGAAGGGGGTTGGTAAAGGGTTTTTTCTGGATGGGGGTGGTGATAGCGTATTTGAAGGCTGTGGGTAAGTTAGTAGTGGTAAGACAGATGTTGAAGAAAGAGGTAAGGTATGAGAGGGCAGGTTTTGGGAATCAGGGGGGGCAGCAGTGGGGTGAGTTTTAGACAGGAGGGAAATGTCAGTGACGGGCTGAAGTTAGACATGCAAGAGGATGGGGTGGACAGATGGGGAAGGAGGAGAGTAAGAGGGGAGTGTAGAATGTTTTGTCGTAAGGTGAGTATCTTAGAGAAGTTGGCAAAGTCAGAGGGAGAAAGGAGAGGCGGTAGAGTGGTTAGGAGTGGGGAGAGAGAAGATGAGTTAGAGTTTGGAAGATACATCGAGGGTGAGAGGATTAAGAGTGGAGAAGGTTAGAGAAGTAGGATTGTTTGGCTGAGCTGAGGCAGGAGTTATAAAGGGGGTGGTAAGAGAAGTAGGAGGCTTGGTTAGCTGGTGAGCGGTGCTTAAGCCAAGTCTTTCAAGGCGTCAAAGCGGCGCATTGACAGCAGGTGAGGGGAAAGCCAGGGTTGGGCAGGTGTGGGGGAGCGGCGAAAGGGGGGGAGAGAGGGTGCAGTTGACCAAGACTGGAAGAGAGGGAGAGGACCTAGTTAAGGCTTCATAAGCAGAGAAGAAAAGTGAGGGAGAGGCGGGAGGGAGGAGGTACAGGTATCATAGAAGTGAGAGGGGTTAAAAAAAGAGGTTCCATCGAGAGAAAGAGATGGAGGAAAGACGAGAGACGGGGGAGTGAGTGAAGGAGAATGAGAGTAAAGCATGGTTGGAGAGATAGTTGGGGAGGGTGGAGACAGGGGAGGGGGAGAAGGAAGAGACAAATAAGGTCAAGAGTGGAGCCAGAAGAGTGTGTAGAAGTAGGGAGGGGGCTAAGAAGATAGGAGTCGAGAATAGACAAAAGAGGGGAGGTTTGGTGAGAGGAGGAGAGATGAAGGAGCAGGTGGAAGAACAAGTGTCCAGGTGTGACTGGTATCAACCAGGTATGTGGCCTACAGTCTATCCATTGTTGGCGAAGGGAGGTTCCCTCTGCATCCGATTTAGACAGGGTACGCATCAGCCTCATGCCTCACCCGCCACCCCACCGGCCTGTGAGGACAGGTTCTTCAAAGATTCTTTGGGCTCATGAGATCCCCCTCAGATGGGAACCATCCTCAAGAATGCCATGAGGCACTTCCTATGACTGCACCCATTGATATTCCTCCCATGGCTCCGGTGCCACAGGCCCAAGCTCAGCCCACAGGTCAAGCAGTACTGTATCAGCCTCTGCTGCAGCCTGCGGTCTCAACTCCTCAGCGTCCAGTTCTTCTCCCGTGCTGGACCAGAACAACGCCCAGGTGGACACAGACGAGGAAGAGGACCCTGACGCACCATCGTCAGCCAAGGCCTTCCACGAACGTCTTGCTGGCTTGGCAGAATATCTGGGCCTGTCTCAACCCGAAGTTGAGCAACCAGAAGCAGGAGTGCTCGCAGAGGTGCTTGCTCTATGCCCCTCTGCTAGAATGGGGATCCTGATGCAAAAGGATGTTGTCGCCCTGGCCAAAAAGGGGTGGCTAAAACCCCACTCTGCCCAGCCGGTCAATCAACGCCTGGATGCCAAGTACAGGCAAATGGAGGGGGATACACTCTTGCTGTCAGCCCACCCTCAGCCACACTAGTCGGTGATTGCTGCAGTGTCACTGTACTCAAAGCCCGAGTCGTCCTCGGCCACCACACCCTCAGCGCTGCTAGGCAAGGAGAAGATCTTGGAGGCATACGGGAAGAAGCTTTATTCCAACGCATCTTCGTCAAGCCAACGCGGATGCCATGTTGGCAGCTGTTAACGAGATGCTTTGGCAGGAAATTGCCATCTTCCTTCCGGTGCAGAGCCAGTCGCGTTCAAGGGGGGACTGGCAGAGGCTAAAATGGTGGCACAGGACATCAAGCCCACTGTGGCCCACATTGACACCTCTGGCCGGGCTATATGCATCGCCACGGACATGAGAAAGGCGGCCTGGCTACTAAATTTAATCTGGACTTCCAGGAACGCATATTGGACCTTCTGTTCGAGGGGGTGACCTCTTTCACTCCACCACAGACGAGGAGCTAGATAAAGAAAAACAGTTTGCAAACTTCAGTCTTTAGCTATCCTTACGAAGGCCACGCACAAGGCATATACACCCAGTCACAGCAATGCTCCGAGAAGGGGCCTACATACAGAGGGTTCCATGGCTTCCAAGAGCAGAGGTCTAGGGAGCCTGGTAGTTTGCTGAGTCGGCACCGGCACAAGCAACAAAAAAGGGGAGGGGTAAAGGTTTTTTCCTGTCCCTCACGACAGCCTCGGAGGGAAAGAAGATATGACTCGCCCCTTCGGGTCCACGTATCTCCGGTGGGGGGGCAGGCTTGCACTCCACGCACAGTTCTGGCATCAGAATTTTGCGGTCCCCTGGATCCTCTCTGTAGTAAATAACAGGGGGGCAAGGGGGTTTCCTGGGAGTCCTTCTGCCAGACATGAGTCCTGGTTATGAGCGCCTTACCCAGAGTCTTCACTATCTTTCAGAGGAGAAATATCCAAAATATATCAGTCTTTGTCCTGCCCTGGGGCAGTCCAGCACCGAAATGCTAGGCAATTCTCCTCTGAACAAGCGTACCAACAGCAACCCCAAACACGTGTTTCGGTCTGCTGGACCTCTGGTTGGTGTCCTCTGTAGTATCCATGGGGTACCGCCTACCTATCCCTTCCTCTTCTCCCACAGATTGGGGACAGCAACTCTGTTGGCGGAGATCCTTTTGCTCGTCGAGAGCCAGGCAGTGGAGGAAGTCTCGGCCTCCCAGTGAAGATTGGGCTTCTACTCCAGGATTTTCGCCATACAGAAAAAGAACCAGGCTGACCTGAGTTGTGTTGGACCTATCCGCCCTTCACCTCTCCCTACCCCTTCAAAAATTCAAGATGGTTACACCAGCACTCATATCGGAGACATTGTGCAAGGGGGACTGGATGTGCTCCCTGGATCTGAAGGACGCTTATCTATACGTCCCGATTTGGCAGCTGCATCATTCTTTTCTATGATTCAGAATTATGGGCTACAGCTTCCAATACAAGGTACTTCCCTTCAGCCTCAACTTGGCCCCAATGGTGTGTACAAGACTTATGATTACAGTGGCAGCCCTCCTTCGGGCCCAAGGCCACCATAATTACCCGTACCTCAACGACTGGCTTGTCACGGCTACATCACCAGAAGTGGTGCACCACACTTCCGACGCTCTTATGAGCACACTCCACGACCTGGGCTTTTCACTCAACCTAATGTTGTCCCAGCTGCAGCCTACACAGAAACCGACTTTCCTGGGACTCATCTGGGCCCAGTACAAGAGTAAGTGGAATAGGTTCTGTCACTGGGCAGACTCTAAGGAGATCGACCCCCTTACATGTATGCTGAACGACGTGCTCTCCTTCTCAGCACACCTCGCACTCTGGCGTGCAGGTGGACACCTGCTGCACGTATTTGGCAGCCATATGAGCCTACAGAAATTCGGAGGAAGAGGTCTTTTCCTCTTACAACCCGATAGTCAGACACTTGATGGGCCTTGCCAGACTGTACCCGCCCATCAAGAGGCCACACCCAGTGTGGCACCTCAATGTAGGGTTGGGCACCCTGGCACCCTGGCGCACAAGCATTCGAGCCAGTGGTGTCCGCGGATATCAGGCTGGTCACTACTAAGACGGCCTTGCTAGTGGGCCTCACTTCGGCTTGCAGAGTCAGCGAAATACAGGCGCTAGTTGCCTCAGAGCCCTATACTACTTTTCACAAGGATAAGGCAGTCCTGCGGACGCACCCTGTGTTCCTACCTAAGGTACCTTCCGCCTTCATTTAAACGAGGAAATGGTGCTGCCTACGTTCTTTGCCGAGCCGAAGGACGAGGCTTGGAGGGTTCTGTACTGTGTGGATGTCAGACATGCTCTGAAATTTTACCTGGGCAGGACCAAGTGCTTCCGCAAGTCAGACGCACTGTCACTTCCGGCGGGTGAAGACCAGGGTATCGGGCATCAAAGGCCTCTATAGCACGATGGATGCTCTCGGCCATCAAGGAAGCATATGAGGGGCAGCATAATCCACTTCCAGCTAACATGCACGCCCATCGCATTCCAACGACGGGCCCTGTGGCAAGTCGTAAGCAGGGCGGCCACCCCTTCGACTTTCGGCAAGCATTATGGTTTGGATGCCAGCTCTAGATCAGGTGCAGATTTCGGACAGGTGCTTCTCAGAAACCTGTTTGCTTAAGGGGGGGAGGGGAGGGTGTCTCCTCTCCACCCTAGTGCTACACTCAGTTGTAATCAACCATACAGAATGGAGGAAAAGGGATGGGAGATAGAAGATACTCACCGCAGAGACTAACTTACTGTTAGTCCTTAGTCCTCTTTCCTCCATATGTCCCACCATCCTCCCCCCTAATAAAACTGGTGTCATTAGTCAATGTTAAAATATTGACGCATATATGGGGGCTGAGGTGTGGCACCGGAGGGCGTAGCCAGGGTAGCACATTCTCCCAGGGTCGCACCCCTGCGCGTCTCTAAATTTTAAGGGGACATTTTTTTCTTGTGGAAAAAGGTTCCGTTTCTCGTCCCTAGGAAGGGACGCCCATATAGTATGGAGGAACGGGGACTATGGGCTAAGAGTATGTTAGTCACTGCAGTGAGTAACTTATAATTACTTTCATTTTTCAATGTTGGCAGCGCTCAGAAAGTACCTTTTGGTTCAAGATGGAGAACACTCACTATCGTTTCAAAGTACTCCCCTTAGGCATTGCCTCAGTCGAGGGGTGTTTATCAAGGTACTAGCAGTGGCAGCAGCTCACTTGCTCAAGCAGTCTATCCAGTGTAATCTTGTCTTGACGACTGGCTCATAACTGGAGACTAGCACCAGGCGTGTCTGGATAATACCCAAAGGACTGTAGATCTTCTTTTCAACCTGGGGTTCTCAATCAATGAGTAAAGTCTAGTCCCCAGTTAAACAATTCCCGGGGGCCCTAATTCAGACAGAATACAGGCTCGTCTTCCCCTCTGACGAGAGGGTTCAAAACATGCTGTTCCAGATCCCTCAATATGTAGCCAGTCCGGTAACTGTACAGAAAGCCATGCAGCTGTTGGGGATGGCATCTATCATCTTCCTAGTTCCACAGGCCAGTCTGCGCATACGTCCTATGTAGGAACGGCTCTTGAGCCAATGTTAAGCAAGCGGTCAGTGGGACGATCTAGTGATTGCATCGACAGCCCTCGCACAGGCTCTGCAAATTAGTTGGAGAACCTTCTAAAAAGAAAATCCTTCTTCACCCACTACAGTAGAAGCGGCTCTCACGGCAGACTCATCCCTATCAGGATGGGAAGCACACCTCCCAGAACAGACAGCAAATGTGGTCACAATCAACAACCAAACACATAAACATACAGTTGCTATACTCCCTTTTTCAGTTATAGGCTGCTTGTTGTCCTACTACTGCAGGCATTTCGTTTCGAGGGGATTGGGTCCTCCGACGTATTCCAGATCTATGACAGTAATCACCACAGCTGTGCTGCTTCGGAAAATCTTTGGCATCTGCATTCTACGTCGATACGCCGCCCTTGAGGACCTCCTCCGACGGCCGACGTCACTGGATGTTATAAGTTGGACGCATGACGCCCGTAGCCTCAGTTCCGTTTTTTCCGCAAACGTGTTCGCTTCGGGAATCTCGGCGTGCCTCGACTCTTTGTAGTTTCTGGTGTTTCTCGGTTCTTCGAACCTGTTTGGTGTTTGTGAAGTATTTCTTCATGAAGATGTCTACCTAGTCTTCCACCCCGCGTCCAGGCTTTAAGAAATGCGGGTACAAGATGTCGGTGTCGGAACTCGCACAACGCCTGCCTCTGGTGCCTCGGAGAGGCCCATGACACGGATGACTGTGTCGACTGCCAGTCGCTGACGTCCAAAGCCTTACGGGAGCGCAAGAAGTTGTTGGTAGGTAAGGTGTCCAAGCCCCGGAAGTCGAGGTCTGCGGGGCTTTCGACTGACAATTCCATGGGCGACTCTCTGCTTCGTCGTCGAAGTCCAGTGGGTCTTGCTCCGGGAGTCGGTCCCGCTACTCCTCTGCCTCTTCGAGGCATTCTCGGAAGCGCTGTCATCGGTCGCTTTCCCCGTCCTCATCCGAGGACTCCGCACGTCGGCGGGTCGCTTACCCCACCAAGCATGCGAGCCCCTGGAGGAATGGGCTTCCTTCGGGAAGAAAATGCTAGCGATTCTAGAATCACAGGGCACCGGTCCGTCCGTGCCTCCGAGTGGGGTCGGTCGTGATCGGTCGAGAGACACTGCTCGTACGCCTTCAGGCTCGGGTGGTCTGCACGATTCGCAGGAGAGGTCCCGCTCGGACAAGGGGAATCGTTCTCGTCATGCCCGTTCCAGGTCCCGGTCCTCGATGCGCTCGAGACCGCGTGAACCTGTGAAGTCTTCAAAGAAGACCTAGACGTCTGTGGCGCAGAGGTCGACGGACTCTCGAGGCTCCACCTCCGAGGAAGTCTTCGACGCTGTCGGCGCCCAGGATGTCGAAGGACACGCTCGGGGCTCCGCCTTCGAGGCCTGTGTCGACGACGTTGATGCTGTCGGCGCCGCGTCTGTCGTCGACGCCAATTCACTCTACGCCTTTCGAGGCTGTGTCGACGGGGGTATGCAGTGGCTCGGGGGAACCACCTAGAAAGGCTCTGGTCAAGTTCAAGCATGGCTTTGGTTCAAGTTCTGTGCCTTCTTACCGCCATCTGGAGTTCATTTCAGAGGTGGATGAGGGCTCTGATGATGACATGTTGCCTGACATGGCGCCAGACGAGATTCTCTCGGGCCATAGCCAGTTTGAGGACCTGAGGCAGTCCCTGCATGATGCTAGTGGGCTGGACACCTCTCCGGAGGTGGAGTTTTGTAGGCCTGAGCCTGGCTTTCCTGCCGATTCTTCGTACCGGTGCCTTATGTCAAGGGTCACCGAGTACTTAGGATGCTCTGCTCCCCCGGGGGAGTTTGTTTAGGATGACCTTAGGGATATCCTCGACATTGGTCCACCAACTGACCCGGTACTGCAGTTTCATATGGCTCTACAGA
The DNA here is from genome assembly GCF_040938575.1 of Ambystoma mexicanum. NCBI lineage: Eukaryota > Metazoa > Chordata > Amphibia > Caudata > Ambystomatidae > Ambystoma > Ambystoma mexicanum. The sequence continues at coordinate 993,744,427 of NC_090934.1, read as the reverse complement.
GGAGGGTGGCGGCGGCTTGGACTGCTCCGGAGAGTCTCCCAGCAGTGGGCAAGTCTTTGCCGCGAAAATACCACCCAGCCAGTAGTGACCCCTGCTACTTGTTGAAGCACCCTACTCCACAGAGTTTGGTGGTGCAGGCGGCTATGGCCCCGGCAAAGCAGACGTCGTACCCTACCATCCCTCCTGATAAGGACGACAAGCGTTTTGACGGCTGGGCGAAGAGTGTTTTCTGCAGGGGGTATGGCGCTTCAGGCGGCCAACTCCATATGTGCCGTGTCTCATTTCACGCACTCTGTGGAACTGTTTCCTTGGTGGCTGAACATATTCCCAAAGGGGACGAATGGGATGGTTTCCTTGCCATGGTTCAGGGTGGCAAGGATGCCATGTGTGAGGCCGTTCAGTCGGGTTTGGACATGGCAGATTGCGTCAGCCGGTCCATGGCAGCAAGCACCGCGATACGCAGGTTTGCTTAAGTCGGGGTTTGCTCCTGATGTGCAGGCCCAGCTCCTCAACATGCCCTTTGACGGGGAACATCTTTTTGGTAGCAAGGCTGACGAGAGCTTTGAGAGGTTGCAGACCTCAAAAGCTGCAGTGAAGTCGTTGGGTGCTGCAGTTCGACAACCTCCGCCTTTTTGTCCTAGGGGACAGCAATGGAGGGGAGGTTTCTTTCGTTATTACTCATCCTTTGGTAAAGCGAGAGGAGCTGCCACTCAAAGGGGCCATCGTAGGAGTGTCAGAGGTGGAAAACAAGGTACTCGCGGTGCCAAGGCCGCTCGGGCCGTTGCCTCTTTGCCCTCAGGCACCGCCGCAGCCGCTTCAGCTCAGTCATGAGGCAATGTCCCATGGTTCGCTGGTTGGGGGAAGGCTGGCGCAGCATCTTGCAGAGTGGCGCGCTATTACTTCAGATGTGTGGGTTCTGGAGATCATAACCCACGGCTACTGTCTTCCTTTCCGGCAGAGGCCTCAAGACAATCCACCGGGGCTTCTCTTTGAAGAGTCCGGATCCGCTCCTTGCGCAGGAAATTCAATCCCTGCTGGAGAAAGGCGCCATAGAACTGGTGCCTGTAGCAGAGAGGAACAAGGGATGGTATTCCCCTTATTTTTTGATTTCCAAGAAAGACTGGGGATTGAGACCATCATGGTCTTGTGCGGTTTGAACAAACTCACCCAGGAAGGACAAGTTCAGGATGGTTACTCTCCAGTCCTCCGGGCCCTTCAACTTCAGGACTGGTTGGTGTCTCTCGACCTCGAGGACGCTTATTTTCATGTGCCGAACCATCCAAAGCACAAGAAGTACCTGAGGTTTGCAGTTGGCGACTCGCACTTTCAGTTTCGGGTCCTGCCGTTCGGATTGACCTCCGCCCTGAGGGTCTTCACCAAGCTCATAGTAGTGGTGGAAGCGCACCTCAGGAAAGGGGGGGATTGGCGTCTACCCCTACCTGGACGATTGGTTGATCAGGGCGCGCTCTCCCGAGCAAGTCCTGGATCATCTGTCAGTCACATGCCACTCCCTCCACAAGCTGGGCTTCTCCCTCAACTTGAAGTCCCATTTGACACCAACTCAGAGGCTCCAGTACATCGGAGCAGTGCTCGACACGTCCCTGGGGCAGTTTTTCCTCCCCCAGGTGAGGGCTCATCACATTCAGCAGATGGTGCACAAGTTTCAACTTGCCCAGACTCTCTCAGCATTCGAGTTCTTGAGACTGATCGGCCTCATGGCATCCAGCATTCTTCTGGTGCCAGAGGCCAGGTTGCGGATGAGATCTTTGCAATGGGCACTCAAGCTTCAGTGGTCTCAGTCCTCCGGCAGGATGTCGGACCCTGTTCAGGTGCCGTCTTCGGTCGCCCAGGACCTTCTGTGGTGGGCCGACGAAGGCAATCTGATGAAGGGGGGGGGCTCCATTTTCGCTGGCCTGGCCGGAGGTGACGATCATGACACACGCATCCCTCACGGGATGGGGAGCTCATGCCAACGAGTTGACAGCCAGCAGTCGTTGGTCTCCGTCGGAGTCCAGACTCCATATAAATCTGTTGGGGCTGAGGGCCGTCGGGCTAGCCCTGAAGGCTTTTCTGCCGACTGTGCGAGGAAAGAATGTCCTGATCCTGACGGACAACACGGTGGCCATGCACTACCTCAACAAAAAGGGGGGTGGGGCAGGGTCACTTCCTCTGTGCCGGGAGGCGATGCAGCTCTGGTTCTGGGCAATCCAGCAGAATGTTTCGATCTCGGCAGTTCATCTGGCAGGAGACAAACGAGACGGCAGACGCTCTGAGCAGGCAGAGCGCGATCTCTCACGAGTGGGAGTTGGCTTAGGAGATGCTCCTGGAGATCTTCGCCCTTTGGAGGACCCCTCAAGTGGATCTCTTCACCTACAGTGTCAACCGGAAGTGCGAGAGGTTCTGCTCGCGGGAATTTCCTCCGAACGGAGCCTTAGGAGACGCGTTTGTGGTGGAGTGGTCATTCCCACTGCTGTACGCATTTGCTCCAGTCCCCGTCATCCCGCAAGTACTGCGGAGGTTACGGAGGTTCGGTTCCCGGATGATCCTCATTGCTCCAGCGTGGGCCTGGAGGACATGGTACCCGGACCTTCTCGACATGTCCGTCTGCCCTCCACGTCATCTTCCCTACTGAGACAATCTGCTGTCACGGGAGGGGGGGGGGGTCAGGTTCTCCATCCAGAGGTCAGGTCCCTCAACCTTCACGCTTGGTTTCTGAAAGTTTGAGCTATAAGGATTAGGACCTCCCTGAAGACATGATGGAGGTGTTGCTTTCGGCCAGAAGGCCCGCAACAAAGTCCCAGTACCGTTGCCGTTGGAGAAAGTTCTGCGACTGGTGCAGGGTTAAGAATGTGGATCCTTTTGCATGTCAAATTCCCATGGTATGTCTTTTTTGCTTTCTTTGGCCCACAGGGGTCTTCAAGTGGGTACCATTGAAGGTTACCCGGCTGCGCTGTCCATATTTAAGCGCTCGTCTGAAGTGTTCTTATTTTAAAATTCCTTTAATTTCTCAGTTTCAGAAAGGGCTCACTAATATGTTCCCTCCGTCACCTTTCCAGGTGCCCGGTTGGGTATTGAACCTTGTTCTCAAGTTTCTGATGGGTGCTCCGTTTGAGCCTTTGCATTCATGCCCTTTGAGACTGTTAACTCTGAAAACTGTATTTTTTAGTTGCGGTCACTTCCGCTCGCAGAGTGAGTTACAGGCCCTTTTGCAGTTAAGCCACCCTTCACTGTGTTTCATAAGGACAGGGTTGTCCTTGGCGTTCGTCCTCCTTTTCTTCCGAAGGTGGTGTCGGAATTTCATTTAGGCCAGAAGGTTCTTCTTCCGGCATTTTATCCTCCTCCACATCCTGGTACGGAAGAGGAGAGGCTCCATAGGCTTGATCCTAGGAGAGCGTTAAGCTTTTATATTGCACGCATGTCCCGGGTCAGAGTGGACGATCAGCTCTTTATTGGTTATGCTGGAAAGCGTTTGGGACAGGCTGTGACAAAACAGACTGTCTCGTTGGATTATTTTAGCTATCTCCGAGTGTTACCGCTTGGCGGGTAAGGACCCTCCGGCTGGCTTGCGGGCCCGGTCTACCAGGGGAGTGGCTGCGTCTACTGCCCTGCAGAGGGGTGTTCCTATTCGTCACATCTGTGATGCAGCCACCTGGGCTTCGGTACATACTTTTGTACGTCACTACTCTGATTCCATCCGAGGGCAGGATCTGGCCTTTGGCAAGGCGGTCCTTTATTCCGCAATTTGATTGGGCATGCTAAATTTGTGTTCTAAATTCTTTTCCCACCTCTTTGCTTGGTACTGCTTTGGGAGTCTGTCATAGGTATGGAATACGTCAGAGGACCCAATACCCTCGAAGTACAAATTACTCTTACCTGGTAACGTTCTTTCGATGGGATGGTCCGACGACGTATTCCATATCGCTCCCTCCCTACCTTCCCCGCTGCAGAATTTCTTATGTGATTGCAACTTGCGTTCCGCAAGGCCTTGTGTGTCTGACTGGCAGAAAACTGGTGTCACACGTTCTGGGGGAAAAAACTACAACTGAGGCTATGGGCGTCCTACTTATCACATAGGGTGACGCTGCCGTCGGAAGAGGTCCTCGGACTGCTCATCGACGCAGGACGCAGACACCGAAAATTTTCTGAAGCAGCACAGCTGTGGACATTTCCTGTCATAGATATGGTATACGTCGTCAGACCATCCCATCGAAAGGACGTTGCCAGGTAAAAGAGTAACTTGTTCTTCTGTTCGATCTTTGTCAGATGTTTGTAAGAGCGGAAGCCTTCTGTGAGTACGTGTTGAAAATTCACATATGTTGGTTGGGCTGAGATGTGGAAACCCAAATAGATATCCCCTGTCCGACTATACTCCTAAGTAGCACCGTTAATACATTTGCCCAATTAATAGGATTGGCTTTTAAAGTATTGCCAGTCAGCCAATCTGTTTGATGGATGTACACACAAAAAGCAGTTGCACATGCAATATCAAAAATAACCAATTCATCATCACATTTATAAAACCACGTCCGTGCTCCTAGTTCGCGCCGGAGTCATTACTTTATAAACAGTTTTTTCCTCTTAAAAAAAATACATGTCCGTTAGCATAAAGAATTCTCACAGTTGAACCAAAATCCCCTTTCTCTGGTGCATAGCTCTTTTCAAAAAGGACAAAAATGCCCAAGCTATGAGTACAGATTCCACAGCCGAAAGGAATAGTAATGCTGGCCTGTGAGAATTTATATTGATTAACCTGAGGACCAGTAGAATTGTAGACCTTCTAACAGCATTATACACTGGACAAAACAGTATAAGGTGCCTCAGATCCTTTCTATCCTTCCCACAGGCTGGGCAGCTTGATGAGTCTGGATAACCGGGCCACTTTGCAGTATTTCCCCTCAGCTGTAGGCAATCAAATCTGGCTTGTGTGATCAGCCAATGTGCTTCCCCTTTTGGAACTCAGGAGAAGGTATGGCTGAATCTTGTTCACCCTACTTATCAGTGTGATCTCTGTCCAGATTAGTATCAATTTCCATAAAGTCCCTTTTGTCCATCACTGCCAGATTCAGGATGCGCTTATAAAAACTCAGTTGCCCAGAAAACTATCTGAGGGTGAAAGAACCCGAATATTACTTCTGAACAGGGACTCGTCAATGAATGCTAGCCAGGAAATGTTGTGCCAATTTGTCCTATCCATGAGGGTCCTGATAATAAAATGAGTGGCACGGTTGTTGGCCCACAGGCAAAGCCAACAAAAAAGTTAAGCCAAATCATAAATGGCCTGACTTCTTCAAACTAAACGGCCCCAACTCAGCTCATAAGGTGCTACCAGGTGTATCTGCAGGGAGACCTGTAATTTGGCGCACAAATTTATTTTGCAACCCCTCCAGGCCATGACGGTTTGAACCACCCTAGAATTCGCTGCCATTAAAATCATGGAGCAGACCTTTGCCTTATATACCTCCTGGCACTTGTCCAATCAGAAAGCCCCAAACTTGAAAATGCTAAAAGCCCTTTAATCCTTAATGATACCTTTTCAGCTATCTTCTTAAAATGATTGACCCAAGCACCGCTCTTTGAGAAGCGTAGGCTCAAATAAAAATTATGCTGCCTCATCTCTACAATCATTTAATACTTGGCTTCGAGGTTGCACCGTTTTCCCGAACAGCATTTTTGTTTTTCATATTTAGTTTCAAACTATAGTTCCCAAAATAGTCATTTGTGTTTAGCAAGCCCTGTTGGAGACCTGCTGGGGTTTAAGTCAAATATAGCTCTGTCTTTAGCATAAAAGATGCATTCTATACTATAAAATGTACCCTTCAGAACGGATGGATTAACTTTCCCAAAAGAAGTACTAGAATCCACGTCTGAAAGGAATTAATTGTGGCCAACTGACATCCGTGCTTTTCTCAATTGGTGGGGGGGTGGGGGAATACTGTAGAATTTCCTCATCTTGTATATCGGACAGATGCTGAGATATCTGCATATGTTATGTTACTTTGCATTTTATAGCGCCTTATGTACCATTGGTATGGTCTCAAGGCGCTGGTAAGTTGAACGCCCTCGGGAACTGAAGTTCAAGTCAGTAGAGAGAATAGAGAGTCATAAGGTGCGTGTGAGCACCAGATATGTGTGCGGCTGGTGTGGCATTCGTGTGATAGCTGCTTCTTAGCAGTAGGTGTGGTGGTTGAGAGATCAAGAGTATGTGTTAGTTGGTTCTGTTATTTCGCCGCAGTATTTTTCATCGCAGGTTTTTTCATCGCCGTTTTGTTTCTTCGAAAAACTCATTGTTTTTTTGTTTTTTGGGGGGGTTTACCCCACCCCCCCCAAGCTCCCCTTTTTTTTATTCCCTTACACCCACAAGCATATATTTAATTTTTTAACCCCCCCCCCCCAAAAAAAACGATACCGCGGTGAAATGCGTGTATATCGTGTTCTTTCTGACAGGTTTTTATCCAGACCGATTCTGGCTGCGTTAGGCCTGAGGAGAACGCCTAGGCTGGAGGGTGTGACCAGCAGTGTTTAGTTGGGGTGGTGGGGAGTATGAGGCAGATGATGGTATGAGAACATCTATACCGAATGGTGTCATAGTATCGCTGTGTTCTGGTTGAGTGGTGGTGTAAAGAGTAAACGTGGGGATGTGATATGGTGGTTTACCTTAGGTGTTTGAGATCTGGCCCACTCCAACCGTTCCATGTACTCCGACTGGTCCATGCGTTACGACTGTTTCAAGCACTCAAAACCATTCTTTTCCATGCTCTTTTAAATATTCCATGCACTCCAAATCATTCAATGTAAGTCGCGCTGTTCGATGCACTTCAATCTGTTCCATGCATTCCAATCCATTTTATGCAATGCTCCTTTCATTCGTTCTACCCATGTTATCCTTTCTCCATGCATCGTCCATCCACATGCGTCATCTTCACACGTTCCATCCACTTTACTAGTTCCACCCATTTAAGGTGTGAATCAGCCACTTTTACTCCCTAAATATGGGCAAAAACTCCCCAAAAATAAATACGGAGTACAAATCCACTCAACAAAACAGGAAACCGACATGGAAGTCTTTTTCTCTGCTTTCATCCACAAGGTTCCAGATATGTTTGGACCAGTAGTACGCATGTGGTACCAAAGGAAGAAGCTCCATTATCCGAAGAGGATAAAAACTTTTTTTTTATATATTCATGAACGAGGTACAAAAACTGTATTACAAAATATTTGTGTTTTACAGTTAACCCGTTTACTCGCTTATTAAACACTGCCGTAGGGAAAATGGCTTGCATTTGACTACCAACTTTTTTAAAAAAGTGAGTAAAATACTCACTTCTAAATTTTATCTGAACTACCCAAATACATTACCATAGCCTCTCGCCTCAACTGAGGAATTATCACCCCCTTGATATTGCAGTAGCTTGGCTTTATTTAAGCAGTGTTTATCACAGTTGGTTATGATTTTAATAAACCATTAGGGACCCAAAAACAATATAAATTATGCCACACAATGTTTCCATCAATCAAATGCTCTATCCAAAACTGAAAAAAGCCAGAAATAATCTCCCTTCCTTAACCTTGCCATATTTCTCCATGGTGGTGCTCAGAGTGAAGCAGTGGTCCACTGTATTAAGCCCTCCCCTGAAACCCTTTTGGGAGGGCTTCGAGGTATTGTTACATCGAGTCCACTCCTCCAGTCTGAGCTAGAAACATTTGGAGAATATCTCATTGGCAATGTCAGGTAAGGACATTGGTATATAACTATGGAGGGGGGGGGCTGGTAGTCTAGGGACTACTTGATCAAGTAGATTTATAATACCTGTTGTCAACTGCATTAAACGTAAACCAATGTTGTCCTTATGAAAAAGCTACAATGGGTTCTCAAACTTTTTTTGTCTTTTGGCAATTTTTATATGCCATTTTAAAACTATAAATCTGACCAGCCATGTACATACCACTCATTAAACCATGGTTCAAATTTCTTTTCGAGATTCTACATGCATCGAACCATGGGGCACCCCTTTTTATAACATGGACCTCCTGAACTTGAGGATGCGGTTTGCCAATAGCTCTGTTCATGATAGTTTCAACCAAAGACTCAAAGTGACACTTTCCTTTGTCTTCTAAACTGTTTAACAGTTTTAAGAGAATATCTTAATTTCTTGTCAATTGGTAATTATTTCCAGTGCCTCCTTGTCTAGCTTGGACACCGCCAATCAGCCCCTATGGCTATCGGACATCGTCTTCATGGTGCCTACCCTGGCCAGTGGAAAATTATTTCAAGAGGATAGCGTTCAAACTTTAATCAGAAATTAACATTTCATAGCATTACTGAAGGAAAAATAATCCACAATACAGTAATCAATGAATGTAGAACAGTATTTCTGATCTAAAGTTCTCAGAAAATCCCTGGGCAGAATCCCAAAGTACACCTGAAATCGGTGCTCCATTTGTGACCAGTTTTACTGTCCAAACATCTACACTAAATTTCAGAAAAATATTTTGCTCAAACCTATTACCCCTGGTAATGTTTATTTAGTCCTACTCTATTTTACAACTTGACTGGTCTTGTGTCTAAAAATCTCCTACTGACCACTCCCATTTCCTCCACATTTCATATAAACTACTTGATGGGAAATTAAGTTGAAGGCCTTGCAAATTTCCTTTACTAGAATTGCATGTGGTCTAGATAACTAAGTACAGCAAATTAAAATGTTCTATAAGCAGTTTTAAATTTATTACATTTCTTATTTATGTTGCAACCATTTGTCTGCCAACTGAGCGCTGAAATGTTCCATCGAAAAAAATTGATATTGCTCACCATTTCTTTTGATATGCAAATTTTGCTCATTGCACACATGGTTGGGGGCCCCTGCTCTAACCTGAAACGCAGAGGTATGACTACTTCTATATTCCTCTGCTGGTACTCTAGCTGCAAACAGGGTTGTAAAATGTTCCACCCACGCTGCTGCTGCCGCCGCCACATGGCTACCCCTTGATCTTTCTGTGGGTTTATAGGCCGGTCCCCCATTCACAAATTCCCAAAATGATTTTGACTTATTAGACCTCGATGCCTCCAAATTCTTCCCATGCTTCCACTTCAAGCTCTAGTTTCCTCTTCTCCAACACCGAACAATAATTAGCTTGAGCCTGGCTAATCTCCCTCCTAGAACTAACCAGTGATTTCAGTGCCATCAAGAGTAACTTTTAATGATTCCTGCATCTTTGCAAATCCCTCCCACCCCCCCTTACATGGGTTCACCTTCTGCGAGTACTGCACCAGGTAGCCCTTTGTGAGTGCCCCAGTACATTAATAAAGTGCTCCACTACCCGATCGGGATTGGCTGCACATTCTAGGATACCGTGGATATCTGAGATTTTCTCTGCCAAGATGCAGCTTAGTCCCGGATTCTTGCCCAATTGATTCTCCTATTGGACACCTCTTCCATATTTACCAAGCATGGTGAGCTATCGGAGGGGCCTACCCCTCCTACTACTTGCCTTAATTTCAAACTAATTGGGTTGTGGTCACTACTCTGGTCCGCCACCACTTCGAAGGCCACTCTTTTCCCACAAATCCACTGAAAGGCAAAAATAGTCTTTTGTAGAGGAACCGAAATGGTTATTGAAGGTCTGATTGCCCGGAATATCGGGCGCTATACCATCACTTACAGATCGCATCCCCCTTTCAATAAGCCAAACACAAAATTAAAACCCGGGCATCCTTCATTAGTGGCTTCAGGATGTTTAGAGACAGATCCTCTTGTGAATTAAGCATATCACCCAGGGGTCCAGTGCCCATTCTAACATTAAAGTTGCCGCCCCAAACAAACTTAACTTGTCTTTTGCCCCTATTCCTTAATTGTTCATCAATAAAGGCCTAATTCTTTTCCAACCTATTCACATCTGCCTTGTGGGGCCTGTTGTACAAATTGAGGATGGCTACTGGATCCCCTGGGGTGGCAAAATTCGCAACATCTGTAAGTAGTCTCTACTACCTTAACCTTGCAGGTCAACGAGACCTTAATCCGTACAGCCATTCCCCAATAGCATCTACCTCTGCCATTTTTCTTTGCTGTTAACCCAATCGGATACATATCCATCTAGGAGGGGTATCTCCAATGCCCAATTTACCTGCAGAAGGATAATTTCATGGGACTTCAAAAACTTCACAGTATCTGCCTTCTAAAATTTCCTTCCCCATTCTCAGACCTCGAGGCACCGTCCACTCCTCATCAAGCTCAGTTACAATGGGTACCAAGACTGTCCATCAATCTCTTCAACGGACGAGAGAGGATCAAACTGATTTGAGATCACTACACCCAGTGGGGCAGTCCCCTTACCCTTCACAATCTGATTTGCTATGTTGGTGCTTATCCTGGTCCCAGAGTTATGATTAGGGCAGATATTTAGTTTGGATGATCCCCATGTGGGGACACCCAACCACTCTCCCTTCTTCCGTGCCTTCTCCCTTGGTCCTTTCTCCTGGTCAGCAACACTCCCCAAAGACGAATAGAAAACAATCCGAGACCAACCTGCTGTAAAGTCTATGGCCATTTGGTTTGAGCCCTTTTGACAGATTAGAATTTGTGAAATAGTTGACAATTAGTGGATCCGAAAAGGAGACTACACTGCAGTCGCCCTCTACGAATTTTCGATGTGGACCAAGCCACCCTACCCTTCTAGCCATCAAGACAAGACTAGGATCAATGCTCAGGCCCATCAAATTTGCATTGATCCAGTGGCTCGCTCTATTCATCTGGGAGATTGTCGATCCAAACCCATCCTTGACCAACCCTGGTACACCCATAATTACCCCCACTAGCGGGGCTGCTGCAGGCGGTAGGTTTAGGATTCTTGTTTCATTTGTAACCCCACACTGCCTGGGAATCATTCCAACCCCTAGTTCCTCCAAAAGAGATCCCTTGCCAGCTCTCGCATTAATCACTGGACCACCACCTTGTCCCATGTTTCTAATCGAAGGATTGAGTTTAAACAGTCCTTTCTCTTCAAGCTCCAGCTCCTCCAGCCCAACCTCCCTCTCCCCTCGACCCTTTCTTGGCCCTGCACCGCAACTGTCACAGGGCCATCCTTACCATTGTGAGTAGTCCTAGCTAATCTACTTTCCTCAACTTTTCTCTTAGGTTCCCTAATAGAATTGTCCAAGATGGCAAGAGTATTCATTACCACATATTTCAAGGATTGGAGCTGCTCATAGATTGACTGTAGATCCTTCTCCTCACAAGTTGGTTCCAAATCGTTCTCAAGGGGGCCTTACTCCAATTAGCGAACAGATGGTACAGGGGTTTAAGCTTTTTATCTAGCATAGCTTCCAGCCAGGACTTATCTTCCTTTCCACTGGGTTCCTGGGTTGCCACCCTTGCTGAACTCTTACCATTCACGCTCTCCACAGATACATTGACACCCTCCCTTTGCCCCTCCTACTCTCCCTCCCCTTCAGCTTCTGCTCCCACTACACCTTCCGTATTACCCAATCCCACCGAGTCTGCCACAAAGCTTTCCCATGAAACTGTTCCCAGACCCAGTATTGTTAACCAATTTGTGCCCGCAGCTCTAACATTTTAGAGGATTGAATGTTTTTAAACTATCTTTCAACGGGGAAATGCCAATTTATCGCTGGGCCCTTTCCACTGAAAGTGTTGGCGAAGTCCCCTCCATTTGAGTAGTAGCGTATAAATCTAAAGAATTTAACTCTTTCTGTCTCTGGAGCCAAATGTAGCTGGATAACGTTCAAAGGGGAATTCTGTGCATTCAGCAGAGCCCAAAATGCCCACATCCTTTTCTAGGACGGTGTGTAGCATTGACTGCTTAATTCTGAATATTGCGCTTCTTAATTTGCAGTAATTTCTGCATCTTTGTTTTATCCTCATATGCATGTAGTTCCACTTCTCTGATCAGTTGAGTATTCTCTAATGCATTTCCTCGTAGCCTGCCTTGTAGCTGCTAGCAGTTCATCGTACATTTGTGGGCAGCGTCTTCCCCCTCTTCTTGAACTTTACTACAGGATTACTCAACACTGAATCCATTAGATTAGACATAAAGAAATCAAAGTGATCAACTTTAAACGCATCCATTTTCTATTCCAGGTTTGTTTGTTATTGCTGTATTAAGGTTTGAATTAAGCACAACTATATTGTATGCCGTCCAGCGTATGGAGTTCCCACTTCTTGATTATTAATTCGTTGGACCCCCCCCCTTTGGTTTGTATATTCAAAAACAAATTTAAGTTTAACTTCATAATTGAGTGTTCACGCCAAACATGTTCCACTACTTGTAGATCAGTGCAGCAAAAAAGTAGTGATTCACTAAAATGTTGTCCAAAGTTGACTTACTGGTCCCTCTATGCCATATAGTCTGACAAGAATCGTCACCCTGCACATTACCACTCAAAGGTTGGAGCCCGCTAGATGTCATAACGAAGAACTGCCAAGATGATATGGCCATTCCCAACCTGAGACTGCTAACATAGAATGCAATACAAAATTGTTCCTATAAAATCATCCAAATCTTCCACCGCTCTGTGCCAATAAACATGATTCCGTAATAGCGAGAGCGGTTCTTTCAGTCTAGACATTGAGACCGCCAAAGCACCAAACGGAAGATCGGAGATCTCCTCTGCCATTAGGCAGTGTGCTGATTTTATGGCAGTAATCTGACCCTGATGCCCTACCCCCTCTACTAGGCTTTTCTTGTTAGAAAAATATACAAAATCCATCAATTACAGGGGTGTGCCATAAGGCAAGTTTCTTGGAGGAATATAAAGTTAGACACTTTTAGGAGGTTCACTGCAGTTGCATTTGAAAACCAGTCTGAAGAGCCTCTGATAAAGTGGCCTTAAAGCTAGTATCCTGGAACTCCATTGTCAAGGCTGGGTTATTTACCGTGGTCAAGGGTTGGCTTTTTGCCAAAGAGTCGGTTTTAGTTGATTATCATCTGGACAGTCTCGTACTTCTCTGGGTTTGGGTCCATCGGTGTTGATGGCGATTTTAAATGTACCCCTATAGAGGGTTAGCTATTGGATTTTCATACTCACAGCAAGGATCAATAGAAAAATCAAAATCCATTAATTTTGATCTTTCTGAAACTAGCTCCTTCACCAGTCTGGACCCAAAGTGGAGAATACATATATTGGTGTTTCTCCCAATCTGGGAATTTAACTCTATACAACTCTGCAGAAGAAAGAGCACTCCAGCTCAATATCTCCACAAACATCAACAATGCATTGCTTGTATTTACGCAGACTGGGAAATTGTTGCCCAACAGGCTGGTCAGCACTAATGTATTTGTCACTGTAGAATTTGAGCACATATTTATCTCATGGCGTGATGTTGTCTTAGGTTTATAGTCATAATGTCGAAAAAAAAATGTCGACAGACAAAAATGTCGAAAATAATAATGTCGACATCCTATACTTATAATGTAAAAAGTCATTTTTTCGAAAAAAAAATGTCGACATTTTTTTTGTTGACATTATGACTATAAACCCTTAAAACTATCAACACCTCACCCAACACCCCCCCCCACACCCCCCAACCACCCTTTCACCCCTCATACTCAACACATACCAATTATTTATTTATTTATTTATTCAATAAATAAATAACCTAAAAAAGGATCATTTACTATGGGGGGGGTCCCCCCAACCCCCCCTCACCCAACACCCCCCTGCCGCCCCCCCACACCCCCCCCCCAACCACCCTTTCACCCCTCATACTCAACACATACCAATTATTTATTTATTTATTTATTCAATAAATAAATAACCTAAAAAAGGATCATTTACTATGGGGGGGTCCCCCCCAACCCCCCCTCACCCAACACCCCCCTGCCACCCCCCCACACCCCCCCAACCACCCCTCATACTCAACACATCATATATATATTTATTTATTTATTTATTTATGCATACACTAAATTAATGTCGAAAAAATATCGAATAATGTCGACATTTTTGTTTGTCGACATTGTTTTTCGACATTAATTTGTTGACATTTTGACTGTCGACATTATTGATGTCGACATTATGACTGCACACCGTTGTCTTACTGTGGAACATATTGTCCTCTGTTACTCTGACGGGCATTACATCAGTACTCCTTGCATGGTATAGAATACTGAAAGGTTTGGTATGATCATTGCCTGTGGACTCTTATTAGATAATTTAGATGACAGAATTGTAGGCCCGCCCGGGTTGTACAACCCATGTACAGATGCACTCTTATCAGATAATTTAGAAAATCGTTGTAGCCCGACCAGCATGTGCAACCACATGGCGGGTAAAATAGCTACAGATTGACTCATATCCTCAGATAATTTAGTGAACATGGGTATAAATCTGACCGTAATGTGTCACCCCTGGGCAAATGGCATAGTGCAGCTATGTAAATGATATAATGCCCCCCCACGAGTTGAACACAGAGTTAGTTGGTTTGATCCCCTTCGTGCGTTGTACAGATTATTTTGGTTTGGGACAGAAATATTCTGAGTTAAATCGTAAGAAGCGGTGACTGGCTCTGAATCCAAGGAGTGGTTAGAGTTTCGACTTCCAATCGTTCAAGAACTGGGAATAAACCCGCAGTCACATCATCTGAAACAATCATAGCATCACATTGTACTGCCAAATTTACATTCAGATCATTGCCACTTCCTTCAGGGACCGGAGTCATTAAGCGTGACGCTTGGTTCTTCATATTGTGAGCCCCGCCGAATGACTCCAATAGTAAGGTCCCTAAAACAAAATGTGCGTGATGAAACATTCTTTATCTGCTTTGAGGGGTTTTTTTTCAGTCTTACACGTACCCTGTGAGGCATCTCAAATTAACTTATTACTTCATCTAGGCTTCATTATAACACTTTTTACAAGCATTGGGTGATTCCGTCCCATTTTTCATTCCCTCTTCATTATCAACAATAGCCTCAAATCTATCTCCGTCAGTAATAGTAACGGAGGCTGTAGGGACTCCTACTCTTGATTCTTCAGAGATCAAAATAGGAGTAGTACTCTAGGAATTGGAGCGGTCCCAGAAGGGGAAAGTGGGCATTGATAGAAAGTAGATTTTAGTTGCTTACGAGATTCAAGACCTAACTTAATATTCATTGCAACAAGGATCAAGGTATGTGCCTCAACTTCATCCCTGAATTTATCATAAAGATTAACAAATGAGCTTAGGACCATGTTAAGTGCTGACACAGTGGGTGAGGTAAGGCATACAAGCTCCAAGTAGTGCAAAATGACGTGCTCCGGCCGCCTTGCACATCCCCAAATACGACAATATATCTCAAGCCAGATGAAATGACACTGGCTCCCAGTGAAGGAAAGAATCTACTTCAAAATCCTCAACCTCACTCATAAATGCATCAATCTAGCCGCACCTTCCCATCTATCAGAAACCATCATCAGGAACTCCTCCGACCGTCCCAAAAGAAGCCACCATACTAACCAACTGCGCATACCCACCATAAGAAGAGCCAAAGCCGCCGGCATTGGCTTCCCCCACATAGCACCTAAGCTCTGGAATGCCCTTCCCAACTCGCTTGGAGTGGAACCCTCCTTGGTCTCCTTTCACGAATCACTCAAAGCCACACTATTCACCTAACTCTCTACTTCTGCCCGTACCCTAACCACCTCACCCCCACCTTAAAGCTGTACTGTAACATGTATCACTTTTTATGTATTCTAAATGCTCTTAAATGCAAATATCCATGTAACCACCATGCCTTTCTTGTAATCAGCAAGATTGCTATTTCTGTAACATCGCCACAATGCCCTTGGGCTGTTGTGCGCTTTAAAAATGAGAATAAATCCGCCTCCCGCAGGCTATGATGAATCGCTCCCTCTTGGTAGACCTCGTCTTCCAAAAGCCTTTGGGGAGAATCAACTTTAAAACACTGATCAATAAGTTTTGTTCTCCAGCATGAGGTCTGGTA
Source organism: Ambystoma mexicanum (assembly GCF_040938575.1). Taxonomy (NCBI): domain Eukaryota; kingdom Metazoa; phylum Chordata; class Amphibia; order Caudata; family Ambystomatidae; genus Ambystoma; species Ambystoma mexicanum. Next base: position 993,728,491 of record NC_090934.1, on the reverse strand, counting down.
TGGATTCACATGCTCATGAATATTCCCAGCCTGACTGGAAATATTCATGAGCATGTGAATTCATGCCAGACCCATGCTGGAGAACAATAGTTAAAGCTAAGTTACTTGTTCCTTAGTTCATTTGGAGAACAGCAAACGCATCACAAGTTTGTTGCACTACGCTTTCAAAATTACATTCCTCGTTAACATGTAAAATCAAGTCTGCATATTCAATTATACTTTGTTCATTATTCAAATTAATAATTTGGGAGTGATCAGGAGTGGTTGTTCTGTGCAACAGTCCTAGTTTTGGTACTTGTACCCGTTTAAAAAAGTCAGTTATCCTCTGCCCAGCAATTGGAGACATTATAGGATGTGCTAAATGATTGGCAAATGAAAAAGTTGAGTCAAAGGAAACTTTCCTACCCCCTTTAGATTGCATAATCGAGTGTTGGACCTGTGGTGCTAGTACATATTTATCTAGTGAATTCAGACCATCCACAGGACTAATCCAAACAGGTCTATTATCACTTAGGATATGCATAAGGGCAGAAGCAATTTCCTCTTCTTGATGTAAAGGATTACAAGTTATAGCATTAGTGGTAGGGAATTGGACATGCTTCCCCTGACTGGCTACGTAGCCCGGAGCGCAAGGCCATACTTCTACCTGCAAAATCTCGAATTGAGGGTTAGCAAAGTCTTTTCTATTAGAACTTGACTAAATGGGCACTGTTCAGAGTTCACAACCACTTAAAATCTAGTCGTCAGATGCACGTGTTCTGAAATATCAGGTTCAGTTTAAGGACACAATTAAATGATCTCCTGTTGTGCCCTCAACTTCATGCAGATCAAAGGGAATGTTCCCCACAAAAGATCTTGTGTGGGCAATTGATCACGGGAAGGGGAATCAAAGGACCAATACTTGGAGACCCGCTTGTTTTGATTAAGTGGCGACAATTCAGTAAAACAAATTCCACAGATGACTGCTGGACAGTTCTTGTATACGTGTTCTCGTGCTGACTGTTGGACACATGGCAACCACAATTTGTTGGGGAGTATCGACTTTGTAGAAAGACAGTCTCAAAAAAACAGACTGACTCCAAAGGAAGAGAGCTCAGACTCCTCCTCCTGCTGACTGTGGTACACTTGGCAACCATACATCCACTTCATAACATTACTTTGCCCAAAAAACATTCTTTAAACAATAATCTATGCCTTCACTAAACAAAGTAATGCCTTTGAAAGTTGACAAATCCATGATTTTAAATGAAGTTTCAATCATAAAACTGAACAGTCCCAAATCAACACACGTACAATATGGAAATCAAACTATTTTTTTTGGTTAATTTGCTGGTATATATTGCAAACAGTTCATACATGCCAACATTCTGTGACCAAAAATCTATAGGAATCTTAGTTTCAAAAATAGTCAGGTGAGGAGGTAATGATAGGAATAGGGCACGTCAGCAGCCTATTGTCATTGAATGAGCCTGCCGCCGCGGGTGCATTCAATGACAGAGGCGCCTGCCACGCCTTCTGCCACCACGCGAAGGGGCGCATTTAGCCCACCACCGTGGGTGCCTTTTTGACATCAAAAGCCTGCATGCCGCGCTGTCTCCCGCTACGCCAGCTTGGGGGAGCGCTTGAAAACTTCCCCAAGCTGGCGTGGGCAAATAAAAAAAAAAAAAAAAGTTTTTTTTAATCGGTATTTGTTGCCAATAAAATGGAAAGCGGTAGGACTACTTAAAAAGCGGTATCCGACCGCTTAAATCGGTAGGGTTGGCAAGTATGCAAACATAGGAAGAGGCAAAATACACATTTTGCAACCTCGTAACCCCTGTTATGAGGGAATATGTAGGATTACGAGGGCATCACATTTTCTTTTTCTGGACATCTCTGCAGTAGTACATTTCACCACATTGCAACTGCACATAATGCTGCTTGTAGACATTTATCTTGGGAAATGGTTGTTGGGGTGGTCAGTAAAGGTACCAATGAGAGGGATGTGGGGGGGGGTTCACTTGCAGGTGCCATATTGGTGACTGGGAGAGCGACGAAGTTGAAATGATGTGCGATTTTAACATTTATCTAGTTTGGGATGAACGTTGATTTTAGTGTTTGTTTAAGTTGATCAATGCACTGTTGCAGATGTATGGAAGCCAGTGCGAAGGGAAGGCAAGCTGTGTTGGAGGTGGCTGTCTGGAGAGGTATGGCTTGACACAGCGTGACACCGGATACCAGAGGCCTGGCACTGCAGGGTCAATTCCTCCAGTAGGACTGAGTCGTAGAGGGTGCAGAGAACTCGTGGTGCTTCAAACCTCCCTGCTCCAACCTCCATTGGGGAAAGATGAGGTGGTTCCTGACGTTGCCTGACCTCGTTATAGCCTGTGAGCAGCTGTTGATTGATCGTTCATCCGAAATGGATTGGTACAGTAATTAAACGAGGTAAGCGAGCTGCTGCATTTTGTCCTTCATCTTGCCTCCCTCACACAATGCCGTGAGCCGCTGGGATCCCAGCCCGTGGTTAGTGGCTGGCAAGGACTGCAATTAAATAAACTGCAATAATATGACGGACAAAATACTGAAAAAAGCCCCGAGGGGAGTAGGGGTTACTTTTGCCTCTTTACTCCCGGTTAGGGTCTGCCTGAGGTCTTATTACTATATTAATATCAGTGGGGAGGGTGGGGCACATATACATTGACTTAAAACTGAATGGTGCATATTTGATCTGGGCAGCTCTGTAGTCCTTAATAATGCCCGTCACCAGGGCAAATATTTCAATCTGCTGCCTAAAATTATGCCAGATAGTCTCAACCCATTTCATCCATTCTATTTGTAAGAAAGGAATCTTTACAAGATGCACACTACCCCTTCTTGATTCCCCAGTTCCGTCTAGGAATAGAAACCGACTATCCGATGTCCTGGCACCAAGTGCCAGAAGAAAACAACTTCAGGACAAATGACTTAATTCCACCTGTAAAGGTGACCATATGGTAGGTCCAGCTACGGCGACTGTTTCTGCTCTTCTGGAGTCAGAAATTAAATGTACTACTCAAATTGATCATGCTGAGGCAACATCCGCAGGAAATTAAGTTGGCGTCTCTGAAACACTGTGCCCGCCCCTACCAGAGCAATGCAGACTTCCTTCAAATAGATTGTGATCTGATGCCCCAAAGCAGCCCTTGATTGTTATGAAGGGGATGCCATCTCTGAGTTGATAAGGAGTGCATCATTCGAGACTTTGATACATGTTTAAACATAGCACTCTGTACCTGGGTTGATTCTCTGTACAAGAGAATTCCTGTGGTACACCCTTTGAGTGTGGATACGTCATGTCAAACACACTATACCCATAATGGGGTTCTTACGCATTGTTATATGAACCTAGACGAGACTCTTCAGGAATCCTTGAATTCAGAGGTCCAGCCAGCACAGCAAGTTAAGCCTGTCCTTGGATTAACGGTAGAAGCTTCTAATGATATTATGTCAGCACATGAAAAGCCCACTAGCTTTGGGACTATGTTTAATACCTCTCTTGACCTACCATTTCCTAAGGATATTCGTAAGAAAAAGTTGCACATGGCAAGGATAGTTGACCCAACTTTAAGGAGGTTTGCTTTGGGTTCAAGGAACATTATCACTAATGTTGAGAAACATAAGGAATCAGAGTCAAGGGAGTCTATAAAAAAAACAATATTGCATCAGAATTCAGGACTGGAGTCCTCCGGATGGTGCAGATCATTAACTGGTGCTGAATAGATAATAGACTGTATTGTCCTAGGATGTGGTCAAAGTAATTTACCTTTTTTTCTGAACTTACGTAAAAGCTTGCAGAATGTCTGTTCAAATCAATTGAGAATAGTTTTTAATTGATATTTTTATGATACCTGTATGAACCATAGTTTTTCCTTTCTTCCTTATTGGCTGCCGTTTTGAATCATTGTTTGTCTTGATGTTTGTTTTGTGTCCGCTGTGTTGCATATACTGCCACTTTCTCCACTTTACATTCGCTTGGTATGCAAAATAATTATCTTTCTGCTTTACATTAGTTTGGCATGCTTCATACAAGTTTCTGCCAATTTACTTCTTCTCCATTAGTTCGATATTAGTTATTCAACAGACCCGTTTTGGACCAGCTATCAGTTACGTAGTGCTCCGAGGGTCACAACGCACAAGTGAAATCGCTGCTTGCTGTGTGCATCCACTCGCCTCACTGCCTGCAGGTTCTTGGCTTCTTCTGCTCTGTGAGACGTGGAAAATGGCCTTGCTTGGTTTTCTGTGACCTGTGCTAAGCAACACAGGAGCTTTCTGTGCTCCAAAGGCTCTCTGGAAAACATCTGCCACCAAAGTCTGCCTTGCTGGGGGAAGGATTCTTGGCTTCACGCTTCCTGCCATGTTACCACTGCAACCACGATCTTCAGGAGGGAAGCTTGTATAAATGATGCTTCCCGCTGCACGATCTCTGCACCTCAGGTCGCTGAAGGAACAGTCCCGTCACTCAGAACTGGTATCCGTACTACAAGCCACAGTGGTTCTGCCGTGGCTACGCTCATTCAGTCTAACTTCTGTAATGTGGAGTGCCTGCAACCACTCTACCTTCCACTGCTACTCTTCTCTATCGCCTGCACCTGAGTGGGCCTTTTATGCCTCCCAGCTTTCCTCTGTGTGGGTCATTAACCCTGTTAAACTACAACTGGAAATCTATGGCCTCTCATCCTTCTTCCTCGTTGCAGTAGTTTTAGCATTATGGGACTTGAAGTCCCCAATGTTCAACTTGCTCCTTTTTAAGGGGCTTAATATTCACACCTTGGTCTTTATCCTTAATTATCCTTTTGAAAAGTTTTACAAGATTATACAGAATGGTTTAATTCTATAGGGGGAAGTATGACTCTCAGAATCTAATGGGTTATAATAGGTTAACCTTTAAAGATACATCTTTAATATTCTCCTGGTTTCGCCTCTACATTTATACTTAACTTTGGGAAGAAGATTCTTACTCTAAATACATAATTGGTGAGAACAGATTTTACCATCATCCAGACAAATATCGTTGGTAAAGAATAGCTCCCTCTGACAGCAAGCCATTACATAGTCAGGCATTACTGACTCTTCCTCAGAAAATTATTGCGTCCCTCCCAACAGAGTCCTCCCGATACCTTGTGGACCTTCAGCTGCCAAGTGGTGGTCCTGGTGAATACCACCCCCAAGGTCTGAATCGGGTAGCGGCTGCCTTCGCCCGGCCACCTGGGATGAGACTTTATGTAGGGTTTTTGTGAGGACTCCGCAGGATTCATCACACCTTACTCTAAAAACTCAAATGAATGTTTTTAACAAATGTTGATTTGTCATCCCTAGAAAGCAGCATGCAGAAACAGCTACTAATGACCGCCTTTGGAATCTAATGATTTAAAGTGAAATTCCAAAAGAATTGTACATAAAGACTATAGAACCTGTTTGTACCCAGGTACCTTGCGCTTGAAAATGATTTTTACTCTTCACATCCTTGTTTGTAGTGGTTTGTGTACTTTTTATTATGGTAATTGGTGGCCTGCCGACGCGTGTTTCGACCTGTCAGGGTCTTTATTGAGGCTAAAACGTGTGTTCCAGGGTTGCCGGTTGGTGTGGATAGCTTGCAGCCCTGTTAGGCTGTTGTGATGTCTGCCCAGGTGGGCATTGGGTCTGACCAGAAGGCCTGGAGTTGCTTTCAGTGATCGCATCCGGCGTAAAAATAATTTTCAAGCACAAGGTACCCAGGTGCAAACAAGTTCTAATGTCAAGAGGTGTGGGCAACACCTCCCCAACCCGTGACCTCGCAGCCAACTAACCTAAAAACGCACCAGAAATTAAGTGCAGTGCAAGTTCATTCAAAATCCTAGTGCCCAAACACTACTACATAAATGACTACTGGCACATAATTTAAGTATATGGAATGCCAACAATGATATGCAGCTTAGAGTTCACAATTCAGTAGCTATGTCAATACATAACCTCGTACATCACGAACGCTGGAAAATGTCGACTTGTCATTTCTTCCTAAAGGTATCTTGCAGTTAAGTCACAAACTTCTTGACTAAAGAGTTACAAAAAAAGTACTTTCATCGTAAATGTGCCGCATACGATGCAGCACATAAATTAACAGGAGCGCACCACTATGGGAAAGGTGTAAACCTGAAGTAGATTGCTCTTGGATAACCAAAGTGTAGACCAAGTCCTAATGCATAGCCATCAAATAGAAATAATCCAAACAGAGGAGACATAGTAAAAAAAAACTTGTATACCACTATCCAGAGATATCCAGCTATTTAGAACACTTGTGTTTATATGAAATTCCTCAATATTAGAATTATCAGTTATATATACAAATTGAAAAAGATACTTTAAAAGTAATACTTCAGATGGCTGCCTGGTAGGACTTTTCAAACCTAGTTTAGCCAGCCAAAACGTATGTGTGCTTCAGCTGAAGAAATGACTATTACTGTTTACTTGTTTTTTTTTCTTCTTTTTACTGAGGTTCAGAATTACAAGGAAATTAGTAGTTTAGAAGCTGCTTTTCCACATCAAAAGATAACATTGCCATGCTTTTAAAAATTATATTGAAAGGCTTGAGACGGAAATGAAGCATGAAATGTTGCTTGAAACAGAGCTAGCAAAATGTACATTAGAACTTGCGTTTGGCATTGGTTGTGTAATTGACTCTATTGGAGCAGCGCAATTTAGCAATGCCACAAGATGGCAAGCGGATACTTTAGAACAGGGTTGTCCAACTTCAGTCCTCTATTGACGGAAACATTTTGGATTTTCAGGATACCCCTCGTTAATTTTCATTCGGTAAATTTGCATACAATGATTCTAAATGTATGTAAAATTCTTCACATGAACATTAATGACGGATATCCTCAGGATATAGGGCCTGGAGTTTGGCAACTAGTTCTATATAAAGCTGGGTTGTCCAATTAAAAAGACAAATATAATCAATTTGTTGGTAACATTAACAGCATACCTTAACATGAATTCCAACTTTGTCATTTTTAAACGTACACACACAATGGAGAAGCGGTTCTATCCAGATACGTGTGAGAAATGTTATCCTTTAGCATGTTATAGCAGCTCATTCTGGTCTTGCTTATTATTATGATGGTGGTATACTTACAATATAAAATCCTGCATTTTGAATCTTTTGAAGTTGTAAAGAATGTTCAGAGTATTGATGAAGGCCGCATGGTTTCAAATATGCTTGTATTTATTTTTCTTTCAATCCAAAAAAACTTAAAATATATATCAAACCAATTATTGTCACTATTTTTATTTGGCAATGTTTTATAGTTGACACCGGTTAATTGAGAATCTGTTTTTAAAGCTATGACAAAAGATAGTGTTAAAACAATTGGGAAGTATTGATGTAAATTTCTGCATCATTGGATATTTCATAGATTCCCATGGTATGGATATTCCCTGCCAGGCTGGGAATCCCTGGTAACTTACATTTTTACTTGCTTTCCTAAAAAAAAAAAAAAAGACCAGACACCTTGAATGTGGATGCTTTTGGTACCTACCAATAGGACGTAGTGTGTAGCTCCACCCCTGCAGCTTCCCTTCAGATTTCATTAGTCTTCTTAGCTGGTAGGAATGCTTGTGTTCTCTTCAGAGAAAACTTCAACCTTAGAAAATATGATGTTTCAAGAAAACAGTTAATACGGTTAAAGCGACGACCACGAATATGGAGACTATCGGATCCCAGAAATCCTTGTTTAGAGGCTGTGGTACGTATGGCCTAAAACATATCTACGAGGGTGACAGACTTGTAGACCGGATATACTGCTTGTACCCAAATCACTCATGAGAGGACTGCGAGATCTGTCGTGGTTTCCCTCAAAAAACCCTCAAGGACAGAAGGCATCACCTAATCTGCTGAACAAGGGGTCTTACCCTGCGTCAGAGGCAGGCTCTTCAAAGAGTGGGTGAGCTACCACTCCCTCTGAAAAGTGGTAGTCACCCAGCCCTAAATCCAGGTCTACTATAGGAAGGAGGTGCAACATAAGGTCATGGACATGTAATTTGAGGGCAAAAATATCTTCGACAAAATCGGCAAGACTCTTGAGGCCATGAAGGGTGATTATGATACTGTGCGGTCACTAACTGTCCTACAAGGCATAAAGTCTTTTCATCCTTTTCAGTGAAGCTCTGGTCAAACCAGGTTGTCTTAAACAAAGGACTCAAGGGTATGCGAGATCCGGCTACTACTCCCAGGGATATAAAAGAAACAACCAGTCTTTCCAACAATCTCAAGACTACCGCCAACCACAACACAAATGCGGCACAGCCACCTCCGGTAGGCAGAACCAGTCCGAGCAATGACTGTCCCAAGGATGCACCGTGGTAGGAAATGTGGCGATCGATAACAAAGGACAGATGGGTGCTAGATACCATCCAACACAGCCATCTGTTAGAATTCAAATGTAAACAAAAACCCATACCTCACAACTGTCACATCCGCATCAGTGGACCCTTCTCTTCTGTTGAGAATAGTCAATGCTTCTTTTAAGGAGGAAATGGTACCGAAAGAGATTTGCCCCTGGCTAAAAAGGCAGGTCTGGATCAAAAGGAACCTGGCAATCTTCACCCCATCACAAATTCAAATTTTATACTCTCAATTTTGGACAGAATTGCTACTCTTCAATTACAAGAACATATTGAAAAACACACTTCTCTACACCAACAATCTGGTTTTAGGGCTTTTCATAGCACTGAAACGGCAATGATAGACCTTCAAAATCAATTATTGGTTTTGGTCGGTAGAGGAAAAGTAGGGTTCTCCAGCATGGGGTCTGGCATGGATTCACATTCTCATGAATATTCCCCGTCAGGCTGGGAATCCTCGGTAAAGAAAAAAATCAGTATCAGTTTCGTTTCTGATCGGTCTTTCTTAGTAGTAACCAATCATTGATCACTGGGGCATACCGCCCACAGCCAATGACTGTTCTCTCCCTAAACCCCTCCCCTGGCAGCCATCCTCAGATTTGGTAGCACATAAAGTGGCAGTATGACCAAGTGAAGAGCTGCAGTGGGGAAGGAGGGAGGGTTCGCATGTGAATCCATGCCAGACCCATGCTGGAGAACAACAGTTACCGGTTGAATAGAAGAATACATAGCAGTACACACATGCACAACCATGGGAGGTGGCAAAAGGCTCAACATTAAGCATTACATAAACTCAACATCAAGCAACTCTCACCTCCCCACCAGGCCCACCTTCAGGCGAACAGGTTGCGCAGCACTGCTTGGCCGACTCTGGACTCCTCCCTGGAATCCCGGTCGACGCAGTAGAATCTCGTGAAGGTGTGCGTCGACCTCCACGTAGCAGCCCTGCAGATGTTCCAGCAGGGGCACACCAGACAAGAACGCCGTAGTAGCAGCGATCGCTCTGGTCGAATGGGCTCTCGGACGGCCGGGCAACGGCCGGTTTGCCAACCGGTGACAGTGCATGATGCAGCCAGAGAGCCATCTGCAAATGGAAGCCTTCCCTTGGTTCACAGGTCCAAAGTTCACAAACAGCTGTGATGTCTTCCGAAAACTCTTCGTTCAGTCCACGTAGAACGTAAGCGCTCTAGCTTCATCCAGCGAGTGCAAAGTCCTCTCGGCCGGCGACAAAGGAAACTGGTTGAAAACTGGTAACACCAAGGGCTTGTTAAGATGGAAGTCCGACGGCACCTTGGGCAAGAAGGAGGGGTGCATCCTCAGCACCACCCTTGTGTCGTGAAAAGTCAAGTATGGGGGCTTGCAGGATAGGGCCTGAATCTCTCCCACGCGTCTTGCGGAGGTGATGGCCTCCAGGAACGCTGTCTTCCACGACAGGAACTTCAAAGGAGCTGAATGCAACGGCTCGAATGGCAGCCCCATGAGCCTGGTCAGCACCACATTGAGCTCCAACGCCGGGGCTGGAGCCTTCACCGGCGGGAACGTTCGGAACAGTCCTTTCACAAATTCCTTCACCAGGCGATGAGACCACAAGGATGGCTGTCCTGTAGTTCTGGTGTATCGGGAGATCGCTGCCAGATGTATCTTGATGGAAGCGTGAGCTAGTCCAGCCTTGGCCAGCGACAGTAGGTATGGTAGCACTTGAGGTGCCGTAATCTGTAGAGGGTTGATCTTCTGTGCACGGCACCAGACAGAGAACCTCCTCCACTTATGACCGTGTAACTTAAGAGTTGTGGACGCCCTGGCCTTTGCAAGAACCCCTCTGCAGTCAGCCAGGATATCGTACCCTCCAAACTCTAGTGCTGCAGGAGCCAGGCCTGCAAATTCAGCTACTCTGGGTTGTGATGAAGGATGGCGCCTCCTTCTCTGGAGAGATCTGCGTCCGTCGGCAGCTTGACCGGTGGGGACGCTGACAAGTCCAGAAGGTCCGGGAACCAGATCTGCCTCGGCAAGCCAGTGCGACGAGGATCATCTTGCACCGGGACCTCTTGAGCTGGTGAGTCTGAGCAGCAACGGCAACGGAGGGAACACATATAGGAACAGGCCATCCCAGGGGAACAAGGCATCGCCCATGCTCCTCAGCTGGGGAAACCTGCTGGCGAACCTCTGGCATTTGGAGTTTGTCGCTGTAGCGAACAGGTCGATCTGGGGTTTGCCCCGTCGCTGAAAGAGTCGATCCACTTGATCCTGGTGTAGTTCCCACTAGTGGCACGAGCGCAGCTCTCTGCTGAGTGAGTCGGCAATTGTGTTTTTTATCCCTGCCAGATGAAACAGCACCAGAAACATCCCTTGGGCAACGGCCCAATGCCACAGATCCTGGGCTTCCTTGGATAGGGCAGGGGATCTGGTTCTGCCCTGCTTCCGAATGTAGGACATCGTGGTGGTGTTGTCGGTGAAGATCCTCACACCTTGCCTTTGAGGGACGGGAGGAAGGACCTGAGGGCCCAGAACACTGCACGGAGCTCCAGGATGTTAATGTGGAGCGGCTTCTCCTCCGGGAGCCAGAGGCCTCTCATGAAGATATCCGGTGTGCGCTCCCCACCCCTCCAGGGAGGCACCCGTTGTCACCGTTACCTGCTGGGCCACAGTCTGAAAGTCTGTCCCTGCCGCCAGATGAGCGTGGGTGCCCCACCACCAGATCGCTCGTTGGAAGGTCTTGTTGAGAGGGATCCTGTCCTCGAAGCTGCCCGTCGCTTGGATCCAGCGGGCGTCGAACCCCTGTAGAGGGCGCATCCGAAGCCTGCACAGGCGCACAAGATATATGCAAGAGGACATCATTCCGAGGAGGGACTTGATGGACCTCACCCTGGCCACATCCGTGGCCAGCAGACGCTGCACCTTGCCCACGATGGCCTTTCCTCCGACGGCGAGACCAGACTAGCCACTGTGTCGAGCTTGTCTCCCCGAAGCAGTGCGACTTCCGAGGGGACCAGGTGGGATTTCGGGAAGTTGGAGAACCCCAGGTCCGTGAGCAGCTGGACGGTCTTTGCTGTGTGTTCTACGGCGAGCTCCCTTGTCTCTGCACGGATGAGCCAATCGTCCAGGTAGGAGTAGACCTGGATCCCCTGCAGGCACAGCTGCGCCGCCACTGGTGCGAGGCACTTGGGGAAAACCCTAGGTGCCGACTTCAATCCGAACAGGAGGGCCTTGAACTGGTAGTGCCGTTCTTGGACCACGAACCGGATGCACTTTCGGTGTCCTTTTAGAATGGGGATGTGGAAGAATGCATCCTCCAAATCCAACGACAACAGGAAATCGCCCTCGTCCAGCTGTCCCAGCACGTGCTGGAGGGTGACCGTCCAGAACTTTTGTGCCTTGATGCACTTGTTCAGTCATCGCAGGTCCAGGATGGGCCGCCATCCTCCTGTCTCCTTTTTCACGAGGAAGTACCTTGAGTATACTCCTGAGCCTCTTCGGGACGAGCTCAATGGCACCTTTCTTGAGCATCGGCCTTACCTCCAGTAGTAGTTGAGGGACGTGGTTTTCCTTCCTGGCCACGGGAGGAATGTGGGGGCACTTTTTTAGAAATTCTAGGGCCTACCCCTGGGCCAGGGCGTCCAGCACCCAACGGTCGGTGGAGATAGACTCGCACACGCCGACGAATTTAGCCAGCCGGCCTCCCACCGGGGTGCTACGGTGGGGGCCCGACGCCACTGTCGGTTCAGTCTTACTTGGAGGACGCCTTGGCCTCCCTGGCGATGACGGTGGGATCCACCCGACTTGCCTCGTCCCCTATAGGCTTCTTGCGACAAGGAGCGGGCTGCCTGGCGGTACGTAGGAGAGCCACCGCCGAATCCCTTGGAGGCACCTTGCTTGCCTTCGGAGTTCTGAAAGGACGGCCGTCGGTGCTGTAGAACTCCTAGGGCCCGAGCCGTCTGTGTCCGTCTTGATGGCTTGGAGGGACTCATCCAGTTTTCCCAAATGGGTTGTTCCTGTCGTAGGGCATGTCCAACACCTTGGTTTGCCACCGTTATGGCGTGGTCCGACGCCACCTCACCTTCCTGAAAGATCTCCAGGGTCTCCGCCCTCTTGTCTGGTAGGAAGTCCAACAGGGGGGGCAATCTTGTACCACAATTCCCTGTCGTAGCGGGCCACGATCGCAAGGCTGTTGGCCGCCTTAATCATTGTTGCCACCGACGAGATAACTCGTCCCATCGCATCCAGCTTCTTTCCTTCGCCGTCCGGCGGGGAAGAGTTGAGGTTGAGGCCGATGCCCTTCTTCCCTCCCCCCCCCCCCTCCTCTCCCCCACTTTCTTCTGGGCCGCCGCCGAGACGACCGAGTCAGGGGTCGGTTGCACACCAAGGCACAGCTGGGCCGCATCGGGGACCCGGTACTTCTCGTACCGATCCCTCTTAGCGGGCGTCGTAGACGGGTTCTTGAAAAGGGAGAGGACCGTCTTCCTCTTGGCCTCGCGCCTTTGGTAAAGGAACCCCCCCCCTCTTCGGGGCAGAGCTGGAAAAGCTTGGATGCCCTGGCAATCATAGCGTGGAAGGACCCAATCTCGTTGGGCGGGGAGGCCCGAGTCGGAGGGAGATCCGCCCCGTCACTGCCGTCGTCATCCGTGTCCTTTCCAGTGTCATCCCCACGGACGGGGGACGGAGGCAAAGGTTGAGCAGGCTGAGAAGGCAGGGCTGGATGGGTCCGTCTCCTCTTGTTTGGGGGACTTCCCTACGGGCCTGGTCTGGCTCCTCCGTCGGTGATGGGGGCAATCTCATCCTTATCTCCGTAAATAAGGATTGTATTGCCAACAAAATGGCCGCCGAGTTGTCCTGCGGCTCCGGAAGCGACGGTTGACTTGGAACCTCGCCGGTGCCGCCGTCGCTCTCGTTGTCCTTCGTCGGGATCCTTCCCGTGGGACCGAGCCTCTTCAACGCCCTCGTCGAGGCCCTCCAAGACTTCAACCAGCTCCTCCTCGGAGGCTGTGTCCGTATCCATGATGGCCACCGCCCTCCCCCCCCCCCCCTTTTTCCGCCGGGTCTTCATAGGGGTCTTCTCGATGGGCCTGAAAGAGGCTTCCCTGCGCGGTGGCAGGGAAACTCTGGGCCCTGAGGTCGCCTCCACTGATGTAGCCTCCACAGGCTGCGGCAGGGCCGCTGCAACTTCCTCGATAGAGGCCTTAGCCGGATGAATCAAGGCCTTCACCACCTTCTTGTGGGCCTGGCTCCCCCTGAGCTGGATCCTTCAAGCCCGACCGGGGCCTCTCCAGAAGCTTTGCCGGGTTCTCGGCTTTCCTCTTCCCCAAGCCAGAGCATTGGCTCGTGGTTAATGGCGCCCGAGAGGATGCACCCTGCCTGGCAGCCGAGGAGCTCGACCGTTCGGCGCTCCCGGTGCCCGCGGACTCACAGTGCTTTGCCTTCTGTTGGGCCCCTGTCGCCGGGGCGCCCTCACAGGACTTAGAAAACTGCTCGGACTTCTTCTTCTCCTCAACTGACGGCTCTTTCCTTCCAGCCAGTTGGAGGGACGAAGATGTCGATCCTTCATGGTCCGCTCCGACATGTTCCCGCAAAACGCACAGTCCGGGTAGGCCTCAAACTTCTGGACTCCTCCAAGAAGCGTAACTCGACGAAAACTTCACCCTTGAGGGGCGTAGAAAATCCGAAATGGGTCCCCGATGATCGGCTGGAGAAACGGTGGAGCTTGAGGCTCTGTTTAACCAAAAAATGAGAAAATCTTTGAAAAAAGCGCGAAAACGCAGAAAAGCTCGAGAGCTAAAGCACGCGGACTCCCAACACTTGAACGTGCGGTAAAAATCTGAGGATGGCTGCCAGGGGAGGGCCTTAGGGAGAGGACAGTCATTGGCTGTGGGCAGTATGACCCAGAGATTGGTTACTACTAAGAAAGACCGATCAGAAACGAAACTGATACTGATTTTCTTTCTTTACCGAGGATTGCCAGCCTGACGACGGGGAATATTCATGAGCATGTGAATCCATGCCAGACCCATGCTGGAGAACAACAGTTACAGGTAAGTAACTTGTTCCTTATTAATGCTACTGGATCTCAGCGCAGCGTTTGATCTGGTTGATCATCAACTATTAGTAAATGCAATGAAAGATATTGTGGGTTGTTCTGAGGTAGCACTGGATTGGTTTGGGCAGATTATTTGTAGTAATGGCAGCACAGCAGTGGAACAGACTCCCGTTGGAGCTTAGATCGGAAGACAAACCATCCGATTTTCAGAAAATATTTGAAGACCCACATGTGTAGGTGATCAGTGACCTGTTACCTAGCGGCAACTTGAGATTAAGAACATATAACAAAGAGGGAAGCCTCACCTTAGTATAGTTTGGGTCGTTTGTTAAAGTGCCCTGATGCCTGCGGGCTGCCGGCGCTATATAAGCAGACATAATAATTTTTTTTTGTAAACGCACCAAAAAACAGCGACTTCACTGACGCAGACAGAGACTCTACTCCAACAGTTAGGATTTACAATCAATTAGACCAAATCCTGCGCAATACCATTCAAAAGTTTGGTGTTCCTGGGTGCAAATTTTTCCATGCCACAAATCCTAGTCCAACCCTCAGCTGACAGTATCCCTACATATTATCCCCACCAGAAATATCGCTGTACATATGGTTGTTTGTCTCACCATAGGCGATATTTTTGGGGGATAATTTATGAGAGCCGGGGTGTCCCCCACAGGGTCCATGGCTCCATATCGCCACAAAAATGTTAATATGTTTGTATCGCAATATTTTTCTGGGGATATTAGTTTCGTTTATTATTTACATAGCGCCACCTGGCCCTGGGGCATCAGGCGCTTGGCATTGTTACAGGTAGCCAATATATTACAAGCATGGTCAGTAGGTAAACAATACAGTTAGTCTAGACATTATAAAACAGTTACTGATAATATGTACATTATAACATATTTAGAAGATTTGAAATTGTACAGATTATGCAGGCAGTAAGTACATTTGTGTACTAATAGGTTCTTGTTTTTAGGCTTTTTTTGGCCAGTAGCCAAGTTTTGGCACTGTCTGAAGGGTGGTTCGGATCTGAGATCAGCTGGTAGTGAGTTCCAGAGTTTAGCGGCAAGCGTAGGGAAGCTTGTGCCGCCTGCTTTTTGGAGCTTAAATCTGGGGATTTTTAGGCAATGTGTTTGGGCTGATCTAGTTGGGCGAGATGGGGTGTGGTGCATGAAGTTGTCAGAGGTATCTAGGTGCTTGGTTGGATAAACATTTGTGTGCGAGTGGTTTATATTCAATTCTCTGAGGTATAGATGGCCATTGACAGGATCGCCTGTCATCAGATATGCTCGTGTTTAGGTATGTTCATAGCTGCTCTTAATGCGTTATTTTGGATAACTTGCAGCTTGTTGATGTTCGTTTGGCTGGGCACAGGTTGCATCTGGCACTCATTCACCCCAAACCACTCCCACTGCACAGATGCATGGCACCGTCGTCTTGCATTCCATTAATACCCAATTGCAGGGTATGCATGCGACCGGCACAACAGTTCCTGGCAACCAGATGGTCACAAACCCAAGGTTCCTGGGAAGCCAAAATCACCATCCCGCCTGCGCTCTCAAGATCACTGAAATGGTGGGACAGTGCGTGACCTCTCAAAAGGGATGCCACTGCTTGAACCAACCCAGCAATTCACAATCGTGACCGATGCCTCGTTGGTGGGGTGGGGGAGCCCAGCTGGGCCAACACCAGATCAAAGGCCCATGGACGCACAAAGCATTGGCCCTGCACATCAATGTCCTAGAGCTGCAAGCGGTCAATTGGGCACTAAAATCCTTCCTTATGCTGATTCAAAACTCAGTATTGCGGATACTCACGGACAATACCACCACAATGTTTTACCTTCACAAGCAGGGAGGAACAAGATCAAGCACCCTGTCTCTGGAAGCTCAACCATCTGGCACTGGGTCATTCGCAACATCACTGCAAGCATTCCACCTGCCGGGGATACACAACCAGGGAGCCGACACCCTCGGCAGGGACTCTACACAATCCCACGAATAGCTACTTTACAGCAGCCAAATCAACAAAAGCTTTGCAACATGGGGCCAACCTCCGCTTGACCTCTTTGCCACAATATCCAACAATAAGCCTGAAATTTGCAAGCAGGTTACTGCATCGGAGCTTGCGAGGAGAAGCGTTCTCATTCCCATGGACCAATGTCTTTGCATATGCATTCCCTCCAATTCCATTGTTGTGGAAAACGATCCAAATGATCCGGAGATACCCTTGCAAAATAATCCTAGAGGCGCACCGTACTGACCCAGACAAACTTGGCTCTCGGGCCTCCTCCAGCTATCGACAACCCAATCCATCTGGGAGCCCAAGCCGATCTTCTATCCCAGAACATTGGGGCAATCCTACATCACTACCCACACTCCCTCAAGCTGGCAGCACGGCTCCTGATCACTCAGAATTCGCCCACCTAGACATACTGCAGGAATGCCAACGCATACTGGCGGCAGCTAGGGCCCCTTCCATGTACTCATAAAACCAAAAATGGAAAAGATTTTGCACATGGTGTTCGCAGCAGCCCAACCTGCAACCACTGACCATGCAGCCACAACAGGTGCTTCCATACCTACTGAAGCTAGTGAAATAATTTCTTGCTATTTCCTCTATAAAGGTACACCTGGCAGAAATATCCAGGTTCACAAGAAGGACCACCCCTCTACAGCGACACTGTTCAAACGTTTTCTGAAGGGTCTCTTCCACTCTTTTTTCCATCGAAGAAAAGGATGCCTCCGGTATGGAGCCTAAACCTGGTCCTAGCCAGCCTCATGAGAGCCACCTTTGAGCCTCTCTTCTGCGCACATCAAGTTTGTGACTTGAAAGGTGGCCTTCATAGTCACTATTAAGTCCTCCAGATGGGTCTCAGAGCTACAAGCATTAGTGGTTGGACCCTCCCTACCTCAGGTTTGCAAGGAACACAGTGATCCTCTCCAACAATCCCCACTTTATTCCTAAAGTGCCGTCAGAATTGGACAGAAACACAACTCGCGTTGCCCCCCTTCTTGCAAAACGCTAACACCCCAGCGCAGAGAGCATTACTCACTAGATGTCAAAAGGTCATTGAAATATTACCTGGACCAGACAAAATCCTTCAGAGCAGCAAGACGGCTCTTTATTGCTTTCAGATCCTCAAACAAAGGGAAAGCTATCACAAAGCAGGGTATTGCAAGGTGGATATCCTCTCATCTCCTGCCACGCAAAGGCCAACAGGCCACTACAGCCAGGGCACATTCTACAAGAGCCGTGGTGGCCCTGGCAGCTCTGTGGTCTGGAGTGCCCATCAGACATTTGCCAGGCAGCAACGTGGGCAGTGCCACACACTTTCACAAGACACTACTGCCTGCAGCAGCACACGGAGGGCGCACAAATGGGAAGCACTGTCCTCAAAAGGCTGTTCCGGTAAGGTAAGCCCTGCAGCTTCTGGCGTTTAGTAATGTATATAGTAATGTATATAGTAATGTATGTGTATACTTCTTGTACAGGCATAAAATGCAGCTTTTTCTCATCTGTTTGCCTGTTTTTTTTTCTCCTCAGCATGTGAATCTATGAAAGATCCAATCCTGGTGAAGGGAGTAGTTTCTTACCTGTAACTCAGTTTCTCCAGCGGTGGGTATCTTTCATAGATTCACATGCGCCCTCTAGCCTTCCCCTCCAGGCAAACACCCTGTATGTGCTAATCCACCAGCAACAGTTAAAATCTGATGGGGAAACTGCGGGGGTGGAGGTACACACTCCATGTCCTATTGGTAGGGAGCAAAAGCACCCACAGCGACGTGGGTATGACACTGAAGGTGTCAGCCTTTTCCTTAGGGAAGGAATTAAAATAGAAGTAACCAGAGATTCCCAGCCTGTCGACAGAGAATATTCACAGCATGTGAATCTATGAAGGATACCAACTCTGGAGTAATGGAGTTACAGGTAAACTACTCCCTTATAGAATTCTTTCTAATACTAGTTTAAATATTTGTGGATATGCAAAAGTTTTTTTTAAAAAATGTAGCTCCATGTGAAAGAAGGCATTGTTAATGGAGCTATGGGCTACATTCTCAGTTTAAATACAATGCCAGTAGCCTTTTTATTAATATATTGTAAGTTTGGTAACATTAAGGAAGTTCAAGGAATAGTCTATCCGCTTTCAACTCTTAAGACATGTTCTACATAAACTATGTCCAGCAGCCCCTGCATATGCAGTACATGCATCTCAAGATTAGACACCATAGATGAACTGGGCTATGTAGCTTTATCCAGAATATGAACAGTAAGTGGAATGCTTTTAATAAACATCCTACATTTCTGCTCATGCCTTGCATAACAAAATAGTAGATTGCCTTCAAAATATACTCGAAATGTGAGCACCCATTGAAGTACCAACGATACTTCGAAAAGTTGTAAAGGTAAAATGTTTATCAATTAAGGCAAAATATCAGTAACGTAGAAACTAAACTACTGAAAAAAGTACATTTAAGATGGATTTATTGTTCAAAGTGCCTTAAGTAAATGTTGGGCAACAGGGAGTATACTTACATTTGGAATATATACTGTGGTAAATGTTGGGCTAAAGTAAGCATCACATATGCTAATAAAGATCACAATATTTTTAGATCCGATTTACAATAAATAGCTATTTAAGAAAATTCAGCAAAAGCGCATAGCTGTACTTTAATACTTATACAAATAACTTTTGAATCAAACATTTCACCCACAAGGACCGACACAATCCTTGTGAATTGTCACTATTTCAGATAATCGGTGCAGCTGGAATACATTTTTTACACGATTGGTATATTAAAAACTGCATGGCTTGTAATTTGCCTCATCTCAAAATAATAATAAATGTTCTTTTGCACATTCCCAATGATGCATTTAAAAACCTATTCATGGTTTACAGAAGACACTTGTACATGTGAACAACCAATAACCAAAGTATGCAAGTTGCACATCATTCAGATTGTGTGCTTACGTTTCTAAGATGTATAGCGTTCATGGCGTGAATATAACTATAGCAATTCTCAACTGTCTATGGGACACATTACAAAACTGAAAGTATTCATTATGGTGATAGCCTTCTTGTTAATAAAAGGTAGAATGGCAATTATGTGGAAGTGCCCTGGTACAGTGGTTAGTTGACTCGCAGGGTAGCAGCGGATTGTTGAAGATTTGGGGAGGAAGGCAGGGAATGGGGACAAGGGACTTGCATGGAACTTTCTCTTGAACGACTGACTCTCCAGCTGACCTTCCTGAGGTACAATAGCGCCCAGCTCCAGGACGCTCAGGAGGAACTATAATAGGAGGGGATTACTGGATAATTGGCGTATCAAACATTTAAATGACAATAAGCAGGCATGGGAGACGAGACTGACACTGACTGTACATATGAACTGGGCTGAGATCGGGATGTGGAGTCGAATTGGGGGGATTATAGTGTTGATGTTGTTGCATGTCTTGATGACCTTAATAAACAGATTTAAAGAAGGTATGGCATTTGGAGGAAGCTTCCGGAGATGGCTGCGCCTAATGTATGAGTCACCGGTGGCCGAAGTATGGGTCAATGGGGTTTGCTCAAGTGTTTATATATATACCCCCACCCCGCCATCGTCCCCCCCCCCCCCCCGTGGCGAGGCACAAAACCAGGCAGTCCCCTCGCCCCTTTGCGGTTTACCCCGGCAGTGGAGCAGCTGGCTATCGTGCTTGGGACCAGCACAGACTGGCTGGGTTTCAGGTAGCCCGGGGAAGGTGAGAGGATTTCGCTGTACGTGGATGATCTTCTGATATACATGGGCACCCGTCTGTATCCTGTCCCAAGGTGACGAAGATACTAAGCGAGTTTCAGGGTACCAGCGGCTTTAGGGTCAACTGGCAGAAGTCTGTCCTCCCTCCAATGCCTGTACCACATATCTGTGTCTGGCTTCCGCCACCTGGAAATTCAATTGGGAGAACATCTTCCGGGGTTTCTCGACCTTAACTTAAGCCTGCTAATTGATCAATTCAAGTCCAATGTGGTGCACTGGCAATCCTTCCCTTTGAACTTGATGTGCAAAGTGGCCCTCTTCAAGATGATAGCCTTTCCCAAGTTTCTCGTGCTGCAGAATGCCCCACTCCAGGTCTCTGGGTGGGTGTTTGAGGGAATAGATCGGGTTCTTCAAGCACTGTTATGGGGTGGATGTAAACAAGTCTGTATTGCTCTGAAGACTCTTCAGAGGTTGGTCTGGGAGGAGGGGCGGGCGGTTGGTCTGCCATGTCCGCTGCAATATTACTGGGCGGCGCAGTTGACAGTTGTGAACGACTGGCTGTATGGGAGCCCTACGCTGCCTCCCACTGCAGTAGAGCGGGGATGCATTGGGGGAGGGGGGCGCTGATGCAGGTTCTATACGCAGGACAGGGGATGTAATGGGGCTCCCGCTCATGACGAAATATGTATCGCAGGTATGGATTGAGGCACATTGGCTGGAGAGGTAGACCGACTGAGCCAACCACTGTGGCCCAACTCCTTTCCCTGAACTCTGCAAGATGGGTCCCTTTAGGCGCTGGGAGGGTAAACGAATCCTGCATCTGTCAGATGTGGCACGGGGGGGAGGGAGGAGGCTGCCTTGGTCCTTTGAATCCCTGCAATAACAATTTGCCCTGGGTTGGGGGGCACTATAGATATATGCAGCTATCGCACACAATGAGAGCCCAGTTCCCCGTGCTGAGTGAAGTCCTACAAAACTCCCTGTTGGAGGAAAACCTGCAAGCAGGGTGGATTGAGACAAGTCATGTCTACGTTTATATCAAGTGATTTTGGCTTTCGCTATTCAGGAGCTGTCCAGTCTCAGGCAAAACCGTGAGCAGGACCTAGGCCCCATGGAACCAGAGGGGAGTGGGTGGAGACGCTGATGTTCCACCGGGAAATGGGTATATCCCCTGTGCTCCGCCTTATTCAGTATAAGATCCTGTATAGGGTCTACTATTCCTGTATAAAGCCACATGAGTGGGGGCGTGCAGAGAATGACTGCTGCTTACGATGTGGGGGGGCCGAGATGTACATTTTTTCGTGCCTCATGGGAATGCCCCAAGATTAAAATATTGTGGGGGAAGTGCATAAATAAATTGACAAGCAAATGAAAGTGGAGGTCCCCAGAGACCCGAAATATGTCTTAATTGGGGCTTGAGGAGAGGAGGGGTTTGCCAAGCATGAGGGTATTTTTGGTGGTGGCACTGGGTTTAATTAAAGTTATCGCTGTGCAGTGGGGGGCACCAGAAGGCCCACTAATGGCCAGTTGGACTGCAGAGATGGACATGTGCATGACCCTGAAATGGCAGGTGTACAATGCATGGGGGTGTCAACCAAGTTTAGGAAGATTTTTGGGCAAATGGGAGGAGAGGGGTGAGGAAGAGTCTTTAATGGACAGGTGGAGAAAGTCAAATGTCGCTGTGGTTGATGATCACACCGGACTGCTGCAAAATGCTTTGCAAGATAAAATAGCTTGAGCAGTTAAAGAATAAGATGACAATGTGAAGTATGTTTCTCCGGTTTCAACTGTTATTGAAAATACTAAAATGTTTTATAAAAAATAAACTGATTTAAAAAAAAGTGTTCATTGTGGAAATTCTACAAATAGCGGACGCTACATAACAAAACAATATTTTGAATGGAAGTGTCAAAGATCCCAGGTTACTCTTGACTACATCTAGGAGAACAGGGACAACACTACAAAAAAACACTAATTTGAAGTATTCAAGAGCATATAATCAACTCAAACCAAGCATATCAACGGCTTATTCGGTTGATTCAAAATCTCATAGTAATCCATTCCATGAAGGTAAAGCTGCATAACCCAACTAGACATAAAATACAACTGGTTTATTTTGCCATCAACATAAATCCCCAAAAACACGGACATGTGTATTCCCCATATACAACAATAAAATCAATGAGGCAACCTACATAGTACAGTTTCTATTAGACATTTTAAATGTTTCAAATATGTATATATGCTAATGTTTGAGTCAAAAAACACCTCCACTGTAACCCTTTTTTAATTATTATTCAGCAATTTAAGACCCACTTTCGGTTGGCCTATGTGGTCTTTTGGTGACAAACAGAAGATGTAACAGCTCTGCGATGAATGGAGATTTCTGGATATGTGGATCTGATGCGGAAAATGGGGATTATTTTCCATGGAAAGTGCCCAACAGCATTCCACTAGATTAAAGTTAGTTATTCTTGTGGCACACTGACCTCTTGGCTTAGTGCCACCAGCTGCAGTAAGATGAGATGCACAACCTTCTCTTAGCTGTCACAATGCATTCCCCTGCAATAGCTTCAGTACAGGTCTCGGGAGTTGTAATGTGTAAGAACAAGGTGACACACACTTTTTTTTTTTGTTTGTTTTTTTAAAATGTATATACTTGCAACATGAACGCTTTTTGAAGGGTTGAATTTGGCAGTGGTTTCTTGAAGTGCTCTTTAAGAATGATTTTGCCTGACCAAAGTATACCAAAAAATCAGCTGTGATGGCATGTGTGGGTAATAAACGGTCTGCGCCAATGAAACCGATGCTTTGTGCCGGAGAAATCATACCACGAGTCAAGGTTTTTGACTATTTGGGAATCAGCTTCTCGGAAGCCCTAACTGGCAGGGCCCATGTGGCCAAACAATCAGTCAAAATGAGCCAGCAAATGGGGGGCATTTATCGTTTTATGTCCAGGTGTAGAGCTCAGCCTTTGGAAGCTATCACTAAGATCTATGGTGCCCAAACTCTGGCCGCTACCCTGTACGGTGCCCCCATATGGGGTTTTCAGAAGGCAGCTGAAATTCAAACTAAAGAGAACAAATTCTTTAAGCAATTGTTGGGGCTCCCGAACTCCGCAGCATCCACTGCAATATTTTGGGTTCGGTTGTGGGCTAATGAACATGCCTCCCTCTGTCATTTTATCATTTGGACTGTATTGGGCAGAGCGGGGTGGCAAAAAGTCCCATGGCTTGTTTACGTTTCTAACGCCCTTGGGGAGGTCAACCTTGTTGCTCTTTTACCGCCCGCAGTACTAATAACTAAGGTTGAGGGGGCTTGCCATAAAAATGTGTTGGGCGAGGCTGTAGCGAGAAAAAGAATACTTTTGGAGTATGGTAATAAAACTGGCTAATTCCATACCAGTATTAGTTGGCTTTCTGGGATCCAACCCTATCTAACCTTGAGCCCTCACAAAAAAGACAGGTGGCTAATAACGAGGGCACGGTTTGATTCCCTTCTTTTGATAGAGAACACATCCAACTGGAAAGGATTCCCGGATTCCGCTGGCTGCCCGGTCTGTGGTCATCACCATGGAGATATGGCCCATTTATTGTTCTTTTGTACTGGTTATATTGGCATCCGTAGAGCAACCCTGATTCCCGCCCTCAAGAAGTCTGAGATTCGGCATTATAAAGTAGCACTCATCTGTCTTCTGAGTGCAGACACGGTCTTCACAGCTTGGGCTTTGCTCACCTTTTTGAAAAGAGCAATGTACTTTAGGAAAAGTTTGTTGAGGCTCCAGGGTTACGGCAGCCAATAATGAGAAATGTAAAACTGGAGGAATTACATTTTAACATGTTATATAATTATTGCTCACACAACCATTGGATTTTATGGACAAGGGACTATGAAATTTGTATCTTTTTTTTATCCTGCTGTGCTTCTTTTTTAAGAATGTTTTATA
This sequence comes from Ambystoma mexicanum, assembly GCF_040938575.1. Lineage (NCBI taxonomy): Eukaryota > Metazoa > Chordata > Amphibia > Caudata > Ambystomatidae > Ambystoma > Ambystoma mexicanum. Next base: position 993,704,379 of record NC_090934.1, on the reverse strand, counting down.
ATTGTCGTTTGCATTGGATTTGAGGGATCACTTATGATTTGTGTTCCTTTGATTGTGTGTAACATTGTCTTTTTCTCTGTCGTTTGATGAATTTTTTTATCCGAATGAACTTGCTTGACTTGAATGTTTCCTCCTGGAAAAATGAAGGGTTTCTGTGAATATTATTTCTCCAGCATGGGGTCTGGCATGGATTCACATGCTCATGAATATTCCCCGTCAGGCTGGGAATCCTCGGTAAAGAAAAAATAAGTATCAGTTTTGTTTCTGATCTGTCTGTCTTGGTAGTAACGAATCACTGATCTCTGGGTCATACTGCCCACAGCCAATGACTGTCCTCTCCCTAAGCCCCTCCCCTGGCAGCCATCCTCAGATTTTTAACGCACGTTCAAGTGTTGGGAGTCCTTGTGCTTTAGCTCTTGAGCTTTTCTGCATTTTCGTGCTTTTTTCAAAGAGATTTTCTCATTTTTCGGTTAAACAGAGCCTCAAGCTCCATCGTTTCTCCATCCGATCAAAGGGGACCCGTTTCGGATTTTCTACGCCCCTCAAGGGTTGTGTTTTCGTCGAGTTGCGCTTCTTGGAGTCCAGAAGTTTGAGGCCTACCTGGACATGGCCAGGAGAAAGGAAGCTCGACACCCGGAAAGCTGTTCAGGGTTTGTCCTGGATGCCAGCTACAGAATGTGTTAAAGGAGGACGAGCATTCGAAATGCCTCTACTGCCTTCATGAGGACGAAACGCACATGGAGAAGGACTGTGCGTTTTGCGGGAACATGTCGGAGCGGACCATGAAGGATCTACATCTTCGTCTCTCCAACTGGCTGGAATGAAAGAGCCCGTCGGGTGAGAAGTCCGAGCGGTCTTCTAAGTCCTGTGAGGGTGCCCCGGTGACGGGGGCCCAACAGAAGGCAAAGCACCACGAGTCCGCGGGCACCGGGATTGCCAAACGGTCGGGCTCCTTGGCTGCCAGGCAGGGCGCATCCTCTCCGGCGCCATCAACCACAATGCTCTGGCTCGGAAGAGGAAAGCCGAGAACCCGGCGAAGCTTCTGGAGAGGCCCCGGTCGGGCTCGAAGGATCCAGCTGAGGGGGAGCGAGGCGGTGACCCTTCCCCCAAGGTGAAGGCCACAGTCCCCACAGAAGGTGGTGAAGGCCTTGATTCACCCGGCTAAGGCCTCTATCGAGGAAGTCGCGGCAGTCCTGACGCAGCCTGTGGAGGCTACCTCTGGGCCCAGAGTTTCCCTGCCACCGCGGAGGGAAGCCTCTTTCAGGCCCATCGAGAAGACCCCGTGAAGAACCCGGCGGAAAAAGAAGGGGGGTGCTGGTGGCCATCATGGATACGGACACAGCCTCCGAGGAGGAGCTGGTTGAAGTCTTGGAGGGCCCCGACAAGGGTGTTGAAGAGGTCCCACGGGAAGGATCCCGACGAAGAGGATGACGAGAGCGACGGCGGTGCCAGCGAGGTTCCAAGTCAACCGCTTCCGGAGCCGCAGGACAACTCTGCGGCCATTTTGTTGGCAATACAATCCTTATGTACGGAGATAAGGACGAGATTGCCCCTACCACCGATGGACGAGCCGGAGCCAGGCCCGACGGAGGAGCCAGAACCAGGCCCGTCGGGGAAGTCCCCCAAACAAGAGGAGACGGACCCATCCAGCCCCGCCTTTTCAGCCCTCTCGGGCCTGCTTAACCTTTGCCTCCATCCCCCGTCCCTGGGGATGACACGGGAACGGACATGGCCACGACCGACACAGATGACGACTGGGCAGATCTCCCATCGCCTCCGAATCGGGCCTCCCCGTCCAACGAGATTGGGTCCTTCCACACTACGATTGCCAGGGCATCCGAGCTTTTCCAGCTCTGCCCCGAAGAGGAGGGGTTTATTTACCAATGCGCAAGGCCAAGAGGAAGACCGTCCTCTCCGTGCCTCTGCTGGATGACATCTGGGACGAGGGACTCGCCCTTCTCAAGAACCCGTCTACGACGCCTGCTAAGAGGGATCGGTACGAGAAGAAGTACCGGGTCCCCGACGCGGCCCCCCTGTGCCTTAGGGAGCAACCGACCCCTGACTCGGTCGTCTCGGTGGCGGCCAAGAAGAAAGCGGGGGTGGGGGGGCATCGGCCTCAACGTCAACTTCCCCGGCGAAGGAAAGAAGCTGGATGCGATGGGACGACGAGTTATCTCATCGGCGGCAACGATTAAGGCGGCCAACGCCCTTGCGATCGTGGTCTGCTACGACAGGGAATTGTGGTACAAGATCGCCCCCCTGTTGGACTTCCTACTGGACGACAAGAGGGCGGAGGCCCTGGAGATCTTGCAGGAAGGTGAGGTGGCGTCGAACCACGCCATAACGGTGGCAACAGACATTGACGACACAGATTTCCGCCAGCTAGGCAACAGTGTTTGACTTAGACGGCAAGGGTGGCTCAAGGCGACAGATTTCCGCCAGGACGTACAAACCAAGGTGTTGAACATGCCCTACGACGGGAACAACCTGTTTGGGAAAACAGTGGATGAGTCCCTCCAAGCCATCAAGGCTGACACAGAGACATTGCGGGCCCTAGGAGTTCTCCAGCAACGACGACCGTCCTTTCGGCACTCCGGAGGCAAGCAAGGTGCCTCCAAGGGATTCGGCGGTGGCTCCTCTACGTACCGCCAGGCGGCCTGCTCCTTGTCGCAAGAAGCCTATAGGGGACGAGGCAAGTCGGGTGGATCCTGTCGTCTGCGCCAGGGAGGGCAAGGCGTCCTCCAAGTAAGACTGAACCGACCATGGCGTCGGGCCCACACAGAAGCACCCCGGTGGGAGGCCGGCTGGCGAAGTTCGTCAGCGTGTGGGAGTCCATCTCCACCGACCATTGGGTGCTGGATGCCCTGGCCCAGGGGCACACCCTAGAGTTTCTAAAAAAGTGCCCCTGCATTCCTCCCGTGGCTAGGAAGGAAAACCACATCCCTAAACTACTACTGGATGTAAGGGCGATGCTCAAAGATGCCATCAAGCTCGTCCCGAAGAGACTCCGGAGTATACTCAAGGTACTTCCTTGTGAAAAAGACAGGAGGTTGGCAGCCCATCCTGGACCTGCGACGACTGAACAAGTACATCAAGGCACAGAAAGTTCCGGATGGTCACCCTCCAGCACGTGCTGGGACAGCTGGAGGAGGGCGTTTTCCTGTCGGATTTGGAGGATGCATACTTCCAAATCCCCATTCTAAAAGGACACCGAATGTTCCCCAGGTTCGTGGACCAAGGACGGCACTACCAGTTCAAGGCCCTCCCGTTCGGATTGAAGTCGCCACCCAGGGCTTTCACCAAGTGGCTCGCACCAGTGGCGGCGCGGCTGCGCCTGCAGGGGATCCACGTCTACCCCTACCTGGACGATTGGCTCATCCGTGCAGGGACAAGGGAGCTTGCCGTAGAACACACAGCAAAGACCGTCCAGCTGCTCAGGGAACTGGGGTTCTCCAACTTTCCGAAACCCCACCTGGTCCCCTTGCACTGTTTCTGGGAGCCAAGCTCGACACAGTTGCTCATCTGGCCTCGCTGTCGGAGGAAAGGACGAAGGCCATCCTGGGCAAGGTGCAGCGTCTGCTGGCCATGGAAGTGGCCATGGTGAGGTCCATCAAGTCCCTCCTCGGGATGATGTCCTCTTTCATATATCTTGTGCGCCTGTGCAGGCTTCTGATGCGCGCTCTACAGGAGTTCCTCGACGCCCGCTGGATCCAAGCGACGGGCAGCTTCGAGGACAGGATTCCTCAACAAGACCTTCCGACGGGCGATCCGGTGGTGGGGCACCCACGCTCATCTGGCGGCAGGGACAGACTTTCAGACCCCGGCCCACCAGGTAACAGTGACGGATGCCTCCCTGGAGGGGTGGGGAGCACACACCGGAGATCTTCACGTGAGAGGCCTCTGGCTCCCGCAGGAGAAGCCGCTCCACATCAACATCCTGGAGCTCCGTGCAGTGTTCTGGGCCCTCAGGTCCTTTCTCCCATTCCTCAAGGAAGGGCAAGGTGTTGAGGATCTTCACCGACAACACCACTACGATGTTCTACATTCGGAAGCAGGGCGGAACCAGATCCCCTGCCCTATCCAAGGAAGCCCAGGATCTGTGGCATTGGGTCGTTGCCCATGAGATGTTTCTGGTGCCGTTTCATCTGGCAGGGATAAACACCATCGCCGACTCACTCGGCAGAGAGCTGCGCTCGTGCCATGAGTGGAAACTACGCCAGGATCAAGTGGATCGACTTTCAGCGATGGGGCAAACCCCAGATCGACCTGTTGGCGATGGCGAAGAACTGCAAATGCCAGAGGTTCGCCAGCAGGTTTCCCCAACCGAGGAGCATGGGCGATGCCTTCTCATTCCCCTGGGACGGCCTGTTCCTATATGTGTTCCCTCCGTTGCTGCGCCGACTCATCAACCAGCTCAAGAGGGCCCGGTGCAAGATGATCCTCCTCGCACTGGCGTGGCCGAGGCAGATCTGGTTCCCGGACCTTCTGGACTTGTCAGCGTCCCCACCGGTCAAGCTGCCAACAGACGCAGATCTTCTCTCCAGAGAAGGAGGCGCCATCCTTCATCACGACCCGGAGTCGCTAAACTTGCAGGCCTGGCTCCTGCAGCACTAGAGTTTGGAGGGTAGGATATCCCGGCTGACTGCAGAGAGGTTCTTGCAAAGGCCAGGGCGTCCTCAACTCTTAAGTTACATGGTCATAAGTGGAAGAGATTCTCTGTCTGGTGCCGTGCACAGAAGATCAACCCTCTACGGATTACGGCTCCTCAAGTGCTACTGTCGCTGGCCAAGGCTGGACTAGCTCGCGCTTCCATCAAGATACATCTCGCAGTGATCTCCCGATAAACCAGAACTGCAGGACGGCCATCCTTGTGGGCTCATCGACTGGTGAAGGAATTTATGCAAGGACTGTTCCGATCGTTCCCGCCAGTGAAGGCTCCAGCCCCGGCGTGGGAGCTCAACGTGGTGCTGACCAGGCTCATGGGGCCGTCATTCGAGCCGTTGCATTCGGCTCCTTTGAAGTTCCTGTCGTGGAAGACAGCGTTCCTGATGGCCATCACCGCTGCACGACGCGTGGGAGAGATTCAGGCCCTATCCTGCAAGCCCCCATACTTGACTTTTCACGATAGAGGGTGGTGCTGAGGACGCACCCCTCCATGCCCAAGGTGCCGTCGGACTTCCATCTTAACAAGCCCTTGGTGTTACCAGTTTTCTTCCCGTCGCCGGCCGAGAGGACTTTGCACTCGCTGGATGTAGCTAGAGTGCTTAAGTTCTATGTGGACCGAATGAAGAGTTTTCGGAAGACATCACCATAGCTGTTTGTGAACTTTGGACTTGTGAACCAAGGGAAGGCTCTCTCGAAGGCTTCCAATTCCAGATGGCTCTCTGGCTGCATCATGCACTGTCACCGATTGGCAAACCGGCCGTTCCCCGGCCGTCCGATAGCCCATTCGACCAGAGCGATCGCTGCTCCTACGGCGTTCTTGTCTGTGCCCCTGCTGGACATCTGCAGGGCTGCTACGTGGAGGTTGACGTACACCTTCACGAGATTCTACTGCATCGACCGGGATTCCAGGGAGGAGTCCAGAGTCGGCCAAGCAGTGCTGCTGTGCAACCTGTTCGCCTGAAGGTGGGCCTGGTGGGGAGGTAAGATTTGCTTGATGTTGAGCCTTTTGCCACCTCCTGTGGTTGTGCATGTGTGTACTGCTATGTATTCTTATATTCATGAGCATGTGAATCCATGCCAGACCCCATGCTGGAGAAGGAACAAGTTACTTACCTGTAACTGTTGTTCTCCAGCATGGGTCTGGCATGGATTCACATGCGAACCCTCCCTCCTTCCCCGCTGCGGCTCTTCACTTGGTCATACTGCTACTTTACGTGCTACCAAATCTGAGGATGGCTGCCAGGGGAGGGGCTTAGGGAGAGGACAGTCATTGGCTGTGGGCAGTATGACCTAGAGATCATTGATTGGTTACTAAGAAAGACAGATCAGAAACGAAACTGATACTGATTGTTTTCTTTACCGAGGATTCCTAGCCTGACGGGGAATATTCATGAGCATGTGAATCCACGCCAGACCCATGCTGGAGAACAGTTACAGGTAAGTAACTTGTTCCTTACTCTTGGAGCCAGAGTTCACTGGGATAATTACCCTGTTTCACAAGCATCTTTACTAATGAGCACTCTATTATAGAGAATTAAAATAGTTTGTTTTTGCAGTAAATTTACTCTACCGGAACCGTTTCCTGAGCCCATACTCTCGGGATTCCCCCAAAGAGCTGTCTCTTGTGCTGCCTAAACAGTCCAGCAATCTTCTTCCTTAGATTTAACCTCCGGTGGAATGGAATTTGTAGATAATTCAGTATAGACCAATCCATATTCCTTTTTTATATCAGATGGAACGTTTGGATCGAGAGCCCACAACTGGAAACAAATTAGCATTTGTGTTACATCCCAATTCAAAACTGATAGTCTGTGATGGTTAGAGCTTCCATGGTTGGGGTGTACACTTGTTTTTTTATTTCTTTGCTATTCTTACTGCTGAATGAGTTGTGGATTTATTTTGTTTGTAGCTTCTGAACGTCAAAGAAAATAGGTTATACTTTTGCAGTTAACTCCTTTTTACTTGTTTTTGCTCCAACTGTTTAACCAACTGGAAATGATTGCCCCCCCTCTGCGGGTTTTTCTCACAGTATCGAAGGCCTTTTCTACATCTTTGAACTGAGTGTGATGATTCAGAGAAATTTGATCCATAGTTGTCTAGAGCCTATAGGATCCTCTTCGATACTGTATTTAGTAGGGTGGGTGTATTACTAAGAACTGTGATGGTTTTGTTTTGGAGGTGTACATTATTTTGAGCAAATAGTTTAAAGTGACACATTTTCACATACACATGGCAGATGGGGGGAAAATATCTGGGTCAACGGGCCACAGTTCCCTAAATGGGCCATAGTTTCTCCATCAGCATGGTAATGGCCACAAAAATGTACTATAGCTTCCATCAATGAGGTCACTGGGCCAAATGCAATCCAGTGAATTCTTAACACATGGACTACAGGATAGGAGCAGTTAGAAAAATAGGAATAAAGGTCAACCACATACCGTGCTTTAAGCCTCTGTGCTTAACTTGGCATTCTCCATGCTCTGAACCTTGATTTTTTTTTTTCTTCTTCTGCTTTCCTCCCATAGACGTTAATTGGCCACCCTCTTTTTGCTGTTTTCTGTATTCTTACCTTTGAGATGAGAATCCCTCCATCTGACTTGTCTTGCTCACTTTTTATAGTGATACTGATCAGTCCATAAAACTAACAGTACTGGGAGACCCTGTCTGCCTTAGTGGAATGCTGGTCATTTTTCAACTGCACACGTGTTACTGTACGGTATGGATACTTTATTTCATTATTACTTTTCTCAAGTGCACATTTGCATTTTACAGCTTGACGCCATTTAGAGTACCATATGCACTGAATTGGCTCTGCCAAAAGTTTTGCTTGTCCTTAACCATTTGTGCCTTGGTAGTCTTCGTGCCCGCTTTGGTCTGGAATTGCCTTCTATGTAAAACCATTTCCCAGGCAAAGTGGTGGTCTGTGTGGCCGAATGTGGGGGCTGGGACTAGACCCAGTCCATATCCAAGCCAAAGTGGCGCTTTCTGGGCAAATGCGTTGGCTGGAGGCTGTCCATGATTGGAGAGCCCTGCCAGTGGTGAGCTTGGCGGACTCCATCACAAATCCTGGATAAAGGGTGGAACCCTATGAAGAAGTACTATGAAGAAGTGCAGCTGATGACCTGAGGGTGACAGTTGCAGACAACCAGCATTGCCTCCAGTCAAGTACAGGTAAAGCTCTGCTCCTCTGCAGATCTCCAGAAAGCCCTAGTCTGTGCTTCGACCCCCTGGAATGTTGGGGTGTGGGGGGGGATAGCCTGTCCCAACCCCTGCTCAAAGAACTGTCCCTGCTGAGCCTTTGGAAGCAGCCCCGGACCATCTGGTGTTCTGACCAACTCTTGTGCTACCACGCTGCACCGGTCGCCTTTCAGTGCAGCCTTGGACCTCTGCAGATTTTCAAATTGGGGGGGGGGGGGGTGCCTTCCCGACCAAAGAGGAGCCGTGCAGGGCCGCCTTCTTACTTGTCCTTGTCACAAGGGTCACCTGTTGCCTGATCATGGTCACCACTGCTACACCTCTTCACATCCTGGAGGTCCCCTGAAGTTGCCTTCTCTGTGGATGTCTTCATCCTGTCGTGCCAAGGTGGTCCAGCTGTCTAATGTCTAGTAACGTCAGAGTCTGCGAACCGCTGACTAGCCAGACCAGATGCTGAAGGTGACTCTACCTGTGGCCCATGGACCTCCTCGACGGGACCAAGCCTGGAAGTGAGTCTAGTGGATTAGGGAACCCCTGTAGTGGTTGCTGAAGAAATTAGTAAGGTAGTGAGTTTGCATATCTATTCCTGCCGCAATAGGAATACATAGGCATAAAGTCCTAACGCCCTTTCCTGGCGAAGATCTGTAATGGTCTGGTCAAGAATCCACCTCCACATAGCCACACCCACCCCAGTTGCGGAAGAGGCAGAGGAACCTGTAAGCACTTTTACCTTGTTTTTCTGTTTCTGGACCCCTCCCTTGATCCATTGGCTTTGCCAACTCTTCGTGAATCATGTACTAAACCCTCCTGACTCTCTGCAAGTGAAACTTGTGGAACTGGTGACTTTTGCACACTAGACCACGTCGCCTAGCAGCTCGGCACTGATTTAAGAACTAGGGATTGAATCTTGGTTTCATTGTGAGGAGTTCGGTTTTCTAACCATTTTCTTGCCTGTCTCCAGCTGGTTCTAAATTGCTATTCGTTCTGCTTCACTTTACGATACACAGTTGGTTACAGTATTACCTTTATTGAACTATTTCAAAGGTAAAGTGTTGGTGTTCGTTTGCAAAACCACCAAAGAGTGAATGTAAATGTGTAGAAGTAGCTTTTGAGGTAAGTATTAGTGTATTTAAAGGCCTAATAGTTGTATGTTTGTACATCTTACTTTTATTGGAGCACTCTCATTGTAGCCCTAGACTACACTCGGGCCCCCCCTAAGACTAAGCCTTACTGCTCTACTACCCTACCTTGATTGAGTTTGGCTAGGCATCAGTATCTTATCCCTGTTCGCTAGCCTCTCCGAATCCACCGTTAGGGTGAATTCTGAAAGTCCATCTGATCACCGTTCCACAGCTCACAGCAGTGGCTTGCAGCTTCCTCTCTTAAGCCGGCCGAGGCCACGAGGACCAGAGTTCAGACCTAGGACGGCAGGGCTGGAGACCGAAGACCAGCTTGCATCGAGCAGGCAGGTAGCCAACAAAAATTAGACGGTGGTATTCCAAAAATGTGAGTAATTCTGCGATCATGACGTAGGCTTGAAAATCCTACTAGTTAAGCAGGGTTTCTCGCCACTCGCATTCCCACTTTGACACACGCCCGCCAGCCGAACACTTCCCCCAAGCTGCCGTTTGTGCTTTCTGGAACCCTCCAATTTATCTGAAGCCAGCCTTTACCTTTAGCGAGCAGCAGGATGCTCTTTAACCTAAGACTTGTCCAGAATGAGGCTAGCCATCTGGTATGGGAACACTGAGCTGATCTGCCAGTGTTCTGAGCTTGAGACTGAGCACATGAGCAGAGCACTGAGCGTGCACTATCATGTACTCGAGCTAAACTTCCATCCCACCCCCCCCCCCTCCCAAATACCACCCCTCCAAACCCTAAATCTTCCAGAGGTAGCATTCAAGGGTCCTCTGACACAAATGCATTTGTGGACTTCATAATCGCTACTGCAAAGAAAGGTATGTTGGCAAATGAGCCTGTGAAGCAACCAGAAAAGAGAGGTTGGTTCCACTAGACTATAATATATTTTCCAGAGATGTTTGCAGACTGAGGTTGCTGCAGTCAGGGTATTGAAGGCACCCCTTGCTGGCTTCCCACCCCTGCCAGCCTTTAGCGGGAAGGTACAACAGTTTATCATCCGCCAGTGGGACAGATACGTTTTTGTTACGGTAATGGGGGGAAAAATCTGTCTAGGCCATAAGAATGTGCCCTCAGGCCCGAAAAAAAACCTGCCTGCTACATGTTCATATGCAAGTAGCCACTGCCTTTTCCAGCTCATTAAATGTGTAAACCCTCTGGTTGGGCACTAGGAGGAAGAGGGTGCTAAACAACTTGCCCTTAGCTGCCACGCAATTCCGTTGTCGCCAGATTAACTGCTTTCGGATTGAGGCTGGGTAGAATTGCGGTCCGAGTGCCAGGTTAACACAACCCAATCAATATAAGGCTCTTGAATTCTATTGGCACATTGCTTCAAAATTCTTTAGAACCCCTGAGCAAATATTCATCCTTTTCCAAGTCTGGACCAAGCATTTGCCTGTGTCCAACATCTTCTATTGCCCGGCATATCTGTTGAAGCCATTTTTGAGATCTTAACCATATTTAATCATAGTTTGTGAGAATTATTGGTCCATAACTGAGATCTTTTCCACCCTTGTAGACTGCCCTGGGACACCAAGCAGCGGGCATAAACCTTTGCTTTGGCAGTCACTAAGCTTCTTAAGGTGTTCGAAGCTGGGACTAGCATAGTTTGTTCCTAACCTTTACCATATCAGTCTTGCAAGTATTGCGTAAAGAAAGACTGAGGCCCCTCTTTTTCGGCTCCCCTCGCTCATAGCAGCGTTCCAGCTCTGCTTCTGCAGTATCTGTGATACATGGGTCTCTCGTCAGGCCCTGGGATGTCTGGCTTTATGAAGCTGTACTCACTACTGTGCGGTTGTAGGTCAAAGGGTCGACATCAAAGGACCGAAAACAAAAGGATCGAAATTTGTGTTTTTTTAACATTTTTTGGGGGGTTCAATTTTTTGGGGGGTTCCCCCCAACACCTGTTTTTTGTGGTAAAAACCACTTTTTTCCATAAACGAAACCCCCCCCCCCCCCAAAAAAATGTAATTAAAAAAAAAAAAATTCGATCCTTTTTTAGGTCCTTTGGTGTCGATCCTTTGACCATTCGACCCTTTGTAGTGGACCCTTTGACCTGACACCCTACTGTGCGCGTTCCTGCAGCAGCCTCTGAAAGGAATGGATAGACATCGGTGTGACAGGCAGTGGTGCCCATCCACTGAGAGCATGCTTCTTGGAAGTTCCAGCTCTCATTTTGTGGAGCCACAGGTCCTCTGAAGAAAACCACCTTATTATGCTCTGCATGGTCCATTAATACATAGGACACATATAGGCATTTGTTTGCGACTGAGACGGTCTGCAGGGCGATATGTCATGCTTTTGTGCCAGTATGTTCCTTGCTCTGAGGTCTTGGCGATCTGGGTGCACTAGAAGAAGATTGCAGGGGTACCATTTGTCCATGTGTTGGTAGGAACCTTACTATAAACCCACTAATTGGGCTGCCCGGAGCTTATCATTCATCCCAGACTTTGAACACTTCCTTGAATTCATTTGATTTCACCATCCACTTTTTACAGTAGGAAATGCCTAAACAATAGCACTATAAACCTGTGCTCCAATCTACTTTCTCCAGCAAAAGGATCCTTCTCCAGCATGGGGGCTGGCATGGATTCACATGCTCATGAATATTCCCGGTCATCAAGCTGGGAATAGTCGGTAAAAGAAAAACATTTGCCTTTCAATTTAAAACTGTTTATCCTCTAAACCAATCCGTCCTCTGGGTCATACTGCCCCCATCCAATTACAGCATCTCCCTAAGCCCCACCCGTGGTCGCCATCTTCAGATTTTTACCACACACTTCAGTGATTGGAGTCCTCAAATTGCTGTCTGAGCTAATTTCGTTTTTTTGGTAACATTGCTGCAAAATGGTTTGATTTTGACCATTATTTGCTTCTTCAGATAGACCAGCAGCGGGGTTCTGCTACCGGAGAAGATCTTCATCCACCGTCGGATCAATGTTTCTAGAAGGTCCGGCTTTGGGGCCTACTTCATGCCCTTTCAGCATGGCTGAGAAGGAAGGCTGCCGCCTCTACAAACTCTGCACAAAGTGTGGGCTAAAAAATTTCTTTGTAGAAGATCGACACCATAAATGCTTGTACTGCCTGCATTTGGACCACGATGAGGGATGGGAGGTGTGCTGTGGTTTTTCAAAGAAAACCAAGAAAGACTGATACAACAGACTGTTGGCATGGCTCAAGTAGAGCAAGGCCTCTGACGCAGCCTCAGGGCAGGGTCGAGCCTCATCCAGGACCGGCCGGTCCGAGAAGCGTTGTCCCTACGGGAGGAGGTTGAGATCCTTTGAGGATGCACCACGTTCGCGGGTGCAAGAAAAGGCCAAACTCTGGGTTTGCTGCTGATGCGGGTCCTGAGTTGGGCAAGAGATGTTCGCAATCCCCATCCTCCATGGTGAGCCTGCTGACGGGAGCATCTTGAAAGAGAAAGTGGCTAACCACGACCAATCGCTGTCCGTGGATAGCCTGACGAGGGAATAGTCCAGGGATGACTCTTCGAAGCCCAGTAAGGCTTCAACCAAGGTCAAGTCCATGAAGTAGACGATGGCAGTCGACGAAGGCAGCCACAAGCACTTTGTTTAAGTCAACAATGTCCACAGGTCTGAAGGAGAGTGGGTCCAGGAAAGAAGTGGCAGCCACCCAGTGGGTGTCCTTGCCCCCCCAAGGCGAGATACAGCTGCATAAACAGCGGCAAAGGAACCAGCACCAGGGAGAGACCAGGCGGCTGCTCGGCCCAACAGCCTCCTGAGAGGGCGAGGAAGTTATCCCACCTGTGTAGCCTCCCAGTATGCGGACCGGCGGGCTACTGAAAATGAACGGGAGCAGATCTACTCTAGTATCGACGAGGATACCGATACTCGGGAGGGATGCTGCCTGGACCACGGAGTGGGAGGAGCCAAGGGAGAACCTCGGTCCCCGATGCGGAAGAGACCCATTAGCCCTGATCCGACTCTGTTGGCACAGTTTACCACTAGACCTAGGGACGTGTCTCTGGACATCTTATCCGCCCTGCACACAATGGTCACCAAAATCCAACTGAGGATACTGTTGTTGGGGCCGGCACCTCCAGAGCCTCTGAGGGAAAACCTCTCCCCTGCGAAAGAGTAAGTCCAGGGGGGATGTGGGTCCTCTGCATCATCAGATCAACCACCCCCACCACCTCGTCGCAACAAGACTCCTTCCGTAGCTCTGGATCCACACTGGCACGGACACAGCTACTGGTACCGAGAAGGACGGCTATTTAATAGCATCGGACGGGGAGACTTAACGCTGATGAGCCCCATAGAGCCTCCCTTCCGGACGAAGTTGGAGCTTTTCATTCGGTCATCTTGAGGGCCTTGGAACTGTTTGTCCCTGAGGAGATGGAGGGCTTCCTGTACCAACAAGCCGAGGAGGAAGACCATAATGCCCGTTCCCTTCGTGGACGACATCTGGGAAGAGGGCCTAGCCCTTATGAAGAATTCAAATACAGACCCGACAAAATGTGACAGATTGGAAAAAAGTACAGAGTACCTGACTGAGCGCACAGGTGCCCAAGGTTTCAGCCCTTGCCGGATTCAGTGGTCTTGACGACAGATGGGAAACGCTTGGTGAACCAGTCATCTGTAGCCATGGTACCTCCGGACAAGGAGGGAAAGAAGCTGGATGCAATGCGCAAGAGGATAATTTACACGACAGCCTCTACCTTCAAGGCAGCAAATGCCCTAGCCATTTTGTCCCATTATGACCAGAAACTCGGGTACAAGCTGGGCTCTATACTGGACTTCCTACCCGAAGATAAGGTTGGGGCACAAACTTAGGGTGAAGTGGCCTCTGATCACGCCATCATGGTGACGCTGGGCATCAGACAGGTTTTCGCCAGATGGGGAAAAGGGGGGGGGGGTATCTCTGCCGTCAAGGTTGGTTTAAGGCTACTAACTTCCATTAGGATGTTCAAAAGTGCTGGATATGCGGTTTGACGGGGGAAACCTTTTCGGTAAAGGCAGTCGACAAGTCTTTGCCGGCTGGCGGAGTTTGTCAGCATGTGGGAAAAGATCACCATGGACAGATGGGTCCTGAACGCTCTCGGAAGGGGCACACCTTGGCGTTCCCACGCAAGTGTCCTCGTATCCCTCAGATTCAGTGACAAGAACTATACAGACCGCAGCTTCTGCAGGAAGTTTAGTCCATCTCCTGGAAAGGGACAATAGAGGCAGTGCCCGGGGCTTAGAGTATATTCCAGATACTTTCTAGTTCGAAAGAAGACCGGTGGTTGGAGGCCGATTCTATAACTCCGTCGTCTCGACAAGTACTTACTTGTATCCTGGCCTGGTCATGTTTTCTGTATAGTATAATACAGCTCTCAATGAGGCGCCTCATTGAGAGCTGTACTATACAGTGACTAATACACAATCCATCAGACTATGCATGATTACAACCCAGCCCAGACCTACAGAGGGAGGACTACTCCCTACCACTGCCTAAAATAGGAATATGACCAGCCCAGGATACAAGTTGGGCATTAACAAAGAATAATAGCCTTGAAAAGGACGCTAGAGGTCGAAACGCGTGTCGGCTGACCACACAGGACTAGGTCTTCTTTACCTCAGTAAAACCAATTGGTTATTCAAACAACTTTGTTGATATCCATCTTTTGCACCAAAAAGCGTTCGGTGTCAGACTTTGCCAGTTACTCTTACGCAAGGAGGTGTGGGCACCCACCTCCACCAGCCCGTGACCTTGCTGATAACCACTTAACTCATCACATTTCGGAGCGAAGGCAGGAATTGTTTCATACCAGGGCCTACCTCCTTCCTTCAACAAATACTTAGTCTCACGTTGCAGCACATGCTCCGCCAGCTGGATGAAGGAGTTTTTCTGATGTTGTTGGACCTGGAGGATTCCTACTTCCACATCCCCATCCACAAAAGCATTGCAAGTTCCTGGGATTTGTGGTTCAGAGTCAGCACTAACAGTTCAAGGCACTAAAGTCAGCCCAATGGTGTTTACGAAGTGCCTGGCCCGGTTGGTGGCACATCGTCTGCAGGGCATCCATGTATACCCCTAACTGGACTGGTTGTTGCGTGCCCGCTCACAGTCCCTGTCAAGGGAGCACACTGTGAGGACCGTACGTCTGCTGACAGAGCTGGGGTTCTCCATGAACTATCCAAAGTGTTGCTTGAAGCCATCTCAGTACGCTATATGCCTGGGTGCACAGCTGAACAGTGACTTGCTTGGAGTCTCCCTCGGAGGAGAGGGTGAAAACCTTCCAAGGCAAAGTGCAGCACTTGGCATTGGTCCAGCCAACGACGGTGCGATCCATCACGTCACTTCTGGGCATGTCCTCCTGCATAAACCTTGTTTGCTTCGGCAGACTGTGCGTGAGACCTCACCAGGAGTTGCTGGATTCAAGGTGGATGCAAGTATCGAGGAACTTTATCGGCAAGATCTCTCTCAAAGAAGCAGTCGGCAATACAGTGGTGGGGTGTTCTGCAACATCTCGTCCAGAGAGCTCAGTTCCTCCTTTAACAGGAGGCTGTCACCACAGATGCCTCTCTAGAGGGATGGGGAGCCTACACCGGACAGTTGCACGCCAGAGACCTCTGGCAACAAGAGTAAAAGGACCTACACGTCAACGTCCTGGAACCTCTGGCTGTATTCTGGGCCCTCAAGTATTATCTACCATCATTGAAAGACAAGGTGGTGAGGATCTTCAGACAACACCACAACCATGTTCTACATCCGGAAAAGGGGGGGACCCGGCCTCCAGCACACTTCAAAGAGGCCTAGGGGTTGTAGGGGTGGGCCATTGTCAATGCATGTTCCTCATTCCGTTTCAACTGGCAGGAGTCAAGAACACCATTGCGGACTCTCAGCAGGGAACTGCGTTCTTGCCATGAGTGGGAGCTTCGCCAGAACCAGGTGGCTCTGCTATTCGACAAGTGGGGACGACCGCATATCGATCTCTTCACGAATGAGGCGAACTCAAGTGCCAGAAGTTCACCAGCAGGTTCCCTCAATTGAGGAGCTTGGGGGACGTGTTCTCATTCCTGTGAGAGGGACAGTTCTATATGCTTATCCTCCATCTCCCCCCCGCCCGCCCCCAATCCCCTGACCCCCATTTCCACTCCTCCACACTCGTGAAACTGCAGGAAGATGCTGGCCGCCCCGGCATGGCCGAGGCAGATCTGGTATCCACCTGACAGTGGCTCCATCCATCAGGCTACCACTGTCCCCGGACCTGCCTCGCCAGAGCAGGGGCGTGGGGGCCGATTCTGCATCACGACCCAGAGTCTCTGAACCTGAGGACATGGCTCCTGCAGCCCTAGAATTTGGAGGTTCTGCTTTACCTGCAGAATGTAAGGACATCCTGGCCAGAGCCTTGTCAACGTTCAAGTGTTACGCACATAAATGGAAACGCCTATGTGTATGGTGCCAGACTCAAGATTACCCCTCTGTGGGTCACTGCTCCGCAACTTCTGCCATACTTGCTTTCCTTCGCCAAAGCGGGACTGGCTCATGCCTCCAATGTCCATCTGGCCGCCATATCCAGGTACAGCAGGTCTTGCGGCAGACCTTCACTGTGGTCTCACAGGCTCGTCAAGGAGTTTAAGGGGCTCTTCAGGACTTTCCCGCCGGTGAAGGCTCTTGCCCTGGATTGGGAGCTCAATGTTGTGATGACTAAGCTCATGGAAGTGCCCTTCAAACCAATGTGTCAGGCTCTGCTCAAGTTTGTCGTGGAAGACTGCTTTCCTCTTGGATATCGCCTCGGCCAGGTGGGTCGGATAGATTCAGGCCCTGTCTTTCAAGTAGCCTTACTCATCTTTCCACGCTTCAAGGGTGGTACTGCGTAAACTTACCCCACCTTTATGCCAAAGGTACTGTCGGAATTCCACCTCAAAGAACCTTTTAGTGTTGGCTGTCTTCTTCCGAATCAACCGCCAGCAGAGAGGGCCTTGCATTTGCTGGATGTTGCTCGTGCTTTGAAATTCTATGTGGCACGTACAAAGGATTTTCATTGTACTTTTTAGTTGGTCAACTTTAGACCTGTAAATCAAGGAAAGGCCTTGTCGAAGGCTTCCATATCCAGGTGGCTCTCGGGCTGCATCATGCACCATCATCGACTGGCTAGGTGACCGCTGCCAGGCCGTCCGAGAGCTCACTCCACCAGATCCATCGCAGCTACGACAGCGTTTCTCTGGTGTGCCCCTGCTCCACATCTGTAGGGCTGCTACTTGGAGGTCCATGCACACAGTCACATGGTTCTACTGCATTGACAGTGGTTCCAGGGAGGAGTCCCAAGTCTGCAAAGCTGTGCTATGCTACCTGTTTGAGGTGAGTCTGTTCTAGAGATGAATGTTTATTGCTTCTGGTGAGCCTTGCCACCTCTTGTGGCTGTGTAAATGTACTGCTGTGTAATCGTTATTCATGAGCATGTGAATCCAGGCCAGACCCCCATGCTGGAGAAGGTTTAAGTTACTTGGCTGTAACTATTGTCCTCAAGCATGCGTCTGGCCTGGATTCACATGCAAACCCTCCCTGCTTCCCCTCTGTGGCTCTTCTTGGTTCATACTGCCACTTTACGTGCTTAACAAATCTGAAGATTGCCACCCGGGGTGGAGTTTAAGGAGAGGACTGTCTTTGTCCTCTGGGTCATACTGCCCCCATCCAGTGATTGGTTTAGAGGAGAAATAGTTTTAAAGTTAAACTTTTTTCTTTTACCAAGGATTCACAGCCTGGCTGGGAATATTCTTGAGCATGTGAATCCATGCCAGACCCATGCTGGAGCACAATAGTTACAGGTAAGTAACTTAACCCTTATGGTCCTGAAGATGGAGACCTGTACTGTGAATCCATTGACTTTGTAGTTTTCCCTTTTGAGTTGCTGCTGTTTGAAAGGCAGAAATAGAGTGCATTAGAATAGCCTTCTTTCTGGTGTGATAACCCCAGGGAGATGTATTCCGTCCCTGACTTTTGGTTGCAATCAACATCTGGAAGTGTGGCCTGTGTGGGTGACGCTACTAAAATGGTGTTAGTAAACCGTTCCACAGGCTAGCCAGAGTTAAATGCCTGAGCGGAGCTAGGTTGTGTAATGAGGGATTTGGACGTTACACCCCAAACCACCCACCCCGTATGTAGCCTGTGGAATGGGTTACTAACTCAATTGATACACCGGGTTTCGAATCTGGTAACCCATGGTGCTGATGGCCGGCTCTTTTCTATAAATGAACGGGATGTTCCAAGATTGCGGCTGCAGTGATTAAAGCGGGGGATCCTTACGGGGACCCACTTCCAATTCTGTGGCGGCTGGCAAAAGGAGACTAGAGAAGCTGTGGCGGCAGTGGGCGTCGCCACTCAAAAATCGGGTAGGTAGGGCCAGGGTGGTTGGGGGGGGGGGGGTTATAAAAAATAGGAAGGGATGGTAGGGAAAAGATGGCGGGGGAAGCAGCCTGCACGTTTTATTTATTTCATTTGTAAAGCACACATACAACCCGTAGGCATTGCGGTGCTGTTGCAGGTACAAAGTGCTAGTCAAGCTAGTGAAATACAGACATAATTGCATACAAGTACAAGGTGACAAAGGGTGGGCAATCTGTGGTTATAGTAAGCATACAGAATTGGACATGGGTATAAGACCAGTTGGCAATTATTCTACAGAGCAGGCGGTGGGACAGAAGGTCCTAGTCTGGTTTAGGTAAAAAGCATAGTTTTTTTAAAGCTTTACAGAAAATCCAATAGGATGTATCTGCATTCAGGGAGGGAGGGAAGTTGTTCCAGAGCTTGGCAGTAATGTATGGGAAGCTGGAGCCTCCGGCTTTGGATCTTTTGACTTTGGGCACAATTAGTCAATCTGTGCAAGGGTCCTAGTGGTTCTGGAAGAATGGACTTTGGCAATTCTTTTGGAGAGGTAAGGTGGTGGTGTGTTGGATAGGCACTTATGGTTGATGGGGAGTGTTTTAAAAATGATCAGCTCCTGGATGGGGAGCCAGTGTGCATTTTTTAGCTCGCAATGTGCTCTTTTAGGAATGTTCAGGGCTGCTCCAAGGGCGTTATTCTGGATTACTTGAAGTTTGAGTATGTTGGAATGCTGGCTGAGATTAGCGGTTTTCAGGAAAAGGGACGAGGATCCAAAGGTAGGAGCCCTCCCGTCCCCTGCACTCTATCCTAAATCCAACTGATGGTTCATCAAGGTGAGATATGTTGGTTATTATTCAATAGTACATAGATTATATAAATAATGAAAAAAATCTTTTGATTCGTAAGAAAAACCAAAGAGGTTTTAATTTGTAGTCCCAATTAGATTTTGAACTGAACAAGCAAGGATTGCTGTCAACAAAATTATAAGCAATGATAGTCCATGTATACAATTAATGGTGGCTGACGCGTTTCGTGATAAACATCCCTTCTTCTTGAGCCAAGCGGGTTAAACTTAAATGTGAAGTTGGTGTCTTCCCCTGAAAAAAGGTTGAAAAGGGTGTGTTCCAATTCTTCACACACCAGTGTGGATAAATGCTCCTCTCCTGAATGCGGAGCGCCTCACTGGTCAGAAGATCTGGAGGGAAATACTAGGTAGTGTGCCTACTAATCCCTTTCTTTTTGCAATTAGCGGTTTTCAGCCCATGATTCACAGAACCTGATCGGCTGCGCCCTCTGCCCTGGGTGCTAATGATGGGCTTGCATGTACTATGCGGTTTCAAAGAGATTTGCTATCTGACTTGAGAGTTAGCGTGTGGTGCAGAGCAGTAGGGGTCAGGATGACCACATCTTGATAGTACTTTGGATACCAGTGCACAATGCCTTACTTGCAACCTTGATTTCTCTCCCTTAGCCCCACCCCTCCAAATATCGATCCTGTTCCCTCTCCAGTCTGGATCATAATGAAGTATATCTTAATAGAGTGGGCTGGGAGGGAGATATGGGTTTACTTTTACACAAGTATCCAGTTAAATACATAATTTTGGCAGTCTACTCACTAGGCCACATACCAATACGATTTTGCAAATACATTGCAACCCACTGTTAGCAGGAGGAGTAGGTACATGGATGGTAGACTGTGGGTGCAAACCTGCAGAAGTGCATGTGTTGTGCTGCTGTAGAAACATGTGAATGCATTGTACTCGACTTCTCGCACAAACTGGTATGCAGTGTTTTGAGCGCTGAGAACTAACATTGTTGGGTAAACTATATTTTTTTTCAGCCACTATACAACACTTTTTCTAGAACTGGAGTTTGTATAATTGCACCAGTCCTAAAATAGTTTGAGAAGGGTGTTTAGTTGGTGAAAACAAATAGTTTGTATGGTTTGGAATTTAAGGGAGCTGGGAGCTATTTAGCTCCTACTTCTAGCATAGTAGTGTGGTTAGTTTGAAACCAACAGCTACCAGGAGCTACTTTTGACTACCAGGGCCAACTGGCGCCTTCCAAGCATGTAAATGTGAGAGTATTTGAGAATGTCAACAGAAATTAGAACACATCTAATACGCCCAATGCCCAGGAGCTGGTTTTAGCTCCTGCTCCTTGAATACAAATTTTGGACTCTGATTTACCCAACGATGTTGGGTTTCAGCGGTGAAAACACATAAATCGCATAGATCCCACAAACTATATAGCTCTCATGGACAGTTTGTGCTGTGTATGCTTTATGCAGATGCCTGCTCCTGTTGGGATGTTTAATCCCTTTGTGCCCAGTATCTGAATTGATACTGGCATACAATGTGTATTGGGAAGCAATTTCATTTTGAAGTGTGCGCGATACAAATCTATCGGCAGAATCTGACCTAGTTCTGTAGTGTAAGCCTTCGTTCTTCAAAGATGCATGTATGGTAATCCATCCTTCCACTGCCACTTGACCCTTTCGACAGGGCTCTGAGTGTTATAAGGGTTACCAATGCCATCTCTAGATCAGCAGCAAAACCTCTGGAAGCCCCATTACTTTGTGGCTCTTTGTCTGTAGGCCGAGGGAGGAGAGGATTGGGGAGGTTTAACACAAGAGTTTGAATTAACACCCAGTACCTGCCTACAGACTAATCCTTTGGTGGCATCAAATCCTGACGCTCTCCAGTGTACCTCGGTCTACAGTAGGTCATTTAGCCCACTTCGCATATTGCTCACCCTTTTGCCCTGCCTATTACAGGAGCCTGCTGCTGTGTGTTGCTGTCTGTCAACGTGACTGAGTTTCTACATGTTTTGCTTAAGTGAAGCCAGGCTTTAGTAGGAGGGGGTACCTGGGTGGTGCACTATGGTTCAAGTGTTTTTTCACACTGTACCATGACACCTGCTGATGGGCCTGTATGTCTTGTAATCTGGTTTGTGCTGAAGATTTGGTATGGATATAGTGTTTTTGCTGAAAAGCAAACAGTGCTATGGCTCCTGTGGCAGTGTTTACATGCATTGGCGGTACCCCAGCTCCCACAGGAACATGTTTGTGTACTGTACATTGTCTTTTGCAGTGAATCATGCCCACATATTGTAATACATTTTCTGCTTGAGTGCGTACTGTGTATGTGTGGGCCGACTTCTAGGGCAGTGCTCACCTGGTCTTTTGTAGCTTAACAATTGTTTTCCTGTGCAGCGTCTGCTTCAGAGAGTGCACAGAATTCTTCAGAAGAGTTGGAGAAGTCTCCCGACAAGCCTAAAATGAAAAAGAAAAATCGCTGTTTTATGTGTCGGAAGAAAGTGGGGCTCACTGGTAAGTATTCTCTCTCCTAATTGGTGAATGGCTTGGAAAAGATGGAGGGGGGGGGGGCATAAAAGGAGTACTTGTAGACACAGCCCCCTTTGCGGCTGTGGTCAGTTTTCAGATTGGTCATAGCACATTTTTCATTGCACAGCAATATCACGCCATGGTCGTGTATTGCCACGTTTCAGTGTCCGCCCCTGCTCACTCTCACTGTCATTCCCTTTTTCTCTGCACTGAAAATGCAAATCATAATGCCAGCTGATAGCTTAGCTTCCACAACTGCATGTATAGTTTTCATTTTTTCGGATTTGCTTGCAACATTTTGTCACTGTGGCACTTGCTAGGATCTTGTTATGCTATACCAAAAGGGCACTTGTGTGTCTCATCCTGGTTTGGTGTCCTTTGGAATCTAACTCTGTTCCTCTGATAGTCCAGACACTTGGCATTGTACAGACTTTCGGCCCTCTAGAGACACTATACAAAAAAGAAATGACAGAGTATTCTCACACAGATCACTCTGCATAGTTTTGAGGGCATGGAAAGTTTGCCTTTGTGCGCAGGTATGTTTCTGATGCTTGTGAATATGCCTAGAATCACATGCTGTGTATATAGTCCACCGTCTAGTGGTAATTGCGTAGTATTGCATCTTTTTTTTAACATCGAAAAACGACATTGACATGGGCATAACTAACACTATCCCTAATGTGACATGTAGTGTACCCAAAATCCTTCACGCGTCAAGGTCCTGTTTTTTCCGCCTAGCTAGTTGGTCGCACAAATGCAAAGCTTGTAAGAGTTAATGTTGGTTGATCTACCTTAAGCGGTTCATGCTTCACTTCTAGTCGGCTACTAGACATCTGATCCATCCGCACGTCGAAAGACTTGCCAAAGTGGGCCCATTCATCAAACACTGCAAAGCTACAAGAGAAATTTTCTAAAGCCTGTCTACACAACCCTGACCCCAAAAAGGCCTCCACTTTACCTGAAGACTATTCTCCTGCATCTCCTCTATATAGGGCCATGCAGCAGGACCCTGCCCCAACTGCTCAGTCCTTTCCTCCGATGGATGATTCATGCTCCTCTGGGTGGTCTAGAGTCAAATTTGCGGCATGTATGGACAAAATGGTTCAGTTTATAAACTTTTCAGGCAGTTTGATATAATCAAACGTCATAGGCATGATTCCTGTCCCTCCAGAAGTCCCAGAGATTCCTTTCACCAGGTGCATAGTTTGCATCCTTGGATGAGCTCCATCCACATGATCCCCAGGTGGATGTATTTCTGGACGACCAGTATGACCCTGTCCAGGGCATCTACAATGTTCCTTACCCAACCCAAACTGCTCGGAACACTGTCTCTCCAGACCCAGACCCGGACCCTGCTGATCAACAGTGCACATGGCACTCTACGCCTCACCATGAACCTGTGAATGTCTTTTTGGACACGCCTCAAGTCAGGGACCCATTGCCCATCGACTATCAGTTTCTTTTCAACCTTCTTAAGAAGTCAGCAGTTAATTTTACCCAAGAAGCCATCCCGGACTCTTACTTCATGCAGAACATCCTTAAGGAAAAGGTCCCGGTCAGCCAGGATAGCTCCCTCTTAAACTCTGTAAAGAAGCGCATGGCTCTCTCTCGGCTGACACCCTCGCTCACTCATGCGGTCAACCCTTTAGTGGAAAAGAACCCTGCGTCGTCAGACCCTCTAGACATCGGGGGCCACGCTGTCCCAGATTACCTAATTGTCACAACAACCAGGAAAAGGGCAGGAGTGCCATTATCCTTGTTAATCCCCTCAAGACAAGGATTGCAAAATAACTGTACGCTCTCAGCAAATTTGTCGCACCTCTGCTGCCTTCTGTACCCGTATTGCCAACACCACGCTCCTTGCGAGCTATAGTGATGTACAATGGGGACTCGCTCAAGAGAGGGTCTTCAGAGTGTCCCGGAACCAACCCGCACTCAACTTCTAGCAGTGGTCGTGGAAGGATGACGGGTCATGCAGAATATCCTTAAAAATAACCTAGACCCTGCTGAGACGTGGGACGCATACTCAGTTAGGACTCTTGTAAGACGCCACGCCTGGCTATCAGATTAAAGCCAGAAACCCAGGCTTTCTTCATCAATGAACCGGTGGAGGATGCTGCCCTTTTCGATAAGGCAGCCGATGAAGCTGTAGAAACTTCTAAAAAAGAGCACTAGACTAAAATCACTTGGAACAAATCTCTGCCAAACCTTTTTATCCAGTGAGGGGCAATTAATACCCGCCGGTCCTACGATCAAGGTACCACCAGTGGTCTTCAGTACCCACAACAGCAGGGATTTCGACAATGGAAGGGTATAGGGAGGGGGGGGACTCTGCTTCCAGAGGCTCCCCAGCCTCCACCAATAAATGACTCAGCGGTGCTGGTCCCCGCCCATGTTTCCCCAGACGTCTAACATCTTTTATCCACGCAAGGGAGGGGATCACTTCCGATCCATGGGTACTGCAGACCATCACCCACGGGTACTGCATAGCATTCCTCCAGCCACCCCACTACCATCCACCCAGGAGCAGACGACTGTCACCAGAGCACCTGTGAATCCTGTTGGAAGTGGTCCAGATCCTTCTAGAAAAGGGAGCCATCAGTCGTCCCTCATCTCAGGTAAACAAGGGTATCTATTCAGTATACTTCCTTGTACCCAAAACGGATCTAACCATGGTTCCTGTTTTAGATCTGTTCTGCAAATAAATGTCAACACTCAAAAGTTCAGGATGACGACTCATGAAGTAATCCCCACTGTTGCAACGGGGGGGGGGTGGGGATTACATGGCCACATTGGACATGAAAGGTGCATACTTTGATATTTCAAAGTTGCCAGCACACAGAGTACCCCCGGTTCAAGATAGAGGACACTATCAGTTCAAAGTACTCCCCTTTGGCATTGCCTCAGTCCTAAGGGATTTTAAAAAGGTACTAGCGGTAGTGGCGTCTAACCTGCGCAGGCAATCCATCCCAGTGTATCCTTACATCGACTACTGGCTCATAACCAGAGACTCGTACAAAACATGTTTGGAGAATACCTAGAAGACAGTAAATCATCTTTTCAATCTAGGTTTATCCATCAACGAGAAATCAAGTCTGGTGCTCAGCTAAGTCAGTTTGTGGGGGTCCTAATTCGGACAGAAGACTGTCTAGTCTTCCTCTCCAATGAGAAACATGTTCCTGATCCCTCACTATGTGGCCAGACACCAGTTAACCATAGGCAAAGCCACGCGGCTGCTGTGAATGATTCTAGCCTGGATCTGTGCATGTGCCTCATGCAGGAGTGGCTCTTGACCCAATGGTCTCAGGCCAGCGAGACAACGGCCCTCGTTCAGTCTCTGCAGTGGTGGTCAAAGGAGTACCTTCTGCAGGGTAAACCTTTTACCACCCCTGCAGTAGAGGCCACTCTCCCTACAGACTCATCTGTCTGTGTGGAGAGCTCCCCTCATTCAAAAGACAGCACACAGTGTGTGTATCCCATAAGCAGCATCCAATCACATCAACCTGTTGGAACTAGTTGTGGTGTTCATAGCTCTAATTCCTTCTTAGCACACCTACAGGGAAAGATGGTTCTCCAGCATGGGGTCTGGCATGGATTCACATGCTCATGAATATTCCCCGTCAGGCTGGGAATCCTCAGTAAAAGAGAAAATCAGTTTCAATTTCATTTCTGAACTGTCTGTCTCCTAACAACCAATCGCTGAGCTCTGGGTCATACTGCCCTCTATCTAAACCCCTCACAGGCAGCCATCTTTGGATTTTTACTGTACGTTCAAGTGTTGGGAGTCCTCGTGCTTAGCTCTCAAGCTTTTACTGTGTGGTTGGCTTTTTGGAAGACTTACTTTATTTTTCGGTCAATCGAGCCTTGCACTCCATCGATCATCTTTCTGATTTGATGGGGACCCGTTTTTCGGATTTCTTCAGGGCCTCTCAAGGGTGGATTTCATAGAGTTTCTTCATGGAAGCTTTCAAATGATTCTTCAGGCCTACACCGTGAGGATCATGTAGAACGAGCAGGATTCCCCTTCCCTTTTCAAGCTTTGCTCCGACTGCAGTTTGCGGAATATTTACATGAATGATAAACATTCCCAGTGCCTGTTCTGCCTGTACCCAACGCATAAGGAGGACGTTTGTGCTTTTTGCTGTGAACTCTTGAAACGCACGTTGAAGTATCGGAGTATACGGCTAGAGGAGTGGCTGCAGGCCAAGACCTCTGCACCTGGTGGTTCCCAGGTGCATGCCTCTCCCGGATCTGGGAAAGGTGAGCAGGCTTTTAAGTCCTTTGACAGCGCCCCTCCTGCGGGGGTGCAACGAAAGGCCAAGCACTGCAAGTTCACTACTGTCGGGAGCGCCATTGAGGTGGGCTCCTCTGCGGCTAGGGCGCGTTCGACATCCCCAGCTGCATCGTCTCCAGTCAACGCTCCGGATTTTCATCCAAGAGGAAGTCTAATAACCCGGGCAAGCTGAAGGTGGCCCTGGAGAGGACCAAAGAGAAGACCAAACTGAGTACGGCATCCGGCCTACCCTCAGTGGAGAAGGCCAAAGGAGCCCGGGCCTCCGAGCCAGCCCCTAAGGACCAGGCCAAGCAGGACAAGGTGTCTTGGGCGACCACGAAGACCAAGTCGGACAAGGGGCCTGGCCTGACCAATGAACGGCCAGGTGCACCAGACGAAGGCGGATCCGTCCCTTTCGAAGGCCGTGGGGGCGGACCCGCAGGGTGCCCTTCCGAAGGCAAGAGTGTCCCTCCCGGCCAGAAGGGAGACTTCACTCCAGCCCATTGAGAAGACCCCGGACACTAAGATGCCGGTCATCTCCCCGAGACCGTCCCCTTTGGATGTAAAGAATGAGGGGGGGGGGCTTTGAAGTCCACCAGGGCACGGATATCTCCTCTGCAGAGGAGGTGGAGGAACGCCTCTACCTACAGACCATCCAGGAGGAGGGTGGCAACGAGAGAAATGTCTGAGTCGCCGCGCCCTACGACGATGGAGCCAACAGGGATACCATCAAGAAATGCGACGGAGGGCCTCAGGACGACAAGGGCCCTGTCCCTGCTGCTACGCCCCAGCTGCCGGTCCCTATACCATAGCTGCCGCCTAGAGATCTTTGGACATTCTCGCCACCCTGCATACACTTGTATCTAAGATACAAAAGAGGATGCCGGCAACGCCGCCACACGCTCGCCCCTAGCGGTGCTGGTGCAGACCGCCCCACTGACGACGGGAACTGCCATCCAAGAAGAGGAAGAGGCACCCACTGCCCCCCTTGCCGCCCGTCACCTCCTTCTCCGCCACCCCCACAGGTGAGACTGAGTCGGACACAACTACGCCGATGGGCTCGGACAACGACCCAGGATGGGGGGGGGCCTCCTGTCACCTCTGCCCATATCCCCTCCGCCGGACGAGATCGGATCGTTTCATTCGATCTGCAGAGCATCAGAGCTCTTCCAGCTCACGCCAGAAGAGAAGGAGGGCTTCTTATACCAGCGAGGCGAAAAGGAAGACCATCCTCTCAATTGCAATCTTGAATGACAATTGGGATGAGGGCTTGTCGCAACCCTTCGATGGCCCCAGCGAAGAGGGACGGCTTAAAGGAGTACAGGGTGCCCGACTCCGCGCCGAAGTGCTTGCGGGCCAAGCTGTCGTCGGGCTCAGTGATTACTGCAGCGGGCAAGCAGTCTGGCTGTACGTCTTCGGCAGCGTCCACCCCTCCTGACAGCGAGGGGGAAGAAATTAGATGCGGTGGGAAGGCGAGTCCTCTGCAGCGACTCATCAAGGCAGCCAACGCCCTCGCAGCACGCTACGACCGGGAGCTGTTCAAGCTTGTGTTCCTGTATGACTTCCTCCCTGATAAGAGATCAGAGGCGTTGGAGATTCTACAAGAGGGCGAGTTGGCATCGGACCATGCTTGTAGCTGGCTCTAGGCCACCAATTTTCGACAGGAGGTCCAAACAAGGATTTTGGACATTACCTTTTGACCGGGATAATCCTTTTGTGAAGGCTGTGGATGAGTCTCTACAAGCCTTCAAAGCGGATACTGAGACTGCATGTGCCCTGGGCATGTTACAGCAGTGACTGCCGTCCTTTCGGTCCTCGGGAGGCAAGTCTCCACAATCTTCGAAGGGTTACGGCAGGGGCTCCTCTTCTTACCGCCAACCCTCCTGCTCCTCGGCCCAGGAAACCACCAGGGGCTGCACCAAGGTCTTAGGAGGACGATGCCCTCGTCGCCAGATACCCCAAGGCAGCACGTCAACCTCCAAGCTAGTATTAGCCGGCCAGGACATCGGGGGTGCCCCCACCCCCTTCCCATGCACCCTGGTGGGAGGCCGGCTGGCGAACTTAGTCAGCGTGTGGAAGATCTTGTCCACCGACTGTTGGGTGCTGGACGCTCTCGCCCACGGACGCACTCGTTCCAATGTAGGTGTCCACAGATGCCACCAGTGGCCCGGCAGGAAAACCACATCCCTCAGCTGCTAATGGAGTTTCGGGCCATGCTAAGCAAAGGGCCGATAGAGCTGGTTCCAAAGCTACTCTGGGGCTCTGGAGTTTATTCAAGGTACATCCTTGTGCCAAAGAATGCCAGGGGCTGGAGGCCCATACTCTATCTGCGACGACTAAACAAATACTTAAAGTCCTAGAAGTTCCAAATGGTCACTCTTCAACACGTGCTTGGACAGCTACAAGAGGGAGACTTTGTTGTCGTATCTGGAGGATGCAGATTTCCACATCCCCATTCATAACGGACACCGCAAGTTTCTGCGCTTCGTCGTTCAAGGGAAGCATTACCAATTCAAGGCCCTTCCCTTTGGGCTGAAGTCGGTGCCCAGAGTCTTTACCAAGTGCCTGGCTCCGGTGGCAGCACATCTGCGACTACAAGGGATCCATGTCTACCCTTACTTGGACGACCGGCTCCTCCGGGCCGGATCAAGGGACATCGCTGTCGACCACACTGCAGGCACAGTCAGCCTGCTGATGGATCTGGGGGTTCTCAGTGAATTATGCAAAGTCCTGCTTGACTCCATCGCTGGATGCGCTGTTCCTGGGATCCCAGCTAAACACGGTGTCATGCCTAGCGTCACCTTCTGAAGAGAGGGTAGTGGCCATCCTAGGCAAGGTGCAGCGTCTGCTGGCACTGAAGATTGCCATGATGAGGACCATCAAGTCTCTGCTCGGCATGTCATGTCATGCAGCTACCTCATCCGGCTTTGCAGGTTACTGATGCGCCTGCTGCAGGAGTTCCTCGACGCTCGTCGTTAGTTCCAGGTGTCCGGAAGCTTCCAGGACAAGATCACTCTTGATGAGGGGTTCCGTCGGGCGATAACTGGGTGGGGCATTCGCTCGCATCTGACCAGGGGCACGGATTACCAGTCCCCTCTACACCAGGAGACTGTCACAACGGACGCTTCCCTGGAAGGATGGGGAGCCCATGCCGGAAGTCTTCACGCAAGAGGCCTGTGGCTGCCAGAGAAGACATTGCATATCAATGTTCTGGAGCTACAGACGATGTTTTGTGCCCTCAAACGTTCCTGCCGTCTCAAGGGCAAGGTGGTGCGGATCTTCATGGGCAACACCACAACAAAGTTTTAAATCGGGAAACTGGGGCACCATATCCCCAGCGCGCTCCAAAGAGGTGCAGGTCCTATGGCACTGGGCCGTTGCCCAGGGGATGTTCCTCATTCAGTTTCATCTGGCCGGAGTAAAGAACATGGTCTCTGACTCCCTGAGCAGGGAGCTTTGCTCTTGCCACGAGTGGGAGCTTCGGCAGGATCTAGTGAAGAACCTTTTCCTCAGATGGGGTAATCCCCAGATCGACTTGTTTACGACGGCGATGAACAAGTGCCAGAGGTTTGCCAGCAGGTTCCCCCAGCAGGGGAACAATGGGGATGCATTCTCATTCCCTTGGGAGGCCTCTTTCCTTTTTGCGTTTCCTCCACTGCCGTTGTTACTTCGAGTCATCAGTCAACTCAGAT